>NC_046657.1:85061212-85071809 GCF_010883055.1 Belonocnema kinseyi
ATATTACTTTTTGTAAGTATGCAAGTAACTTGGGCGCAGCTGGTTTAATGTACCGACTATGGTACGCGATGTTACTACATGCAACTTCACGAGCGAAAATTCCTTTGTTCTGCAAAAAACAAATCAGTTAACTCTTGTAAGGTTTAAGAGACCTATAAAGGTTTTGATGGAAAAAAACTTTCGAGCTTCTAAAAAAAACTCATCATAGGTACTAGTGTTAATACTTTTCAAGTAGTGGAATTTCTTTCATTTCATGTTAATTTACAAGTTAAGGATGCATACAGAAAATGTTGTGTGCAAAATCTGAGAAACTGTGCTTATAGAAGAGTTTTATTGTGAAATTCTGGAATGTAACTATCCATTAATAAGGGTTACTGCAAGATCCATGTCAAAAAATACCAAGTCTTATAGATTCGACCAGAATGTAGGATATAGTTAATGTGTTACTGCATAACGAAGATCGACAGAAGTCGTAGCGATGCAAAACAGGAAAACTGTAGGGTAGTTGTTCTTACATATAAAATAATGCATGTTACTTGAAATATATTCAGACGAGCATTTGTCTTGAAAAGTGGCATTATTTTTGTAATTATTCGGAACAGTTGATTTAGGTCGAGAGTAATAAAATGAAGAGTAATAAAAGTGCAAGGTTTTTGGATTACCTGCAGTTGTTTGACAAATTTTTTCATGGAATTGGCCGGACCGCTTATGGTGGAGCTAGTGGCACTATTGTGACAAGCAACATCTATATCAGGAGGACAGAGATTCTTAACCTCCTCATAGCTAAGGCCCACTGCAGCCATTGCACCTTGAATTAAGGGCGACTCAATTGAAGCAAGTCCTCGATATAATGCAGAGAGCACCATCTCCTCAGCTGTAAAGCAGCCATCTGCATAGGCACAACCAAGTTCTCCAACGGAATGCCCAATCATAAAGTCTGGTGCAATACCAATTGACGTCAGAACATCTACTAGTCCAATCTTAAAAATAGAGTAAAATATTGTAGTAATTAATTTTTAAACGTTTACCTTCCGTGGAGAATTTCTTACTTGAACAGTCGCGATGCCCACGAAAGAATGAACGATATTTTCAAACGTATTTGGGTCCGTATCTGTTAAGATCTTAAAAATATCGAATCCACGAGGTTTCAACACTGCGTCGCACTTCCGCACTGCGTCAGCAAAAACAGGCAAGCGCAAAAGGCTTTCACCTGAACAGGGTTCAAAATAAAAGTAAATAAAAAATAGTTTTATTTATTCTGCAAGTTGAAATACATATTACCAGGTTTCAAAAACGAAATTATGGCTTACCCATTCCTACCCATTGAGAGCCCATTCCAGAAAATACAAACCATACTTCCATATGCCTTGTTGGACAATGCTGAATTGCTCGTTGTTTTCTTTGTGGCAAACCATGAGGTGGAAGAAGAGTGTACCCTCTATATAGATGAGAATGTGTGTCTTTTTCAAATATGTCGTTTAGTAGTTGAATCATTTCCACGTCTACGGGTCGTGTTTCAAGCTGTCATGTAATACAATTATTCGGTTATACCATTATATTCTTCTGTAAGTAGATGCTTATATAATTGTATATAACGATATGATTTGTTTGAAAATTTCTCTTTGGTCTAAACATGACTGTTATGAAATATCGTAGATTAGATATTCAATATTCTATAAACATGGTAAAGTACTCACGTTATTTAAAATTACATCAACTGCTTCTTGTGTGCGACCAGATACTGTTATGATTCTAGGTAGGTCACAAGTCCTTTCGATTTCATTTTTTTTCTTATCTTTGTAAGCCTTCAATATTACATGAGCAGCATTTCCAGTAAATGATGTTGAATTAATTGCAGCATAAGTTCCTTGCCAGGTTGTCGGTTCAGTCACAACTTGGAGACGTCCTTCAGAAAGAGCAGGAATAATTTCGGAAGAATTACAGTAGTGCAGATTTTTTGGAATGATGCCACTTTCCATCGCTATCAGCACCTAAAAATAAATACATTAATCAATTTCATATTAACTGAAAAGAATGATTTCATCGCATTTGAGAAATGAAACTGCTTTCTAATTTAGATTACCTTGATAATAGAGTTAAAGCCATTAGTAGATGATGCGTGACCAATATTGGATTTGACAGAGCCAATTAGAAGCGGCGAATCACGACCTTCATTATAAACAATGTCTAGAGCTTCAGCTTCTCTAGCATCTGCAGCTTTAATTCCCAAACCATCAGCTTCAACAAAAGATATTTCCTTTCCGGAAAGATTACATCCGTTTAAAGTTTGCCTCATAACTTGAACTTGAAAATCTCTACTCGGAAACAAAACCGAATTAGTAGGGACGGAAGGCCCATGCATTGACTGAACATTCAACACTTCAGCATAAATACGTTTAGCATCAGAAGATTTTTGCAGAAATAAGGTTGAAATTGATTCACTAAAAGTGTATCCATTTGCATTTGCGTCAAACGATTTTGTCTTTCCATCAGGTGCAATAAGTCCTACAAATATGTTATTTGTATAGAAGGAAATTTATCAACATATTATGAATTTCAATTTATTATTCAGGCTCCTCGGTTTTTATTGGAAATTACCCAAATGAGATAGTTGTATAGCCATATGGGGGTGAACAGTGATGTACGCAGACCCAACAATAGCATTATCGCAGAGTCCTTCTTTAATGGCAAAACATGCTTGCTCAAGCGCTGTGAGACTAGCTGTGCAACCTGTATCAATATTATAACTCGGCCCTGATAGCCCTAAAAAGAAGCTTAACCTATTGGCCAACATAGCTCGGGAGACTCCAGCAATTACAAATCCATTTCGCTGCAATAAAGAATTTCTTTAACAAAAAATTGCTTTCTCTGTTTGTTTGTTACCAGCCAAAGCTTTCCGAAGGATTCCAGATTACACTTGTATAAAAACATTTCTATTATTGTCCACCCTGAATTGAAGGCGATAGTATCATGTGGAGTGGTTAAAATGGCTCAAGATAATTACTAAAAGTTGTTGCAATGTTCTTACGTAACGATACAAAAACAAACGGATTTTTGTCAATTCTTACGCGAGTATTTTTACTCTTTTCAGCTAATGAAATTAACATTAAAAAGCGATCTGAAAACAGTTTATAACTTTACTGTCAGCGATGAAGAATCTCTATTTAATTTCAAGCCGATCTGGATTATAAGATTTCTAAGGAATACTGTTGGAGGCTCAAAGCAGCTGCTTACAGAGAAGTAGCAAGGTTTGCAGCTGGCGCTTATTTCAGGGTAAAATTTCTCTCATTGACAAAAATTCCTGTTATGCTGTTTCAATATCTCGCTAAAACAAAAGTGATACAAAAGAAAGTTTATTTAAATCTGCTTTTACTACGCTGCGAAAAATTCAAACTTCAGGCCGGTGAAAAAAATTTTCACCGGCCTGTATAAACTTGATACAGACCTACTTTTTTCTTGGAGTGTGCAATGTGGGCTTAAAAAAATTGAATTTCTACCTTCCAACTCTTAAAACATAGCCAACCTAACCACACATCTTTTATTTAATTCCTTGGCAGAACTTTTCTTTAATGTGGGAGCAGATACGTAGCAAGCAATAGCTTCAGCACGGTTGGTTGGTTGGTTTGTTGTAAGGTGGGCGGGAGGGCCGTGAAGCACCCCCCTGGCGCTCAAGGTACAAAGCCTGTTGTGCCACACCCGTCTTCAGTCTCAAGGCAGTACTCCGAATCCGACCATCTTCACCGAGTGTTTTTGGATCACACAAAAACCAAGACAGTGCTTCGAATCTGTGCGTCTAACTGATAATCTCAGATATATCGGTCCCCCACCCTAGCCTGCTAGGGAGGCTTGCGGATTTCATAGCTAGAGATGATCACTTTGTTTACCAGTGACAAGAAAGGACGTCCCTTGCTGTGCGATGGGTAGACCTGGCACCTTAAAGGTATTATCTCAGAATGTTGGTAACAACGTAAAGCTGTGAAAATGAGTGAAAACAAGATAATCGCATTGGCCATTCTGAAAATATACCTTGATTATTGCTGATAGTGAGTCTGACCTTTTTATAATAGTAAGACTGTTCAAGAAATGAGAGTTTCTCTGACTATGTCAACAAAATTCCTAATGGCTCTTTAGATCATCTAGAAGAACAGAATCGCTTTTCAAATTTTGACCCTATAACTTTGATCATCCATTTTTCTGCTTGTAATTTTCTTTATTATTTAAATTTTGAAATAATATTAGAACAATAGTGTTCATTATTGTAGGCAAACTAGCTATTTATATAATTCCAAGAGTATCTATTTAACAAAAATAGAGATAATACTTTCAATTTACAAAAAAATTTATAAAAAAATACTTTTGGTACCTTAGCTATAAAATGTCCTTCGCTCAGTATCACCTGCTAATACATAGTGTACAATAAAGATATTTATGCAAATGTTAACTAGCTTTACCTATTTATGAAACATGACTGTCCCTTTGAGACGTCAGAAGATTCAATTATTTAACTGGGTTTTTACATTTGAGGAAAAGTACTATGAGTTTTACTAGTTTGAACGTAACTTTTATAATACATACCATATGAGATACACTGAAAACAAACTGTCTGTGACACAAGAATGATTTCAGCCCACTTCGAAGCCTATGAAGCGGGGCTGACGCTCTACTTTTTACTCCCTACGAAGTAACCAGTGACGTGATAGGTAAAGAATGAAAAGTATGTATCTACGAGCTCGCATTTTACAATAATCAGGCCACTCACAGTAAGAACTGTAAGGAAATTTTTGTTGCAGATAATAGGATTTTGCGATAATTTATGGAACGCTACCATATATAATCTAAGATTTTACAAGTTACCTTTAATATTACCATAAATTACCAACAAATTTAATTAATTGCCGGAATTTTATAAAAATGTTCAGAATGGAATTTTGTTGACATCGTCAGAGAAACTATCATTTCATGACCAGTCTGTCTATTATAATAAGATCCAACTCACTATCAGTAATAATCAAGGTATCTTTTCGGAATGGCCAATGTGATCATCATGTTTTCACTTATTCCGGTGATCCACGGAAGAGCAAATTACCCAGAGGACCAACGTGATTAATTATCGTCGGCGTGTTTATTTCAAATGATTTAATGTGTAGGTCAAATTATCATAATAAATAATAAATTTAAAGTGCATAAGAATATTAGGAATTCATTTAAATTCATATTTGTGGTTGAAAAAGATAGTCCTTTCTTAAAAATTAAAATCGATAATTTATGTTCAAGGAGAAGCTCTAATAAATAATTTAAATTTCACTGTATAATTCCCACACGAGAGCAAAGAATTAATTGTGATAACTTTACTCATGTTATTTGCTTTACACAATAATTGCTTTTCACATTTAATCATTTCAAGCAACCGCGCTAATCTTAACCAATCCGGCAGTCGACGCGATGCATGCAGTGTCAAAGGATACGAGAGTTGGCTTGGTTGGGATAATATTTTACCATACTTGTATTGATTATATTTTTCCATTATCGATTGGTATCTGTTACATACGTGTGCCTTAATACCCGCTCCTCCTCTATTTTAGTATTTCTTTGATACTTATTGCAGTAAAAGTTCAGGTGCCCTACGCTCATTTATAGTTTCGTATGAATTAACCAATGAGCAATATGTTATACAGCACTGAAATAACTCAGGCTCGATTTTTGGGCATCGCGGTTTAAAACCCGGTTATTGCCTTTTTCCAGAAATTCAGAAAAATCTGGTAATGTTCAATTAAGTAAACAATTTCGGGATTTATTGAATTCCTAACTGATTTTTGCGGAATAGACTAATTCTGTATAGAGACACGGTAGAGCGGTGAATTGATATGGTGTCCTTTTTCAAACGTTGCTAAAGGGTTGGCAAACCTAATATTTCGATGGGTTCTACGAAGATTAGGCTATCGTTTCGTTACCTTTAAGAATTGGGCCACCTTTATTCAGCCAATGTTTCAAGATGAATAAATAACCTATTATTTTTCAAAATATTTCCAACGAGTTCAAAACTGCAGCATTTTGTATTACAGTTTGCAATGTAATTTAGGCTCCTATAACTTTCAAAACAAGAGATTTTAGAAGATTTTAATTTACTTTAACAATTCTACGGTTTTATTCAATTTCACACAAAATGAAGTTAGCTTAATTCTTAATGGTAACGAAAAGATAGCATATTATTCGTCGAACCCAACGATTTAGCATGGTAAAAATAACATTTTAAAGAAATTAAGCAATAACGTTTATGCCGTATGAAGTTTGGGCTTGATAATTTCAGAATCAGGAAAAATCTGCTTTTTTCTGCTTTTACAATATCCTTTATATTCAGTATAACTTACTTCAGCTTTTAGTCTTTGGTACATAACTATTTTTTCACAATCCGACCAGCTACTTGACATAATAACTGCAGTTCTTTTTCCCCTTAAGGTACTAGGATTTATTCCTGCATCTACAATAGCTTCATAAACACACTCTAGCATCATTCTCATCATTGGTTCCATCTGTTCCGCTGCTTTTCGATGTATGTAGAAAAAGCTAAAGTCACATTTCGTAACACCTTCAATGCATCCAGTTCTTCGTGGCACACTTGGATGATCTGTGTCAGGAAAATACATTTTCAAAACGTAATGTAGGTGCAATTATTAAGTGATAATGTTTTTCAACTTAACTGATGTAGATGAGCAATAAAATAATAAACAAAATCTGCTTTCTGTGTCGGCACATTTCATGTTTCGCAAGTTAGAGTGCGCGTAGAACACGCACGGAAAAAAATCAGCTCTGATAGAGATTATATTTAGGTCAGACAACTGAGCGGCGGTACTAACTTAAAACAAAATGTCATATAATGCATCTTTTTTTGCTTTTTTTACTAAAAAAAAATTTTTTTCTCTATTAGTTTTCGAGAAAACAGAGCGGCGCTAGCTTGCCGGCAACTCAGCGGCGCGCTCCACAAAAATCATTAAATTAAAAAATATGATTAGTTGAGATTTTTTGCTATTTTTCCTTTACAGTGGACTATGAATCGCTTCTGTAAAATCTTCCGTTATATAAAAAAACTACCCCTGTAGGGAAAAAAAGTATTACAAAAAATTTATTTAAAAAATGACTATGCTAGATTTTTTTGCTTCTTTTTGCTTTATAATGTGATATGAAACACGTTTGTAAAAGCAACCCTTATTTTAAAAAGGAACCTTATGTGCGGCAAAAATACATGAACACGGTATTTTTAAATAATGACTGAGAAGAAATATTATTGTTGACCCCTAATCGTTACAAAAACAACCCCCCTATTTGTATCCAAAGACAAACCTACAGACTGATGCCAAAAGTCGTCAACATTAACTGTTGGGACATTTGTTCTCTTGATTTTAGTCCTCTTTTATTATTTTACAATGCCATATTAATCGCTTTTGTAAAATTAACCCTTATATAAAAAATGCCCTGTTATGAAAACACGTATTGAAAAAACTCGATATCTACATAGATGGAGCTAAGTTTTAAAATAGTAAAATGGTACTTTAAAGCGTGATTATCTCTCACTTTTAATTGTTACAAAAATTACCCCCGTAATGAATATTATTTTCCAGTCTATCAAACACGTCAGAATTTAGCGCTTTTTTGGACTCTTGGACGCAACAATAACCAATTTCCAAATACCACTCTTACTGAAAATAAAGCTACCCTTTATATAAAAACTCAAATTTGGAAAAACAAGGAACACTGGAATTTTTAGCTTATTTTGGGCTACCGAATGCACGAGATAAATGCAAAAACTACCCCTATTTTCAAAAAACCCCCCTTCTGTGAAAAATAAAATTCGCAAAAGACAAAATGCACCAGAGTTTAGACTATTTTTGGCTCTCGAATACACCAAATAAAAGTTTAGAAAAACTACCATTATGTACAAAAACACTAGCCCATCAGTAAAAACTTAAACCTTGATATTGGAATTTTTGAAGAGCCCAAAAATCCGAGACTCCATTGACAGTGGAAAATTCTTACAGCGATTTTTTGGCAAAGTTATATCTACGTGGTAGAAAGGGGTTGATTTTAGACGTCAAGGTTTGGAGCGCAAAAATAGAAGTCGATGTTTTCGAGGAGCAAAAAAATCTGAGAATATGTCACCGGAAAATTCTCCAAAAGATTTTTTTTTTGAATTTCATATCTACGTGGTACAGAGGCTTCGAGGAGTTCACAAATCATAGATTCCATTGAAACTGGAAAATTCTCAAAAAGATTATTTTTTGACAAACATATATCCACGTGCTAGAGAGTTGTTCATTTTAGACATTGAGGGTTGGGGCCTGAAAATCGGAGATGTGAAAAATATCATCTTTGGACAAAGTCGTATTTGTTTGTTATAAAGGTGCTGTTTTTTAACGATAAAGGTTGGAGCCCGAAAATCAGTGTTGGTATTTTGGAAGAGCCCAAAAACCAGAGACTCTAGTAACACTGTAAAATTAAAAGAAAATATTATTTTTGGACAAAGTCATAATTGCTTGTTAAGATGTGGCTTTTTTTAACGTTAAGGGTTAGAGCCCAAAAATCGGTGCTGGTATTCTTAAAGAACCTAGAAATTTTTAGACTCTACGCGGAGCGAAATTTCATGTGCCTTTACGGCACTACATCTTGATCTTATTACGCTTTGGCGCAGAACTGAGATCTAGAACCCTTGCTTTTAAAGCATATGTCTTAAAGTTTCAGGCCTTAAACGACGCCTCTTTTCTCTCAGTTCTCGAATTTATGCTTTTAGATTATACATTCTGAGACTTCAAATCACGTGAAAATTTTTGCTTTAAAATCACACGCTTCCGTGAATTAATCTATTGGAATTTCTCTCTGTATAGTAACGCTGTAAAATTAAACTAACCAAAGGAAGAATTATCTAATTCCAGCAAATATACAGAATTTTAAAAACAATTGTTCTTTAAATAACTCACCCTACAAAAGTTCAATTAAATTCAAAACATTAAATTATGTTGAATGTTTTTTATTCTAATTATTTGAAATAGAGATTAGACAGAAATAATTCTGATAGCTCAATTAACAGTTTCTTTAAATCACAAGATTAGACTTCATAAATTAAAATTTCAACAAGGAGATGATCGTATTAAAACAATTACTTAATTAAAAGAGAGATATTTAGTAAAGAAATAATACGAGTAGATAAACAGAATTAAGCGTCAAAAAGCAGTTTAAGAATTTATCAAATTTAACCGTTCCAGATGAGGTATCTTAAATCTTATGTTTAAGCAATACATTTGATATCTATTACTATAGCTCAAAAAATATCCCATCTAATAATATAATTGCAAATATAGAAGATTGCGTAAAAATTTTTATGAAGATAAGAAAAATTATGTTTGAAAAGTAGTTACACGAGTAATATTTTAGTAGCTGGAAATTTAGATTATTAGAAAATAACTATCGATAACCTTTTACAAATCTGCTAATGACAGTTTGAAATCCAATTGAAACCAGAAAGGAACCGGTTACATACCCTTTCGGTCCTTATCCGGTTCTATACGGATTTTATTTGCTCTTTAATTTAATTTTGTGATATCTATCTGGGTCCACCCGGTCCATATCCAGGAAATGGTAATAAAAAACAAGTTATTTAAATGTTCTACCCGTGACCATCCGGGTTTTATCTGGTCAATAGAAACAAAATGAAAATAATAATCATTTCAAATCTGAATTCTACGCGAAGCCTATCCGGCCTCTATATGGCAATCGACGCTTGTGAATCGGCTACCTGTTGCTACCCGGTTTCTATCTGGCAAATGGAACACGAAATTAAAATATAAATATACATTTATACCCGGTTCCTATCCAGTCTTTTTAAGGCACATGGGCACTTATAAATTATTCAGTGAAAGTGTAACGGCTACCTCGTTCTACCCGGTTCTTATCTGGCAAATGGAACCAGAAATTAAAATAAAGATACACTTTTTTACCCGGTTCCTATCCGGTCTCTTTAAGACACATGGCCACTTATAAGTTATTAAGTAAAAGTGTACCGGCTACCTAGTGCTCCGCGGTTCTTATCTGGCAAACGGAACCAGAAATTAAAATATAAATATACTTTTTTAACCGGTTCCTATCCAGTCTTTTTAAGGCACATGGGCACTTATAAATGATTGAGTGAAAGTGTAACGGCTACCTGGTTCTACCCGGTTCTTATCTGGCAAATGGAACCAGAAATTAAAATAAAGATATACTTTTTTACCCGGTTCCTGTCCGGTCTCTTTAAGACACATGGCCACTTATAAGTTATTAAGTAAAAGTGTACCGGCTACCTGGTGCTCCGCGGTTCTTAGTTGGCAAACGGAACCAGAAATTAAAATATAAATATACTTTTTTACCCGGTTCCTATCCAGTCTTTTTAAGGCATATGGGCACTTATAAATTATTGAGTGAAAGTGTACCGGCTACCTGATGCTCCGCGGTTCTTATCTGGCAAACAGAACCAGAAATTAAAATATACTTTTTTACCCGGTTCCTATCCAGTCTTTTTAAGGCACATGGGCACTTATAAATTATTGAGTGAAAGTGTAACGGCTACCTG
>NC_046657.1:85071909-85077802 GCF_010883055.1 Belonocnema kinseyi
CAGCAAAAAACAGGTATTTTCGATAAAACAGTTGCATTTTCAACAATATAGATAGACTATCACTTGAGAAGAAAATGTCAAGCAATTAAAACAGATCAGTTTAGACGCATAAATGAAGTTAAGAAGGTTATTGATAGAACAGGGCCCCTTATTAAAAGTGAAAATATATCAAATAAAGCTTAAAAGGCAATACATAATTCTATATTTGTACCGACTGTACTATACGATAGGGAGACATGGATTTATTAAGAAAAAGATAAGAGGAAAATTAATGCAATTGACATGAGATTCATGCGCATAATATGCGCGAAAACTCTGATGGACAAAGTAAGTGACCATATAATTCTAAAAGAATGTGGTGCAGATGAGACGCTAGTTTACTCAGGGGAAAAAAATCGGTTAAGATGGTTCGGGCATGTTGAGAGAATGCCAAATAAACGACTAACGAAACAAGTGTATTAAGATAAAATAAATGGCAGTATGCCCAGAGGCAGACCGCGGAAAGAATCATTAGAATGCGTGAATTAAACCAAAGTTATAAGAGACATAAGAAGCCACCGAAACACGAGAGCCTGCATGAAAAAATGCATGAACGTAAAAGAAGCTGGAGGAGTATGCCAGGACAGAAAAGTATGGCGGTAAATAGTTAATAAAAAGAATGTCAGTAGAGTGAATGACGACTGAAACAAAAGATTTTGGACACAAATGGGCCCAAATGGGCAACCTTACATAACTTCTTTGTGAGGATCTTCACTTGGGGTGATTGCTAGAGAGATTGATCAGCAACCTGGGTCGGAGCAGTGTTCCGGAATGAACGTGTTATTTACATTAATAACACGAGAATTCTGGATCAATCTAAAAATTCTCTATCCCTTCCTCACAATACTTCTTTCTTCACCGAGTGAGTTACACCCACCCTGAAACGGAAATAACTTAATGGCCCCGGTAGTTAAAGAGCCTCGGTGGCTCAGTTGGTTAGACACTCGGACTTCATCTCAGAGGTCCGGGGTTCGATCCCTGAGCCGGTACCTCTAGAAATTTTTCAATGTACCTTTGCCGAGGTTCTGGTGGTTCGGAATCCACCTTAAGCTGTAGGTCCCCCCACCGTGTACTTGACTGCAACCCAGTCCGTCAATGATGAGATAAAAACCAGGCTTTGTCCAATATGTCTGGGCAGACTGCTCTCATTAGATCATTTGATTGCATTATAAACATGCGTCCGTGACTGATGATATCTACCGAGACAACCCCGTGCAAAATGATCAAATAAAAATCCAACTCTAACCAAAAATGCCTTCGACATGTTGGGCAGTATAAGCCTGTGACAACATTTCAACACAGAAATGTTCTATGATAAAATAATAATAGATAATATTAGATAATAATAAAGTAATTAGATAATAATATTAGAGAGCCTTATTATTATACTATTAAGACAAATCCTAATGGGGATAAGCATATCTCACTCGGTTCTTGCCGCATTACATATACATAAACCTTCCTAGGTTATTAACTGTATATTATATAAAGTAGGCAGAATAAGCGCTCTTTTACTGCTCTGGTAGCCAAAAGAATGCCATAAAAAGAACTCATCTACACCCGGATAACACCAAATTCTTTATTCACCACATATAGTTTAATCAAGTGCAAAGCGCGAGACAAGTAATGAGAATTTCTTGTCAAAGCTGCAGGAGCTTTAACAAAAGAGAAGTCATAAGTAACAAAGAAAGTTCTTGATGGTTTGCCTTTAACTTTAACATGGTTTCCGAACAAAAGGGGGGTAAGTGAAAAGGCCGCGCGCGTAGCGCGATAAATTATCTTATGGAGCGCAAAGCGCGAGACCTCACGCATGCGTGTTTTGGGCACACTCTAACTTACGGAACATGAAATGTGCCCATACAGAAAGCAGATTTTGTTTATTATTTTATTGCTCATCTACATCACCTGAGTTTAAAAGCGTTAATAATTTCACCTGCATTATGTTTTGAATATATATTTTCCTTTCACAGATCATCCGAGCGTACCAAGAAGAACTGGATGCATTGAAGGTGTTACAAAATGTGACAGTACCTTCTTCTACATACATCGGAAAGCAGCAGAACACATGGAACCAATGATGAGAATGATGCTAGAGTGTGTTTATGAAGCTATTGTAGATGCAGGAGTAAATCCTGGTACCTTAAGAGGAAAAAGAACTGCAGTTATTATGTCAAGTAGCTGGTCTGATTGTGAAAAAATAGTTATGTACGGAAGACTAAAAACTGAAGTGAGTTATACCGAATATAAAAAATATTGTAAAAGCCGAAAAAGGCAGATTTTTTCTGATTCTGAAATTATCAAGCTAAAACTTCATACGTATAAACGTTATTGTTAAATTTCGTAATAATGTTATTTGTACCATGTTGACTATTAGGTTTGCCAACCTTTAAGCAACCTTTGAAAAAGGACTTCTTATCAATTCTCCGGTCTACCGCGTCTCTATAGAGAATAAGTCATTTCCGCAAAAATCGGCCAAGAATTCAATCAATCCCGAAAATGTTTACTAACTTTTACATTACCAGATTTTTTCTAGATTTCTGAAGTTCTAAAAAAGTCAATAACTGGGTTTTAAACCGCGATGCCAAAACGTCTGGTGTGATTTATCTCAGTGCTGTGAAACATATTGCTCATTGGTGAATTCTCACGAAACTATCAGTGAGCGTAGGATACCTGAACTCATACAGCAATAAGTATTGAAGAAGTAATGAAGCACGCTCTTACACGGAGAAAAGTAGAAGGTCAGTTTGGCCACCTAGATGTGTAGATAGACTATATTGGAGGGTCAACTATAAGAATGCTTAAATCTACTGTCTCTAGAAGTTTTAAACAAGAAGTTCAAATCGATCATCTCAGTGTCGACTTATCCTACGTTCTCTACATGCATTGTCCTTTTTCTACTTATTCCAGGCTCACTCTTATGAGAGACTAGAACTTATAAAATTAAGTGGAACCTATAAAACCTGAAAATTTATATGAAATACTTGAATTTCGAAAACATTTTCTATTCTTTGTGTATAGCGACATCCCAGTGGGCAAGAAATTAAGGATGTTCTAGAGAGGTCTTTGGGACACCCCTAAGACGTCTTTTATGAAATGTCATTTGGTCATCCTATATGAAAAATAGTGCACATTGACCATTTTTTTTTTTTGAACACGGCAGGCTAAGGACACGCCGCGTCATCACTTTACTGCACTAAATTCTAAGAAAACAATATCCCTCATCTCGTTACTTTCTGTATCATCAGTGGATGGTAAAATTTTCGGCTTGTTTTCAGTTTGAAATGACACAGTGACAACAAATTGATAACTGAGCGTCTAGTTACGCCCTTATCCTTAATCCCTTGAAAGCATAAATTTGACGTTGAAAATTCAAAAGAATAAATTAATTCACTTTCCATCATGTTCTCTCTTATGCACTTCATTCTCCACGCATATTCGAAACATCGAAAAACAGTTTCAACATATTAAAAATATTTTCAACTCCAATAAACCTTGATTATTGCTGATAGTGAGTCTGACCTTCTTATAATAGTCAGACTGGTCATGAAATGAGAGTTTCACTGACTATGTCAACAAAATTCCTGATGGTTCTTTACATCATCTAGAAGAACAGAATCACTTTCACAATTTTAACCCTCTAACTTTAATCATCCATTTTTCTGTGTATAAATTTCTTTATTAATTTAATTTCGAAATAATATTAGAACAATAGTGTTCATTACTTTAGAAAAACTAGGTATCAATATATATTCAGGTGTATCTATTTAACAAAAATAGAGAGGTTATGTTTCGCGTAAAATTGAAAACCGAAGCATGAATATATAAAATACATAAGAAAAATTTAAAATGGAATTTTGGGAAATTTATGGTAAGTTACCATATATAATCTAAGATTTTATAAATTACTTGTAATATTAGCATAAATCACCAAAAAAATTTAGGAAATTTATAAAAATGTTTAAAATATTATTTTGCGTAATTTATGGTAAGTTCCTATATTTACCTTTAAAATTACTATAAATGACCGAAAATTTCCAAAAATCTATAAAAATGTTGAGGTTGAATTTTAGGCGATTTATAGTGAGTTATCGTACATTACCTGTAATATTACCATTAATTACCAAAGAACTTCATGATTTTGGTAAAATTTATTTAAAAAATTAAAATTGAACTGTGGGTAATTAACTGTAAGTTACCATATTTACGCGTAAAATTACCATAAATGCCAAAAATTTCCTTAAATGTCCGGAAACTTATAGACCATTCTGAATTTAATTTTGGGTAATTTATGGTAAATTACCCTTACAATTACCTCAAATCATACTTTCTTTATTCGAAATTTAATATGGATGAAAATCATGGCTTTATTTCGATAAATGTCTGAAATCATCCATTTGTTTAAAAAAATTTTATATGCGCCAAGGGAGACAGGGATTTTTTCGACTTGTGTATATTTAATATACTATTTCCTTATAAAATGTAAACAGTTAGTTCAATAACTAAATTTTTTCATCGTTCGCTAATACATTTATAAATGGATGGAGCGTCAGACTTCTATGCAGGAGGTCTGGGGTTCGATCCCTGAGCCGGTACTAATGGAAATTTTTCCATGTACTTCGACCGAGGCCTCGGTGGTTGGGAACCCACCTTAAACTGTAGGTCTCCTCAGAAGTAGCTGGTGCTATAACAAGGATAAACGGGCTCCATACAGAGGCACAACCTTGGGGGTCGAAGCTGATTTTGAGAAAACTCGAAAATGAGTCAGCGAACTCCTTGCGCTTGGAGGCTCCGTACGGGGATAACCACGAGAAATGGTCGCTGACGCTTTCGAGTAATGAACATACACACACATACACTTACATAATAAACCAGAACAGTGCTTTGAATCTGTGCTACTAATTGACGATCTCAGAGAAATCGCTTGCGGATTGCATAGCTATCGAGGATCACTTTGTTTACCAGTGACAAGAAAGAACGTGCCTTGCTGTTCGATGGGTACGCCTGGCACCTGAGAGGTATTATCTCAGAATGTTGGTAACAACGGAAAGCCGCCGAGATCCAAAAACACTCGGCGAAGATGGCCTGATTCGATGTACTGTCTTGAGACCAAACACGGGTGTGGCACAATAGTCTTTGTCGCTTGAGCACCAGGGGGGTGCTTCACGGCTCCCTGCCCACTTTACAACCAACTAACCAACCATGCTTAAACTATTCCTTGGTCTGTATCTGCTCCTATATTAAAGAAAAGTTCTGGTAAAGAATTAAATAAAAAATGTATGGTTAGTTTCGCTGTGTTTCAAGAGCTTAAAGGTAAAAATTCAATTTTTTAAGCCCACATAGCACACTCCTCAAGAAAACCCTGAAATGAGTGTCAGCTTCAAACCTCGCTACTTCTTCGTTAGCAACTGCTTTGAGTCTCCAACAGTATTTCTTAGAATTCTTATAATCCACTTCGGCTTGAAATCAAATAGAGATTTTTCATCGCTGACAGTAAAGTTATAAACTGTTTTTAGATCGCGTTTTAATGTTAATTCCATTGGCTGAAAAGAGTAAGAACACTAGAGTAAGAATTGACAAGAATTCGTTTGTTTTTGTATCGTTACGCAAGAACATTGCAACAAGTTTTGGTATTTATCTTGAGCGAGGTCCTGAGTCAATGGATTGTTCCGTCATGTTAACTACTTCGCCTGATATTATCGCCTCCAAGTCAGGGTGGACAATAATAGAAGTGTTTTTATAAAAATTTAATCTCGGGCATTATTCCTCAACTGCCCCAACTCAAAAAGTCATGTTTTTCGATTGTCTCTAAATTCTGAGAATATGTTCGCCTACCCAACAGTAGTTAATCCACAAA
>NC_046657.1:85077902-85079521 GCF_010883055.1 Belonocnema kinseyi
GCACTTTCTTAAAAATGAACAGTATTTTTCTGAAGATAAATGATTCCTCACTATTATAATTTATTATCCGACAATAATTGGCTATTGCTCTTGCAATTTTTTTTAAAAATACATGATTCAACCAACTTCTCACGTATAAAGTGTTTGAGTAAATAAAGTACTAACGGATTAGTAATAAACGCCTGTCGTCAGCCTACATCCTATCAAGTTATAGTTTCCAGATTACCACGTGGAGGTGACAGTGCGATTTTAGACTCCTTTTATATGCAAGATGATTCGGGGTGCTTAATTTTAGTGAGTCCCCTCGCCTGTCACTTTCTGGGGTGCTTGATTTTAGTGAGTCCCCTCGCCTCTCACTTTATGGGGTGCTTGATTTTTGTGAGTCCCCTTGCCTCTCACTACACAAACTTTTTATGCTGTTCGCCTCTTCTTCGTACCAGCTTTCCACTTTCTTGGAGTACTATTCTGCTTTCGATTACGTTTAGGCTTCGGGAAAACCGCACTTTTCTCCTCATAGGAAAATCGTTTCAGATCCAGCTGTCCCTTTGCTTCAGATTACCTCCGATTCCATCGCATGGTCCTTTTCCATGGGCAGTTGGATGGAAAGTCCAGTCTGCCGGGATGCCAAAATCTTTTTCATGGCACAGAAGGTTCGCAAAGTTGTATTTGTTCTTTAAATGCTGTGGTGCTCCATCTGTGACATAATGAAATTTCTTAGGATTGAAACGATTCTTAAGATAGTCAACAATTAACCTTTGGTATAAATGCACAGCAACCGTGTCATGGTGTAAGTTGTCTGAAATAATAGCTATGCTCACATGCTTCAATTCTTTCTTCTCTTTGTAGTAGATAACTATTGTAAAAATGGACGCCTGATCATTATTCCAATGAGAAAATTGGATCGCATTTTGAAACACGTAAGCATAGTTTCCTGCAAAATCGAACATAATCAAGAAATGTTCAACTAATAATGTGGCTTTGAGGTTCTTCAGGAATGATGCCTGCTGCTTTGCATAAAATTCATGAGACTTTAAATTCAATAGTTTTTCGCAGAGTCGTTCAAGAAAGATGTCGGTTTCTGCTACCTCGGTCATTAGGCGTTAATTACTAATTAATTACTAATTACTAATTTTACGTTAATTACTAATCCGTTAGTACTTTATTTACTCAAACAGTATATACGTGAGAAATTGGTTGAATCATGTATTTGTTTTAAAAAATTGCAAGAGCAATAACCAATTATTGTCGGATAATAAATTATAATATTGAGGAATCATTTATCTTCAGAAAAATACTGTTCATTTTTAAGAAAGTGCTTTTTACTTAATATTTTTTCATAATAACTTTAAAATTTTTTTAATTTTTTAAACTTACTGGTTAACATTACTGAATAGTTTTTTCCGATGACTTCATGCAATTTTGGATCAATGTGAGTAATACGAAGAAATGGCATACTTGAAAACTGTTCCGCGGTATGCTGCCGCATAACGACTGAGTGCGAGCGCGAGGACTCCCTGTACAACCGGCTCTGTAACTCAATGAATTTCAATTTTTCCATTTTCTTATTAGACATTTTTCATAGTAAAAAAGTCAAGCTTTCTTTTGAGACTATTTAAAAA
>NC_046657.1:85079621-85086159 GCF_010883055.1 Belonocnema kinseyi
TGTATCTTTGACTAACTCTCTAAGTCTTTCATCCGCAACAACAAAGTCAATTATACTGCGGCTATTTCCTTTAGACCAGGTGTACACGTGGATCATTTTATGTCTAAACCAAGTATTTGTAATAAACAGACCCCTTTCTAAGCATAGACCAACTAATTTATGTCCGTTATGGTTTGTTCTTGGATCCCCAAAATTACCTAATACTCTATCCGTATACTGATTTTGGATGCCCACCCAACCGTTCATGTCTCTTAGTAGAATTATTCTTTCCCCTTGTTCGCAGATGTTTATTGTGCCATTTAAAGTGTCCCAGAGGGCGTCTTTTGCTTCTCTAGGATCACTATCAACCGGCGCGTAGCATGCTATAATAAATAGTCTTCTGATTCCTACGTTCACTCTAGCCCACAGCAGTCTGGGAGACACGAAGCCATGGTCTCCGAGATGCTGCTTTGCTCTTTCATTCAAAATGAGACTACTCCTTGTTTACCATGTGATTCACAGTCTACTCCTGACCATATTTCAAATCCGCCTTTCAACACGCCGTTTTTTATGTCTTTAGTTTCGCATCCCTTTCTCTTTGTTTCGCGCACGCATAAAATACCTAGTTTCTTCACGTCCATAGTTTCACGCAATTCTTTTACCTTGAGATCATTTACTCCCCTAGCATTTCAAACACCCAGTCTTCATTCGTCGCCTGAAATATGACCTTTAGATTTTCCGTGTGCATGCCTTTTGTCATTAAAAGCTCCAGTCCTTTCCGAGGCTATTTTGTAGTTTGTATTATTCATTGTTTAGATTATACGCCCAACTAACACCTTTATTCAATAAGTTTATTTTCTGAGTCGAAATCGTGTCAAAGTTAAGTACCAAATCGTCATATGGTGGAGATTGTAGTTCTAACGTCAGTCCCACCAAAAACTTCAGTTAGTAAGGGAGGGTTGGGAGAGGGGGGGAAGTAGAACTGGAACCAAGAGCGTTATTTTTAGTTTGTAGGTTTAAATTTCCTTTGTTTTCTTTCTTTTATCTGGAAATTATAATGAATTGCTATGAATTACTTATCTTTAAATACGTTTCCGGATTTCCCAGTAACTGCATATCGAAGCACAATTTTAAGAAAGTGTATTTATACCAAATTGAAAATTTTCTATTTTGCTTGTTCTCCAACCGAGTACATAAGAGACCGCTCTCTTTCAAATTTGCTACGGAACTGTTAAGTAAAAGACAAGATAATGTAGGGTCGACTTAGATTTTTAATGCAGATAAATCCACTGCTATCAAGAATTATGATTATTATCCACTATCCAGAGTTAAAAGGCTATACTTTTCATTCTACCTGAATAAATGAACCCCAAATGAAATGAAAGTGACATTTTTTCTTCTCCCGTAAATTTATGATGCGGGATAATTCATACATTATAAATGTTCTCGGGAAAATTGATCATGTATTTATGATAAATGATCGGATTTAAATTAATTCAAATTGTGTGTAATTAGAAAAATGTTTTTAGCATAACATAGAATATATAGACGACAAAATAAAACACAATACCTTAAAAAGGGAGTGAGCGGCGCGTGTGGGGCAAACCGCCTCATCTTAACTTTATTCGATGTAATTAATTATCAGTTTCTTTGAATAAAGAATTGTAAGGTAAGTCATTGCTTTATTTTTTACAAATTTTAGACTTTATTTTATAGCTTGTTTAGTGCACTTTCATTGGTAATAATTAATGAAAAGTACATTCGAGTGAGATTGCTCTCCCCCCTATTTCTCTATTTCCGCTTTTTTTAGGATTCCTTCTTTTTCTCGTGTTTTTAAAATACTTTCCCTTTCCCATATTTTTCATTTTTTTTCTCTTAGATGCGAAATGAATTTTATTTGGTTAAAAATTTGACTATTTGGTTCAGAAATTAATTATTTTGTTGAAAATACAACTATTTTGTTAAAGAGTTATCTTTTTGGTTAAAAATTCATTTGCTTGATTAAAAGTTGAACTGATTAATTCAAAATACATTTTTTTATTTATGTATTTTTTATTTTATTTTATCTGATAACTCGCCACATTTTTAATTGAGTATTGATTTTTTAAACGAAAATGTAACAATTCTAACTTTTCTTATAAATTTGATCTATTTTAGTTCAGAATTAACAGTTTTGGTTGAAAATTCATGTATTAGGTTGAAAATTCTTTTTTTTAAATTTTAAGTTTATGGTTTTGGTTAAAAAATCAAAATTTTGTTTAAATGTTGATCTTTTTAGTAGAAAATTCATTTTTTAAATGCACATTCATTATTTCAGTTGAAAATTCATCCCATTAGTTTAGGATTTATCTATTATTATTAAAAATTAATTTTTATATTTGTTGAATATAACCATTTTTTATTTTAAATGAAAATATTTCTTATTTGAAATATTAAATTTTGCATGTTTCGTTGAGGATTCATATATTTCTTGATTAAAAATCATCTATTTGATTTACATTTTAAATAATTTATTAAACCATTTTTTTTTGGTTGAAGATTAACCAATTTAGTTTAAAATTCGACTGTTTGGTTGAAAATTGATTTTCTTGTTCAGAATTAATATTTTTGGATAGAAAATTAAACGTTTTTGTAGAAAAATCTTCTTTTTCGGTTGAAAATTCAACAGTTTGGCAGAAAATAGAACTAGTTGGTTAAGAATTATTTTTTTCGTAGAAAATTCATATTTTTTATTAAAACTTTACCTATTTTGTTAAAAATTCGTTTTTATTTTTTATTGGAAATTAACCTTTTTAGCTAAAAATGTAACTATTCCGTTTTTTCTATGAAAAAATACTACGCATATATGAATAGCCCCTAACTTTACTGCGCACTCACAAGTAACGTGTATATATACTGCGCACATGTAAAAGCAGATGTAACTCTATTGTGCATCCTTAAGTATCCCAAACAGTACTGCGAAGGCATAAGTGCCACATAACTATACTGCGCTTAGGTAATCAGCATATAACTTTACTGTGCATTCGTAAGAGTGACGCAGCCGCACTGCGCATATAAAATGTACCTATTTACTGCACATTAATAAGTAAGGTGTATCGGTACTGTGCATATTCAAGTTTAATGGAACTATACTGAGCAGATATTAACTTTTTTTAACTGGACGGCCGTTAAATCGCATTGCTCATCCGTAAATGCCATGGAACTCTACTACGCTACAGTAAGTAATGTCTGACTTTACTGCGCAGCCTTTTGTGTCATTAAACACTACTTCGCAGCCGCTTGGGCTATGTAAATTTATGACGCGTATATAAATACTTATTAACTTTACTGAGCAATTATGAGTGACATAAAAGTTTGCTGCACATCCGTAAGAGCTATGTAACTCTCCTGTGAAACTGCAGCAATCTTGTAACTTTACTTCGCACAATAATATGCCGTATCACTCTTCTGCGCATTTTTAGTTTCATATAACTATTTTGTGCAATCTCAATTTACCTCAATAATTCTAATCCATCCACGGAAACTGTTCTTTCTTCTTAAAATCCGTGTTAAATTTCTCAAATATAATTCAAGAAACCATTTAGTTAGAGTTCTTTAAGTGTCCAAGTACAGAGTGGATCCTTTAAAATTTTTAAGGGTCTGGGCACAGACTCAGAACCGCAAGAATTTAAAAGTTTCGGGTCCAAACCTGAACCTTTAAGGAACAATTTAAACTTGGGTCCAACCGAAAAGGTTCCAATCCCTGTTTATTTGTATGTAATAAATACCTGCTTGAACTTAGGCCATACTTCTTTACATTACGGAACTCACTTATCAGATCTAATACTTATTTCTTGCAGTCAACAAAAAATTTATTTTGCTGAACGAAAGTTTTACTGTGTCAAGAAAATAAATTTTTGTCTTAAGCATTACGTTTCTCAGATCCAATTAGGAATTTTTTTTATACTGTAGAGTGCTATTTAAAACATAATTCTTGTTGAGGTACACTTATTATTTGTTCAAAACTAAAAACTGAAAGAAAAGCTAAATATATCAGAATAAAGCATCTTTTTACATTACTCTGATAAAAAATAGTTATGCACAATAAACAAATGTTTGAATAAGATTGTTTCCTTAGTTGCATTAATAATATTCTGAATTTAATTCATAAATTGTTTAAATAACTGTTTGTTGACTTGCACTATTTATTACTTTACTAAGTAAAAGTTAAATATAAAGATCAAAATTTCAGAAGAAATAGTACCTATCTAGTAATAATAAAGAATATCATGAGTCAAAACATTGGTATTTTGTTTAAATAATTATTCTTGCAAAATTAATTAAATTTTTACTCACTCCAAGAGAAATGTAGAAAAATAGTCGAAAATTTAAAAAAAAACCGCAATTGTCTAGCATTATTGAAATTATATATTTTTAGCAATAATAATAATAAATTTTTTATTATGTATATGATGTATTTTTATTCTCAATATCAAGAATTAACGTGGTTAGCTTTGATTAATTATACAGGCCAACAAGATTTTTAACCCAGAAACCAGACAATACTTATCCGAAGGTTTTTGGTGCGATGAGTCAGAATCCGACGTCAGAATATCTTCATCACTTCTGACCCTTCAACACCCTTTTCGGATTTTTCGCATATCTTTTTTTCTCACACGTTTAAAGATATCTTAGGTGATGGAGTAGTTTCAAGGTTGTGTCTGAATTTAGTAACCGAAGAAGTACAGAAGCACATTATTTCTGCTTTATGGACAAACTGTTTTTCGGTAAGGTTATATTCAACAAAACGGAAGTCCTCAACTTCATTTAACGATATCTACAAGAAAAAAAGATGTCTGAACATTTTTAAATGGTTTTGAAGGGTGAGAGTGGCATTTTCCGAACATAATTATTACCTCACTCTGAATTAAAATTAACAAAATATCCGAGACATTCTAACTATTTTAAGAGAAAATGATTAAAAACTATTCTTAATTATTTGAACAATTTATGTAAATATCTAATTATCAGTATGGAGTAGAACGCGAAAAAAACCTTTTTTGACTTTTTGGGTTTCTTTTGGACCATATAAAAAAGACTTATGGGGTGATACAAAATAATATTTCATTCGTATTCTATATCTAATTGTAAAGAGAAATGTTCAGCTTAACTCCTTACACCTAATGATGATGATTCTTAAAAAATGTAGAAAAACGTATTTTTTATTATAGGAAACAAGTGCTAAACTTGCGATTTAAATGTTACATATACGGTATACACAGCACACTTACGTTTTTTTTCACTTTTAAATTATATCCCTAACTTCAGTGACCCAGACTTTTCCAACTGAATTTTCTACCGCATCGTGTTCTACAATGCGGTTATGGTGCTCTATTGCTTCATCTCGTAATAACTCCTTAAAAGAGTCTCTCAAAGCATCTAGGTTGGAGAGTATAGTTACATCAACAGTCCCACGAAACTTCGATCAATGTAAGTTGGGGGAGGGGCAATTAGTTTCAATCGTACTTAACCAAAAACTTATATATGTATATATGGCCGAATTTATTTCAAATCATGCAGGCTGAACACGTTCAAGTTACAGAATCGGCCGCGGATGAATTCTGTCGTTTTTCAAATGCTTTTAGACAAAGTTATGAGTATTATTGGCAAAGCTATGAGTATTTGAACTTTTAAAACTCGTTACGCAATTTATAAACAAATTTTCTTATTTTTGCTTTGAAGTGCAGTCGTTTCGAAACTTATATAGATATTATACTTTTACTTTCTGATTCAAGTAGTTCTTTCCATTTTCTTCCCAAATGTACAAGAACAAAAAATTGTATATTCCTGAAACTGACACAATAGCGGTGATTTTTCTCCAAATTTTGAAACTCAATTTTCTCGAAAAGGCACAAATCTAATACCTTCTCTGATGAAAGAGTGAAAATAAATAAATTTGTCATGAAAATTTATTAATAGTACTGTTCTCGGTTTCAATCGTACAATTAGCATTAAAAACAAAACAAAAATTACATTTTTTGAAACCCCCACATGAGAGAAAAAATAAATTAAAAGACAACAGTTCAGATGAGAATGTGTCCACGCAGCGGGCTGATTTTAAATTTTTCATGAAAATTCAAAGGTTCGTTATGATAATCTTGTAGGGCATTGAAAAAGAAACATTTTTCTGCTCTTCACTTTTTTTTCATATCGTACGTTATTTGGCTTAAAAAGTTCATTTTCGAGTGTTCTTAGGAATTTTTAAAATGCTATTACTATTGAAATTTTTGGTTTTGTGAAAAAGTCATTATGATAAATTATTAGAATTTTTGAATCTTGAAAGAGTGGTCTCAAAAAAATAAAAAATGCGCTGATTTCTTTGAATTTTCGTCGATAAGGTCTGTCTAACGAATTTGATCCTTAGTTTAGGACCCTAAACGAGTGCACCAAAGGTCAATCTAATGTATTAATTTGTTTAAAAGTTATCGTGGAAACAGACAGACATACAAGCAGACAAATTCGTAAAAACCTGTTTTTCGGATTCAGAAGATCGTAAAACGTGGGCATTTGACTAAAACGG
>NC_046657.1:85086169-85087769 GCF_010883055.1 Belonocnema kinseyi
AAAACTAATAACTGTCTCTGATAAGAATGTAAAAATAAGAGCAAAATTGACAAAAATGTGTAAAATTGTAAAATTAATGTGTAAAATTGTCAACAACATTGATCATTTTGACTTGTTAATATAAATTTTTATTTTTATATGCTTTAAATGATGTACTTTTTACTAATTTCTTAAGTTTTTTTTCCTAGCAAAGAGAAACATTTGTTTATTTTATGATTAAACGTTATTATTGATCAAGATAACCGTTCCATTTACATTTTTCGAATGATTAAAAATATGTGAGGACAAAAATACACCTCTATTAGCATTCAAACGATACTATTTTATAGGTTTAAACTAATTTATCGAGTCTACTAAAAGAACATTTTTTTAGTAATAACTAAATTAAAAGATCTATAGGTCTAACTGAATAGTCTTTGACTAATTCCTTTTGGAAAACATAATTATAAAACCTTTTTTCTTCACTTTCTTCCAGCTCAGGTTGCCTATTCTGTTCCTGAAAATAAAGATAAGCTTCGTTAAATAAATTGTTACACATTTTTTATGCAAATATTTTCGGTCATTTATGGTAATCTTGCATGTAAATGTGGTAAATTAGCATTAATTACCAAAATTTAATTTTAAATAGTTTGATAAATTTCCGGAAATTTATTTTAAAATATAGTAACTAAGGTTAATATTAAAGGTAATTTATGGTAACTTACAATAAACTTTCAAAAATTCAATTTAAAAATGTCTACGAATTTCCGGAAATGTATGGAAATTTTCGGTTATTTATGGTAATTTTACAGGTAAATACGGTAACTTGTCAAAAAGTACCCAAAATTCAATTTGAAACATTTTTATGAATTTTTCGAAAATTTATGGAATTTGTTAGAAGTTTATGATAATATTACAGTTAACTTATGGAAACTGTAAATAATTTGCGCAAAACTGAATTTACAATTTTCTATAAATTTTCGTAAATTTTGGTCATTTACAGTCATTTGATCCATTCTATATGGTAACTTTCCACAAATTACTTTGAAATTCTATTATCTGCAACCAAAAATCCCTTAAAGTTCTTGCAGTGAGCAAGCTAATTATTGTGAAACGCGAGCTCAAAGATTTATAATTTTTATTATTCACATTTAACGTAACTTTTTACTCTCTATGGAGTAGAAAGTAGAGCATTAGCCTCGCTGCATAGACTTCAAAAGGGTCGAAATCATGCATGTGTCACATCAGAATTAATTTTTTAACAGTATTTCCGGCATTGTAGGGTCCCGACTTAAAATACGGGTTTAAAAAAAACCGGTAAAAAAATACTGTCGGTACCGGCAATTTTTTATCCCTGTTCCAAAAAATTTGGGTTTACCTGTACCGACAACTTTTCTTGTATGGATACCTGCTTTCTATCCATAACTTAAAAAATTACCTTTCTCTTTTCCTTCAATGATGATCTGAAAGCTACTCTGACGACGTGTGTATCTTGTCGACTGATTCTGTCGAGTTGTGCTACACATTCAGGAATTTCTAACGTCTTCAGATTTTCAATCTTTCCTTCATCTCCCGATACTTGATTAATTAAAGTTTCCCATACAATTAAAGTACTAGGTAA
>NC_046657.1:85087869-85091269 GCF_010883055.1 Belonocnema kinseyi
ACACATTCAGGAATTTCTAACGTCTTCAGATTTTCAATCTTTCCTTCATCTCCCGATACTTGATTAATTAAAGTTTCCCATACAATTAAAGTACTAGGTAAGCCATCCGTTATCCTTTCTTTGCATATTTTTTCTGCTTCAGCTTCTTTTGTCTTACATTCAGATTTTTCGCGAATCGAGCAAATGATGAAATTACTCAAGTCAGGACATGCTTTTCTGGACTCTACGTCCAAAATTTGCGTACATACGTTCATTGCTTTTGAAGCGTCATGACTATTTGCCAGCAGATTTGTAACACGCTGGAGATCAAATATTGTGTCCACAGGGCCCATGCCAGTTGTTTCCTTCAAAAGAGTTACAAAGTTTGTCTTCTTCCCAAGATCCATATTTTCTCTCGTCATGACAGTAACTCCCCAATCACGCCAAAAGTTAAGTCTCAGTTTGTAGTAGTTCCTATCGCTTCTTGATGTTGAAGTTACCACTATATTTCGCGCCCCTCGAGCCACTAATAAATCGATGATTTCAAAACCAAATGTTGAAAATCCTTCGATTACCAAGTATACTTTAGAACCTGAAGCATGAAACCTAGGTACAACTGATGTCTGATTGTTCGCTTGAGATTGGATTTCAATCACTGCCTGTAAAGAAAAAAGTTTTTACGAATATAAAACAAACTTAATTTCAAATGAATTGAAATTTCGCGAAGTACGTACAGTTTCAAGATTTTTATGTGATGCAATATCAGCAAATGCGGTTTGCAGCTTTTCTTTAGGATAAGCTTTATGATGCAAAGGTACAACAGCTCCTGAATTTAAGCCTTCCTTTATCATTGAGGATAAAGTATGTCTGACTTGTAAATCAAGAGAGAGCACTTTATTTGGGCTGAAGGCAGAAATAACGACCTCCTTCCAAAAAATACTCATGCCAAAATATTCGTGAACAGCATTTTCTAATTCTCCAACAAAAACTAAATGACCTCCTCTTTTAATACAAGATAAATACGTCTCTACTAGTTTAAAATTGCAATTGTTACAAAAGAGAATGTCAACTCCTGCTCCTTCCGTTTTCAATAAAAGTTGATCTTTGAAAGCTGTTCTCGTGGAACAGAAAATATTGCTCTCTGAAACTTGAGGATATCTTGAGCGGATGAATTCTTTTTCTGTTTCCGTAACGTAAGTAGTAAAGATCTTCCATTTGTTATGCTGAGCTACGTTGATGGCTGCCTGGCCGTAACTGCTGCAACCATCAAAGATTAACACTGCTTTATTATTGATTAAGGAGTACCAGTTCATCGGTTCGTATAAGCAAAGGGACCCATAGGCCACAGTGTACGATAAAGGAACTGTTGCAGCTTCTTCGAATGTCCAAGACTCAGGAATCGACCAAGTATATTCAGCATGAATCGAAGCGTAGGATGCAATTGTGCCACTTTCAGAAATTCCCATGATTCTATTACCTTCTGCATCTATGCCGGAGAAAGCGAGACCGAATTTTCTCAACTGATATTTGCTGCTTGTTACATTTGATGATAAATCTTCTAGGATTGGATGTAAAACGTGGCGATTAATAACACCACACTGAATCTTAGCAAGTTCTTTACACTCAAGATTGCTAATGGCGCGTCCTTCTGTCCATGCAATTGTTTCTAAATTTCCTGTTTTGAGTTGCGTTGCTTCATAGTTTGAAACATTTTTTAGATGTGATAACTCTGGAGTAAATGAGAATTCTTCATCTCCATACGATTCATGCACTATGGTTGCAAGGGTAATTCCCATAATCTCTACTTCCTTTGATGAAATAATGTTTAACTCACGACTAATACATACTGGTATATCTGTTAACAAATTAAAATGTTTTAAATCTACTTAAAATGGAAGGAAACCTGGGGATTATAAAAAATGAAGACAGTTTTGTCTAAATACACGTTAAAGTTTTTCGAGTGGCATGTGCGACTGCAATTGCGTCAAGCAAAAACGTCTTTCATTTAACCTTTGAGATGACTTTAAATCGCACGTTGAAATTTGTCTAGCTTTGAAATTTAAATGTAAAACACACTACGTACCTTGTGAATTGTTAGCTGCTGA
Source organism: Belonocnema kinseyi (assembly GCF_010883055.1). NCBI lineage: Eukaryota > Metazoa > Arthropoda > Insecta > Hymenoptera > Cynipidae > Belonocnema > Belonocnema kinseyi. The sequence goes on from NC_046657.1 coordinate 85,089,954, forward strand.
CTCATACTTATTAAAATCAATTATGATTTTTCGAATTTTGAGGGGAACTTGAATTTTTCTAACATTACTACCCAGAATGTACAGTTGTATCATTCCATCCAAAAGAATTGTAAGACTTCCTCCCCAAGTGATAACACCCCTATCTCCGTTCATAGATGAATTTCGGATGCTCATAAAAGAACGTGAATATTGGAAACCTCTAATGTTTAATTCAGTATATACATCATCCTTGGACAGTTTGTCTTGCTGATTATCGATAAGATCGAGAAAAGGTATGCGATTTTCAAAAGACCCATTGGTTTTCGCGTTTCCTGCAGCCAACAAGCAATTGCCACAGCTTACTTCGAATTCTCCGCTTCCTAAAAATTAATGCGTATCATTTTTATCACATATTTAATTCAAATTATTAGAAATCTCTTTAATATAAATACCAACCTTTTTGAACCATTACAGTCAAAGTCATAGTTCCTTTTCTAGGGACAGTCACGTGATTGTTATGGATTTTCACGTTTTCAAATGTAATAGCTACAGTTTTCTCGTGCCATGTTCGTATAACTTCCCACACAATACTTAAATAAAAGGATGGCGGAAGCACTACTTTTTTATTCATCCGGCTTCCGTCTAAGAATTTCCACTCATCACTTCTGAGATCGATTTCAAATTGCTTTTCCCCCAAAGCACTTGTTTCTACGGGATTGTAAAAATCCGTGAAACTAAAAGTACATAGAAAATATGAAATTGAATCATAGTTTATAATTTCAAAAATTGTATTTTTCATAACATTAAACACAACTTACAGGTCCAGTGAATGGTCCCATCTTAAAAGAGACGAGATGGAAGGCGTGCCACGTCTAACAGGATATTTTAATTTAGGATAGAATTTTGTAACATTAGGCTGAAGACCTGCATTATAGATCTTTCCAACAGCTGATAGAAAAAACTGTATGTTGTTTTCGTGACCTCGACTAGTAAGGGGTATGTTAATGCAAGTTTTTGGTAATGACTTTTTAAGAATTGCTTGTAGAAGTCCATGAGGAGCAATTTCAATTGCAATAGCATTCGCGGGAATCATCTTAGAACATTCTGCGAACAGCACTGGACTCAATAAGTTATTTGTATGATAGTCTGCTGATGACAGAAGGCATTTTGTGGAACCCCAGTCCCTTCTAGGTACAGAGCTGCACACCCAACGAGTTGATCGTGGTTTTGGATTCGATATTACTTTTTGTAAGTATGCAAGTAACTTGGGCGCAGCTGGTTTAATGTACCGACTATGGTACGCGATGTTACTACATGCAACTTCACGAGCGAAAATT
>NC_046657.1:85091369-85094792 GCF_010883055.1 Belonocnema kinseyi
ATATTACTTTTTGTAAGTATGCAAGTAACTTGGGCGCAGCTGGTTTAATGTACCGACTATGGTACGCGATGTTACTACATGCAACTTCACGAGCGAAAATTCGTTTATTCTGCAAAAAACAAATGAGTTAACTCTTGTAAGGTTTAAGAGACCTATAAAGGTTTTGATGGAAGAAAACTTTCGAGCTTCTAAAAAAACTCATCAGAGGTACTCTTGTTAATAATTTTCAAGTAGTGGAATTTCTTTCTATTCATGTCAGTTCACAAGTTAAGGATGTATGCAGAAAATGTTGTGTGCAAAATATGAAAAACTGCGCAAGTGGAAGAGTTTTACAGTGAAATGTAGGATATAGTTAATGTGTTGCCGCAAATTTTTGGCGCTTGTGTCATGACGACATAACCTAAAAATTGTATCTAACCGCATGCAAGTGACAACTAGACTTAACAGGCGATATGTTCTAATATCATATTTTGTTACTTTTTTAACTTTTTAAGTACATTGCACGATCAGAAACCATAAAATGCTTGCACATGAGGTAAAGTCCTCTGAGAACGTCAGCCATCTTGGTTTTACTTCATGCATGATCCCGAATCAGATCATTATGAACTCAAAATTCGATTATCTATTGCGGCTCATCAAAATGCTCTTGTTTTCAGTTACATTTTTGTTGCACATCAAAATGATATTGATTTCAATATTATTTTGAACACTTTTTTTTTACTGTGGACAGAAGGCGAAGCAATGCAAGGGAGGAAAACTGCAGGGTAGTTGTCCTTACACGTAAAATAATAAAAGTTACTTAAAATATATTCAGACGAGCATTTGTCTTGCAAAGTGGCATTATTTTAGTAATTATTTATAAGAGTTTGTTTCAGTCGGGAGTAATAAAATGAAGAACAATAAAAATGCAAAGTTTTTAGATTACCTGCAGTTGTATGACAAATTTTTTCATGGAATCGGCCGGACCGCTTATGGTAGAGCTGGTAGCACTATTGTGACAAGCGACATCTATATCAGGAGGACAGAGATTCTTAACCTCTTCATAGCTAAGGCCCACTGCAGCCATTGAACCATGAATTAAGGGCGACTCAATTGAAGCAAGTCCTCGACATAATGCAGAGAGCACCATCTCCTCTGCCGTAAAGCAGCCATCTGCATAGGCACAACCAAGTTCTCCAACGGAATGCCCAATCATAAAGTCTGGTGTAATACCAATTGACGTCAGAACATCTACTAGTCCGATCTAAAAAATAGAGTAGAATATTTTAATCATTAATTTTTGAACACATACCTTCCGTGGAGAATTTCTTACTTGAACAGTCGCGATGCCCACGAAAGAATGAACGATGTTTTCAAACGTATTTGGGTCCGCATCTGTTAAGATCTTAAAAATATCGAATCCACGAGGTTTCAACACTGCGTCGCACTTCCGCACAGCGTCAGCAAAAACAGGCAAGCGCAAAAGGCTTTCACCTGAACAGGGTTCAAAATAAAAATATATAAAAAGTAGTTTTATTTATTTTGCAAGATGAAATACAGATTACCGGGTTCCAAAAACGAAATTATAGCTTACCCATTCCTACCCATTGAGAGCCCATTCCAGAAAATACAAACCATACTTCCATATGCCTTGTTGGACAATGCTGAATTTCTCGTTGTTTTCTTTGTGGCAAACCACGAGGTGGAAGAAGAGTGTATCCTCTGTATATATGAGAATGTGTGTCTTTTTCAAATATATCGTTGAGTAGTTGAATCATTTCCACGTCTATGGGTCGTGTTTCAAGCTGTCATGAAATACAATTATTTGGTTATACCATTATATTTTTCTGCAAGTAGATGCTGATATAATTAGTTGTTCAACGATATGATTTGTTTGAAAATTTTTCTTTGGTATGAACATAACTGTGATGAAATATCGTAGATTAGACATTCAATATTCTATAAAGATGCTAAAGTACTCACGTCATTTAAAATTACTTCAACTGCTTCTTGTGTACGACCAGATACTGTTATAATTCTAGGTATATCACAAGTAATTTCTCTGTCATTTTTTTTCTTCTGTTTGTAAGCCTTCAATATTACATGAGCAACATTTCCAGTGAATGATGTTGAATTAATTGCAGCATAAGTTCCTTGCCAGGTTGTCGGTTCAATCACAACTCGGAGACGTCCTTCAGAAAGAGCAGGAATAAGTTCGGAAGAATTACAGTAGTGCAGATTTTTTGGAATAATGCCACTTTCCATCGCTATCAGCACCTAAAAATAAAGAAAATAATCAATTTCAAATCAACTGACAAGAATTATTTCATCGCATTCGAGAAATGAAACTGCTTTCTAATTTAGATTACCTTGATAATAGAGTTAAACCCATTAGTAGATGATGCGTGACCAATATTGGATTTGACAGAGCCAATTAGAAGCGGTGAATCACGACCTTCATTATAAACAATGTCTAGGGCTTCAGCTTCTCTAGCATCTGCGGCTTTAATTCCCAAACCATCAGCTTCAACAAAAGATATTTCCTTTCCGGAAAGATTACATCCATTCAAAGTTTGCTTCATTACTTGAACTTGAAAATCTCTACTAGGAAACAAAACCGAATGAGTAGGGACGGAAGGCCCATGCATTGATTTAACATTCAACACTTCAGCATAAATACGTTTAGAATCAGAAGATTTTTGCAGAAATAAGGCTGAAATTGATTCACTAAAAGTGTATCCATTTGCATTTGCGTCAAACGATTTTGTCTGCCCATCAGGTGCAATAAGGCCTGTAAATACGCCCTTTGAATTATGGGACATTTATCACCATTTTATGAATTTCTATTTATTATTCAGGCTTCTCGGTTTTTATTTTAACTTACCCAAATGAGACAGTTGTATAGCCATATGAGGGTGTAAAGACAAGTACGCAGACCCAACAATAGCATTATCACAGAGTCCTTCTTTAATGGCAGAGCATGCTTGCTCAAGCGCTGTGAGACTAGCTGTGCAGCCTGTATCAATGTTATAACTCGGCCCTGATAGGCCTAGATAGAAGCTTACCTTATTGGCAAACATAGCTCGGGAGACTCCAGCAATTACTAAGCCATCCCGCTGCAATAAAAAATTTCGTTAACAAAAAATTGCTTTTTCTGTTAGTTTGTTACCAGCCGAAGTTTCCCGAAGGATTCCAGATGGGGCATTATTCCTCAACTGCCCCAACTCAAAAAGTCTTTTTTTTTTATTGTCTCTAAATTCTGGGAATATGTTCGCCTACCCAACAGTAGTTAATCCACAAACTTATAGACCAGGATTACCAACCCTCCCCAAGTGACGGGGCTTGAATTTTCAACCCCAATGCCTGCAGGGGTAGTTTCAAACGCCTGTAACTTCCTTTCTAATTACGCGATTTAAAATTTTTATAAGGGTTTTGGAAAGTGCT
>NC_046657.1:85094892-85119641 GCF_010883055.1 Belonocnema kinseyi
GCAGGTCTTAGCAATGAGGAAATAAGTAGACGTAGAAATGATTATAGACGCAAAAACAGGATACTTAAACGATTAGTTAAAGAAAGTAAAGATACAATTAGAAAATACAAATTTAATTTATTTGTATTATTAAAATATGTTTTTGCTCATATTTGTAGAGGAAGAAGAATCTGCCTGCTTCGCGGGACATTAGTAGATTCCCTAAAAGAACTTTAAAAGAACTTTTTAAAGGTACGAACTGCTCACGAGAAAAACATGTCTCTGATGATCCGAAATGACAGTTGGAAGTCTTATTTCAATTATGTATAAAAATGGTATAAAACAGTTGATACTGTATTTTTTTTTTACAATTTTCTACAATTATTCTAAAATTATAGACACATATCAAGTGACAAATTCATATGATCAAGTATCATTTTGTTAATTAGAGCAGGTAATTTTAACTCATAAATTTACTTTAAGGACGTAAAATCCATAATGTACACTGTTAATTTCATTCTCTATGTAACTATTTCTTTCTTCACTCTGATTGAAAAGCCGAGAAAAAGTTGAAAATTTCATAAAAATCTGCAACTTTTCAGTATTACTCTACCGAGGTATTGGCGTATTTTTTATTCATAAAAAAGGCCGCTAAAGAAAATGTAATAAAATGTTTGAAAACACGACGGAAAGAACGCAAAAAATTAATAGACAGTATTTTTTTCACTGCAAAAGATCTACAAATGTCTTATCATGCTTCTTATAAAAGGACATTAAAATTAAAAATTTAGTTTTTGGAAAAAGAAACGCAAGAGGAAACAAAATTTCCAGTAACAAAACAAGTTTAATATCAGAACAGTTCATCCAAAGTAGGTATAACAATTTACTTTTGGCATTTTTTTATAGGAAACTCTCTTGTTTTAATAATTTAAAAAATTCAAGGTACATAAGCCTGTTTGAAAATCGGTGTTTCTAAGATGGCTGTTACATGAAGTATGACAGCTCCTGTACAGTTTCACCTAGTTCAGGTATTGTTTAGAATGCCGCCCGTTAGGAATCCTTTTCACGTACTTAAGGGCATGCTCTTCAGTGACCACGTGACCAAACTAGTCCCCGGTTATGAACATTTTTTTTGTGTTCACAGTCTCCACACGGATTGAGATATCGCGTTCAAAATTTGACATATTAAATAAAAAGCACTAAAGAACGTTTGTATACATCAATGTGTTTATAATTTTAAAGAAAGTATATTTATAAATTGATAAAGTAGGATATTACCATTCGAGTTACAGCACTATGCAGATAATTTTTCCTTTGATGTATTTCAGATTTTTTTATTCGCGTATATTGAGCATTAACACCAATTTTGGACTTAATCGTCTAAAACTTGAAAAAATTAATATGAGCAATAAAATTTTCACCTTCGTTTCAAATAAAAAAATAAGTATCTGCACACATATACCCTATCATTATTTTTGGAGCATTTTTATCTATTTCTAGCGGAAAAAAAAGAAACTTTGAACGCCGATAAAGTCCAGATCAAGTTACTAAGTTCGTTCGTGAAATTTTTGTGTACAATTATTTTCATTTTTGTGGTCCTAAAAATAAAAGATAAATTTAAAATTGGAAACAGAGCAACACCAGAAATGTGCTAAAATTTACACTTCGGAGTAGAATCAATCAGCTGATAAGTATTGTTGACATTGTAACCAACCGGCAGGACTCAGCGGCGGATCGGCCGTGTCTTTCGCCTCCGGGCGAAATGTTATTTTTATTGGTTTTGTTATTAACTTAGAATTGTTTCACAGCAGTGCAAACAATTCACAAGAATATATAATCATTAGAAAATTTGAATTATTTTCTGAAGATGCACATTCCTCAAGATGGGATTTGGACCGATTTTCGAATATCACATTCTAAAATATTCCTCGATTTTTTAAATCGAGGCATCTACCTTATCGAAGTTAAAAGTTTATTTCCTATTCATATAGTATTTTACTAGAAAAGTTTCTTCATAATTATAAACATTTTGATATATACAAACGTTCCTTAGTGCTTTCTGTAGAATTTCCTAACTCCTGAACCCGATATCTCAATCCGCGTGGACTTAGAGAGGACCAAAAAAATGAAAATCATTTAATTCTTTGCACAAAAATATTATGAACGAACTTATTCACGTGATCTCTATTTTATCGGCGTTCAAATTTTCTTTTTTTCTCCGCTAGAAATCGCTAAAAATGCTCGAAAAATAATGATAAGTTGTGTGTGCGAGATTCTTATTTATTGATTTGCAACAAGTGTGCAAATTTTATTGCTTATATTAATTTTTGTGAATGTTTAGACGATTTAGTCAAAAATTTGTGTCAGTGCTCAATATGCGCGAATCAAAAAATCTGAAATACACCAAACCAAAAATTACCTTCAAAGCGCTGCAACTTGAATGGTAATATCCTATTTTATTAATTTATAAATAAACTTTCTTGAAAATTATAAGCATATTGTTGTATACAAACGTTCTTTAGTGTTTTTTATTTGGTATCTCAAATTTTAAACACGATATCTCAAACCTTGTGGATACAGTGAAAACCAAAAAAAAATTTATAACCGGGGACTATTCTGATCACGTGGTGACCAAAGAACATGCCCTTAAGCTTATGGCCATTAGTAGTACCGAACACGAGGGGCGTGGGACCTGAGATGAAATTTGTAAATAGGGCGCACTGGACCTGCGCTAGCGGCACACTAGGTACAGTCTTAAGACTAAAATGTGAACGAGTTTTAGTGATTTCTATCTCCCCTAGGTGGCGTCTGTGTTGATGCTTGTATGGTAGGTGAAGATCAGGAATATAGGATCATGGCGGATATGTAAATAACGAGTGAGTGATTATAATAATCACGTCTCCAAATTATTTACATTTTCTGTTTGAAACAAATTTACATTATTTTTATTTTCACATTAAAAAAGGGACCGATCTGTTCGGAGTGGTACTTAAGTGACGGGCTTAATGTCTCTGTTTAAATATTTTTTCAGTTAGAATTATGGGAAGAATAATTTGCACAAGCAAACCATTTCATGTAATATATAAGAACCACAATTCATTTTTGATCATGCGCTATTTGATATTTTTTTATATTGCACGAAACGGTTTGTTTACGTAAATTATTCTTCCTGTAAATCTAAATTTAAAAATATATTAAAATTAGCATGGAATGGGTGCAGAAGCGAGGGGGGTGGGGGTTGCCAGAATAGAGCTATAGTTCGTTCTTTCTCCACTACATAGCGCCATTTCGTTACTTTACTAAGTTGATATTTTTAACATGAGACTTGAAGAAATCTTGAAATACACCTCCAATGAAAAACAACGTGTTGTAACTAAAACGTAAAAGTGCAATATATTTCTAACTTTATTGCATAAAAGATAAAATTATTAACATTATTTGAACATGTATGTGGTATGGATGAGAAAAGGATGCATAGGAGAATCGACGATTAAAAATAGTCTTCCTTTAAAATAATAAGAATTTCAGTTTCAGTTGAAGGACTGTGACAAAGAATGTCACATTTCTGGGCATAATAAAACTTTCTTCGGCGAACGAAATAAAACTTTTGTTTTTAATAATGAATCTTCAACCAAAAACATATTTTTCTTTGTAACTAAAAAAGATAAAATTTTGTCCATATGAATGAATTTCTATCAAGAATGAGGAATATTCGACAAAAAATTAAATATTTACATTTACAGTTTAAAAAATTACTATTCAATCAAAAACTATTTTTCAATTTAAGACAATCATTTTTAATCGAATAAAAGAAATTTCAACGGAAAAGACGAATTAGTTGCCAAGAAGATCAATATTCTACCACAAAAGACGACGTTTCAACAAAATACAGAAATTTTCAACTGAAGAAGATAAATGTTAAAACCAAGAGAAAGTTCTCGTATTACAGGATAAACGTATAGAAAGAAGTTTACAGTTTTAACAGAATTTCCAAAAATGAACCTTTTTCCGTAAGTTTTGTTCTTCAAAACTGTTATTTGAATGTTAATAACACAACGAAAATATCGAAAAATGATTATTTTTTATTAATTATGAAAATACCATTTTCACTATTAATTACAAATAAAAATACTTGATTGTACTCGTGACTAATATAAATTTCAATTCTGTTGTATTAGTCTGTCTTAATTTAATATAATGACACATTATGGGTTTTGAATTTTTCAGTATTACCATAAACGTCAATATCTGAACTCTCAAAAATGTTTATATTTTTAAATTTCAAAATGTTGGATTTCTTAAAAGTCCCGTGGTTCTTCGGACTTTGACTTGTTTGAAAATTTTTGTAACTCTTTTTTATAAAACTCTTATAAACAAGTCCAGAACTCCAATCAGAACTCTTAGAAAACTCAAAAATTTTCAATTTTAGTTCTTCGAATTTTGACTTGATGGAAAAGTTTTATAACACTTTCTTGTAGAGCTCTCATGAAGAAGTCCACAAATGCTATCAGCAATCTCCAAGCCAAGCAAAGATATTTTGAAAAAAGTACCTCATACTTTGTCAAATTGCTCTTTCTGCGAGTTTTTTAAAATGATACTTGTTAATAAAAAAAGAATTTAATTAATATTATGTTCCACTCTTTGAATTTCATTTAAAAAATATCTTACTATGTTTTATGAAAATACAATAATTGTTACGAACAAATTATTCATTAGTTATAAACTAGAAATAGGTGCTTTGTGGATTCCGAATCAAACAATAAAGCGTATTTAGCTGTATTAAAAAAGCATATTATGAGCGACAATGGTCGCTCATAATAGTCATAAGGTTTAATTGTTCATTGTCCAAGTTTCCTCACGTTTCCATGGCTCAATTCTATAGAATACAGGCCAATAAAAAAGGGATTAAATAACCAATACTTAATTTTAGAAAAAATTTTGGTTGAAATAAAAAAAAAATAGCGATTTGAAAATGTTAGATCAGAATAGACATTACATTCTAAAAAAGCCTATAACTATTGAATTAAATCATCTGTTTTGAAGCTAAAGGTATGGAGTTGCCCAGCTTTACGTGAAGTCAACAAGCAATGCATTTTATATAAAAAATGTAATAGCTCAAAATTTGGAACCTGGTGTTCCTTTCAGCCCTAAAAGAGCCTTTAAGTTTGGTATAATTTTGGAATTGATTGCAACTCTGGTTTCGGAGTTATAAGTGTGGCGGTGCCAGCTTCACATGTGAAACCAGAGCAGATATTGTTTCAAAAAACACTAAAAGGTCTGTGGGATTACGCCTAGTAGGGATCGCCAGCCATAATTGAGCCCTTAATTCCTTAACAAATTTGATTAGATTGAATAAATCGTTTGGAAGTTATAGGTATGGCGGTGCTAGCTTAATGTGTAGTCAGGGCGCAACACGTTTTTATAAAAAATTGCACAGCCCAAAATTTGGGACTCAGGATTCTTTTTAGCCCTTAATAAGCCCTTAATTTTGGTATTCTTTCGGAATTGATCACAACACTGGTTTCGGAGTTATACGTGTGGCGGTGGCAGCTTCACGTGTGAAACCAGAGCGCACATCGTTAAAAGAAACTAAAAGGAATGTGGAATTGGGCCTAGTGGGGATCGCCAGCCCTGAATGAGCCCTTAATTCCTGAAAGATTTTCGGTTAGATTGAATAATTCGTTTCGAAGTTACAGGTGTGGCGGCGCTGGCTTCATGTGAAGTAGTCGCGCAACACGTTTTTTATAAAAAATTACAGAGCCCAAAATGTAGGACTCAGGGTCGTTTTCAACCGAATGGAGCCTCTACAAAGTACCCGTAAATACCCCATTGGGTTCCCATTCACGGAGTAATCGCAATGCTTTTTCTTGCAGCGTTAAAAAATTAAAAACAATAGAATACCTGTCATTTACATCGGCCGAAGGTGCCTTAAAGTGCATCTTCTTTTAGTAGAAGTTGATCAGCGTTCCGTCGGTTACTTTAAGAATTTTGTCTGGCTGCTAGCGCCACGCAATGGAAACCTCAGATAACAACGCTGCGATGCAATTAAGAGATAATTTTATTTTTAAACTTCGCGCGCAACATACTACTTGAGCTATTATGGATGTGCTTCAAGTCACCTTCAGCAGAAGTTAATGACATTTTAAAAATTTTCAACGCTACAAAAAAATGTATTGCGATTACTCCGTGAGTTTCTAATGAAAAATTTAACGCAGAAACTGAAATTCAACAGTTTAAAAGTTGATCTTGATGTTTTTTTTAAATTTTTAAAAAGGAAACGAATGGGGACCCAATGGGGTCTTTACGGGTACTATGTAGAGGCTGCTTTCGGTTCCTTCGGTCCCCCAGGATAAGCCTTTAATTATAGGATAGTTTAAGTTTTGAATTTTAAAAAAAGGCGGTGTTATTTTCAAATACGTCTTATTCCACCTTATTCTCCCTTATTTCGCCTTATTTTTAGAGGCACAAGCCATGGCTCTTGCTATTCATTATTATCCGCGCTACATAAGGCTAAGTTTTTACCCTCAAAAATCATTTGCAATGCTCGAAACTTTTATAAATTAAAAAATGTGCAAATTTGAAAATTTAATTAATTTGAAAATTATATTTTTCTACTATCGATCAGTATGGATGTCACCCCATCAACTGTGGAAATATAAATCAACACTATCGATCAAGTGAACTCTTTAAATAACAGAAAAAAATTAACGTCATTTTTCACAAGATAGAAAATATATATTTTTTTTAATTTTAAAATTATATATTTCTGCGAAAGGATCGTTTAACAATCGCTCGACTGGGAATAGAACCACAGAACTTCCAATTTCCGGTCGGGTGCTTTCCCAACTAAGCTATCAGAGAGTTCGGAAGAAAATATATTAAAAAGATTGAAAAGATTTTCTTTCAATCTGTCTAATAGCCTCATTGGGAAAGCACCAGACGAACTTGATCGATAGTGTTGATTTTTATTTCTACAGATAGTGGGGTGACATCTATAATGACCGATAGTTACTACTCTGATGATAATACAGAGTTCCTATTTAAAAAATTGATAATACATTAAATTACCCAATGAGAGAGTCAGTATCATTATCTTGAATTCAGTTAATAAGAATAAAGCGATGTCTCTACGAGAACACTTGTTTGATTAATTTCAACATCAAATAGATTCTCAAATAGGAAATTTACAATGTAAAATTTGACAAATTATATTTTTCATTGGAAATATTCATAACCAATGATGAATCGTTTATTTTTATGTATAAATTAAATTGTTTTAATTAACGTACAAGTAAATCTTAATCGAAAAAAGGATAATCATCGATTGCAAACGTAAAAAAAATTGTATATCACGATGGAATGAATTGGCTCTAAGCTCAATGTCAGAAATAATTTTGATGGATTTGACTTTGCAAAATTATTCCAAATTAATTTATTAATTCAAAAAGTCTATAAATTTTAAGCTCATTTTCGAAATCAATAAAAAGTTATTTCTTTTTTTTTTTACATTTTCGATTATTCTTTCTTGTATTTTTAAGTGATTACACATATTTTAACACGATAATTTTTTTTTTTAAATTTACCATTTATCATATTTATACAAGAACATTTTTTCGAATTTTAAACTTGGTTATTTTTAATATCAATTTTCCACTAATTTTTCCGTTGTAATTTACAATTAATGTTGAAAACAGATTTTGAAATAAATTCATTTCATAGTGCGTTAAATTTTTTTCTTACGTTCCACATCGATAAATCGCCTTTTTTATTTAGAATTGTTTATTTGTTGAGCATTTTAATCAAATTTTGAATCCTTCTTTAAATCTAAATTCATGACATATTATTTATCGTTCAAATATTCAATGAAAAAATTAATTTTTCAAATTTGTCATAGATAATTTCACATCTGAGAATCTCTCGTTGAATCTACATATTCTTTGGATTTGTAGGCAATTTTCAATTAACACATGTTTCTTTCCAAGATGAATTTCTCAATAACTTTTCGATTTTCCCTTTTGATTAATAATGTAAACAATGATGCTGCTCGAATATTATTTTTCTTTATTTCTTATTATCTTGCGTTACATATGAGAGATTTAAGAATGTGTCCTTGAGTTCGGCTTGAAGACGAAAAATTTCGAATCAAGACCAAAAATAAAGTATCGCTCGCGACTAGCGGCAAAACTTACAAAAGCGTATAGGCTATATCTTGGATATGTTGGGTTGTTAAGAAATTTATCAATTTAACTGTCAGATGAGGTGGAAGATGAGGAACGAGAACGATTTTGCCTTGTTCTGGCAGCTTTCTGGACTGTAAATGTGGGATCAGGAATACTGTCAACGAAACGAGTATATCTCAGATTTGATTCTCTTTGGAGTTTGTGAATTTTTGAATTCGCGAGATGTTTATTATCGACCAGCAGATTCCTTCTCTTTATAAAAGCCTTAAGTCCATACTATTGACGCTTTTTCCTAGCTACCCACAGCTTCTTTTTCTCTAGCCTCTCTTGAAGCGATGAGTCGTGACTGGTGCCCATGTTTTCTTTGCGAGCTATCCTCTCTTTTCCGTAATCAATTGTTTATGGAACCGAGGGCACAACTAACCCTAAATATGGCGATCAATCTGTCCATTTCTCCATCAAGAGACATCCGTAATGTGCTTAGCCGAAATTGACATATTCAGCTCTGAGAAAGTGCGAACAAGGAAGCTTGGCAGCGTCTTCATTGTTTGGCGTATTTATTGTTGTTTAGCTTTTTATACAGAAAGCTTGTATATTCTCATTTAATCTACGTACATGTACAAGGTACTACTTTAGGGGTAAGTTGTCGAAAATTATATCCTTTGGGAATTAACATACTCGTTTGGGTAGGGCCCCATAGTTTTCGTATACGCTGTGTTCGTCCCGGAATAAATCAGTTTCAGTAATAGTAGTACTAGGCACTTTTTTTTATTCTTGCTGGTGTCGCCCAAAGGATAATCCGAGCTCGAAAACTGCCCTACTAGTCCAGGCGCCAACCCCATTTTCGTCGGATTGGCGAGATCCATTTTATATTTTTTTATTTTTATGTAAAATGATCTCCTGATTCCTAACCTGTGTAGCAGAAATCTAGCAAATGCTCTCTTGTTGGAGAAGCTCATGAGAAACAATAGTCTTTTCTGCGATTTTTCGCTCCGACGAATTTTCGTTGCACAAAATTATTTAGCGTGTAAAATAAGTGCCAAAAATTCTTTTATCAATAACCAAAAATGTATTTTAGGAATAGTAAAAAGTAAGGATATTTCGAAAGATTCAACTGAAACACACAATTTTGTAATAAACACTATACATTTAATGTAAATAATTTGCAAGATGACAGCTTTTGCTATGGGTCATTTTATCGCGTTACAACAAATAGTAATTTTTCATTGATCGAATTACTATAAGAGGCAACATTTCTGCACGAAACTATACTCGCATACTTTATAAATGAAAGTTTATCCGAAATAATAATTATATTGTTTAAATTTATGCAAATTGGGATAAGTGTTTAATTTGTTTACTTTGAGTTGATGTAATTCTTTCCAAAAGAGAGATAAAGGTGTGAAAATTGGTGTACTTATTCTTTGAAGCAGTACTAATATGATGGTATAAGCGAAAATTGCACTATTTAAATATAAGGAACCACACAATTATTTAAATTTTGTGCGCCCATCTCTGCTTCTGGTAAAAAGACGGGATAAAATCTGAATATTTTCAAAAAATACTACAAATTCAGTTGTATCAATTAATTTATTGTATTTTTATTCCTTGAAAAGTTTTTTTAATCTATTTTTTTCTAGAGGATGACAACAGGCAATTAGTAACGAAGTAAACTTGGTAGAAGGCCGAGGCGCGCACATGGCAGGTAGCCCCTGGACCCTAAGGCATAGGGGCCGTAGATGCTATGCAAGGGTTACGGGGACAAAATAATGCTGTATCACAGATTTCGAGAACGTAAAAACTAATCATTTCCTTTCTCGCAAAATTAATATATACCAAAATACAACTTTTTAAAGAACTATTATTATTCTAAAAGTTCCATTGTGAACTTTGTGATTTTATTCATTTCTAATAGTACACTTTATCATCATATATACAATGTTTAAAAGTGTGTGCATTATTTGTAATTTATATTAACACAATTACTTTTAATAACTAAAAAAATATCAAAACTGAAAAACTATATTTTCATAAGCATTACATATAAACAGTTTTGTGACCAAATTATTTTTCATCTTCTACACAAGACGGTGCAAAAAAAATATATTTCATTTTTTATCACCGATTGAAGTTGAAAAATCGTCTGTTAAAATGTGATAGTCAGATTGGAAATTAATTCTCTCCGAACTCAATAACTTTTTCAATAAAACTTTTTCTCTCCTACGACTAATGCCGGTTTAAAGAGATGTTTACCCTTGTGAACGCTATGGTATTGACGTAAAACACAAAAGTTGCTACTTTTTGGAAAATTAGCGTATGTAGGTTCCATCAATATATGCAATTGCTCTTGCAAAATTGGGTTCCGGATTATACAGTTCATTGGAAAAGTCTGTCACATGATCGCGAATGTAATTTTCCTTTGTGATGGAGCCAAATCCAATATTTTCAGGCACAAAACGCTGCTTTAAAGACTGCCTGACGGTGGGAATCGCTAATCTAAGGGCTTGTCTACTAGAATAATGAAATATGACTTGCGAAAACTCCTCAGCTCAACCTTGACGTAATTTTCATAAAAATGCAAGCAGATCTTTCTTAGAAACTACACGGGAATATCTGTCATTTTCATCATTTATAGGTACAGGATCACAATATGCGAACAGTTCCAAAACTGTTTTTTTGTTACCGATGTAAGGATTGTCATTTCCAAATCTGTAAAACAGTTCTCATCCTCATATCTTAGAGGACAATTTGCTGAAAGACGGAGCTGCAAAAGAAACTCTTGCATTTCACTTCCTATGATTGCAATTGGTCTGTTGATGAAATTCAACCCAGGACGAAAGATGATTCAAAGATTGCTATTATTACAAATACTACATAGTCTGGTATCAGCAGTTACTTCATTTGGAGGACTACCTCCAGAATGACACCTTGAAAATGTAATTTCTATTTTTACTGCATTCTCTCGCCATGAATATATGACATTAGATTTGGCATAAAGTTGCTCAGACATATGCAACACGGAAGCTGGTTTCTGAAAGTCATTTTGGAATAATTAAAAAAACAGTATTCAGTACAAATATTCCATACGCTTTCTTTGTGAACAAAAACATTATGAAGTTTTATAAATATTGGAACTTCTCGTGTCAAAATGTGCTTGTCACTTATTGGTACGGGTTGAAAAAAGCTAGAGCAGGTTTGCACCGATTGGTGCAAGTTCGCTCATGTTTGAACCAGTTATTATTATTTATTTTGTCGTGTTTGAAAAAGTACCGTATGAGTTATCTGGGCCATTTTAATGAGAGGGAGGGAACGAGAACAAAAGTGTGAAGCAGCTGCATTGCAAAAAAAATTATTTTCCTAGGTGGAAGTTTTATATTTATTTCATTGATTTGTTTACAAAATCAACAATTGTTGTATTTTAACAAATGTAATTCAATATATATTAGTTTCGGGAATATATAAATCAATTCAGATGATAAAGGAAAATCCGAAATAGAAAAAACCTAAAATTTCACATTTTTGCAAAAAATTGTTCATAACCATTATGATTCATGTTGGTTTATAAAAATTGTGATTACCAATCGCTGCCACAATAATTTAACGCATCTTTATACAGAATTATTTTCCTCTCAATAGAGTGCCTTCTCCGCGACTGCGCTCACGGTGAGCCCATTCCTAAAGGCAAAGTGGCGAAAAAATATTATTAATTGCTACGTCCCCTAGATAGCGCTCGTGTGAGTTCAGAATTCAAATTAAACTTGAGCAGACGATAGAAGTATAGAAGTTCTATCGTCTGCTCAAGTTCACTGTAGCTGCAACAATTTTTTTTTTTGCGTGATGAACTTGGATTTACAATGGATTTCCACCGATAACACAAACTAAAAATTGAACAAAATCAAATCGATCATCGATCGAATGCAATCAAATATTAAAGTCTGTTGCAATCGTTTTATGATAGGTCGATTTCAACAGACTTCAACATTTGATTGTATTTGATCGATGACAGATTTAATTTTGTTCAATTTTTGGTTTGTATTATTGATTATTATTATTCATGTATTTATTTCAGAAAGAGAAGTGAACATGACCTATAAATTTGGGTTGAGAAGGAACGGGAGGGGGTCGTTTTGTGGAAATAGTTCTTTCTATGTCCCCTAGGTGGCGCTGATCTTGCATCTTGCCACAATCTATAAGTACCCCCTCGAAATGCATGGGAGTGGGTACACCGTGACTGCACTTAAACGTTACCCCCAATTTCTAGCCTCTCCGTTGACCGAGGGAGATTCCAAACCATTGCCTCTAAATAGGGCGGTCGCAATAAAAATAAATCTGTCTATGCATTGTACTTATGTACATTGATATCGCACGTCATAACAAGTATGTATTGTGAAATAATTATATTCGGTGATTATAAAACCATATATAAATAGGGTTCTTTCCAAAGTCAGATATCATTTCTCCAATAAATGGATCTTATAGTATATAACATTCTAATTTTAAAAACGCCCAAAAGATATTTTTTACACAATGTTTACTATTTTTAGTTTAATGTTTAAATATGAATTTCCTATCAGGATGTCGATTGTAGGGCCCCTATGACGTCAAAGGGGTTGGATTTTCCACCAATTACAGCTGATGTGTTAATGATTCTCAAATATTTTTTGATGTGCCGATGTTTCGTTTTTATTATGTGCACATCGAAAATAGATTTCGCAAAATATTCTTTAAAAAAATATCAAAACAGGGTTTCGTAACAACCAATAGCGAAAATCTACCGGAAATATATATTTATGGTTTGTATAAAAAGTTAATTTAAAAATTACTCACATGTAGTAATGTTTACTGAACCCTATTTAAATAAATGGATAATATCTGTTATACAATTATTGTTACATTCTCATCATTTATGTCTGAGAAAGTATTAGAATTGTCCGAAATTTGACACCACAGTTTTTCAACGGATCTCCACGTAACTGTCCGCAGAAGTAATCCTGGTATTCCAGGTGCCAAAAGCATATCTTTATCAAGAAAGTTGAATTTATGTCTGAAAATTCTCAAACATTGTGTTTTTTCCAAGTTCTTACTATTTAATACTGGTGATCGAGTGGTCAAAAATCACATCTCTCTCGAGAAGATTGGCCTCTTATGGCTTACTGCCATAAGAAATAATGCAGGTAATTATTATTATTATTATTTATTACACCATTTATCCATTTGCCTTTCGGAGTCGACGTGACTCCCTCGATGTGAAAGGGAGTAATGTGAGGAAGAGGTTATAGAAGCAATCATTCCAAGTGAAGATCCCAACAAAGTCGTCTTGTGAGTTTTCCTACTTGGGTCCATTAGCATCCAAGGTCTTTTATTTTAGGCGTCATTCACTCCAATCACGCTCTTTTTATTAACTATTTGCCGCCACATTTTTCTATCCTGTCATACTTCTTTGACTTCTTTCACGTCCGCTTATTTTATCTTGCAAGCACTCCTGTTTCAGTGGCTTCTGATGTATCTTCTAAGTAGGATCTCATTCACACATTCTAACCATTCTTTCCACGGTCTGCCTCTGGGCACGCTGCACTTACAATGATATACTTGTTTCCTTGGTCGTTTATTTGGCATTCTCTCAAACTTGCCCGAACCACCTTAACCGATTTCTTTTGTTCTTACACTCAAACTTCTTTTTTTATTTGTCTTAAGAAAAATATTTAAATCGTACAGGACCTTCTTGACATAAACCCACTTTGGACTTCCCAAATCTTTTCTTCTGTTACTTTCATTACCCTGCAAATCCACTGTAATTATTGCAGTCGCTTTTATGTCCCTTTCTTTTATATATTGGGACGATAATCGCTTTTTCCAATCATCTTGGACTTCTTTCATCTCAATACATAAATTTATCAATTTACACAGTCTATGTGGTACGTACTCGTCACCGTGTTTAAGCATTTCAGCTTTCCCGTGTAAAAATGCTTCGACTTGCATTCGACTTGAATTTCCCCCAATCAAGACATACTGAAGTCGAAAAGTTAGGCTTGACTATGTCTCAGTTTTGAAATGGAGCCAGACTTTTATTTATGTCTTGGAGACCAGTTTTTTTGTCTTGAAAGCATCGATGTATCTCTTGAGTCAAATTTTTATGACTCCAATATGAGAGGTTTATAACTTCGAGCGTATGCCTGGCCTAACAACAAGGGTAATTCTGACTATCATAAAAACTGATCTTTGTTAATGATTAAACAATCTGGTACATTTTTATACAATATTTCAATCAACTTATTTCCTGAATGCGGCTCTGTGGCACTCCCAGGTATGTATAAGTCTCTCCAGCGCAAAGGTGTCGTATAGCGCTTCTATCAAAGAGCTCAGGATCTTCAGAGATGCCATTAAGTTTTCCTCGCTTCAAATAAATCTTGGCGCATTCGTCTAACCCGCTGAATATGGTTACAAATATAAATCGGCAGTCGCGGACAATTGTCTAGGGGTGGTGCCGAAGGAATTAACCCCCAAGCGTAGGTGTGAAAACCGTGCCGAAAGCTGAATGGCACCTGGGTGAGGTGTCTGAAACGGTGAATCTGGGATACAGGGCGACCTCTCAGAGTACGTAGCCTTATCCTTACATGCGGGGCTCTACAAGGATGGACGAACCCCTTTCCCTAGTTTCTCGTGGGAACAACAATGACAACACCAAACATAGTTGTAGTAAGTGCGGTTCAAAGCAACAGAACGCGCAGAGCTCCCGACAATGGTTCGGCCAACAGTGCCGACCAATCTAGAGCTGGGGGAGCCAATGAAAATGGATTCAATGCGATAATTCGACTAGATCTTACGACCTTTGGATGGACGGAGCGACTGAATCACGACTTGCTAGAGTGCTACGACGCGAGTGCGGCCTGTGAACGAGGTTACATGGCACGGCTGCATGCTCTGTGGCGCGAGAAACACCCGGAACTATCGGACTTTTCGCAGCAACGTCTGCGTAACCATGCTGAACTTCTCCGAAAAAGGGGCTATATAAGCGGAACGCCTACTCCAACACAGCCACAACAAGCCGGCAACAGAGAAAGAGAGGCGACACTATGACCAACCTCGGGCAGGCATCCAATAGAGGAAGAGCGATGCATTACGACCCGGAGAAACATCAACACCAAGGTTTCTCTCAAGCCTAAAGATGTGGCTGAAATGGATGACGAACTTCGTGGACATTTTTCCGGAGAATCTGACCTCTGGGCTATCAATTATTATGTGTATAATGCAGCGAGAGCTTTGGCCGATACGAACCATAAAACAAAACCAACGGTTGATCCTAAGACCAAAAGACGAATGCATCAATTTGCCATAAGGATAGGCTGGGCAAGACAGTACGCGTACCGCATTCAATGTATGATTGACTACATCACATCTAGCAGGAATTTTACCACCAAGGTTCGAAAGTTCGCGCGTGAACTCCGGACCCGTTATCACACACTTAATAAGTCAAAGCTACTGACCATCAGGCAGCATATTGTTGAGAGAATACGGATACTGTCTGACGCTAAGAGAAGTCTAGAGCTAAGGGAGGGGTGGGTCCGAGAAAATCAACAGTTTCTCTCTAACCCATCTCGACTCTTCAAAGACCCTCCGGTTACTGTCGAACACCCACCCAATCCAGAGAAGGTCGAAGTATTTTGGAGAGAAGTCTACGAAGTTCAGCATAGACTGGACAAAGACTCAGAAAATATAAATAGCTTCAAGGAGTTATGTGTTGCCCTCATAACACCTGATAAAGAATGCCCACCCATCACTACCGACGAGGTGAAAAATGTATTAAGAGGGATGATGAACTATTCCGCACCGGTACCAGATTGTATCAAAACCTTCTGGTGGAAGAAGTTTTCTTCAACCCATCAGCATTTGGCCCGTATTTTCACCTCATATTTGAAGTCGGAAGAGCCAATTCCGGAGCAGTTGGTGGAAGGGCGCACAATACTCCTGCCGAAAAAAGGCAAATTATCTGACCCAAAGAATTACAGGCCAAAAACTTGTCTGAACACCCTTTATAAGATATTCATAGTTATCCTAAATGATAGGAGTGTTCGGGCAATTGAACCTATGTGGCAAGAAATGTATGAACAAGGAGGCTCAAAGAAAGGCGTAGCCGGATGTCGGGAGAACCTGCTCATCGATAGATGTGTCCGTAAAGATGCAGCATTCTGCCAGCGTGACATATCGATGGCCTGGATTGATTATCGGAAAGCTTTCGTTTCGACCTCCCATAGACTTATCATCTGTCTTTTGGAAATCTTAAAGGTTCATCCGCAAATAGTTCCGTGCATAAAGAGATTTTTGCCGCTTTGCAAAACCAGATTTACTATCTCATCTGGAAAAAATCGTGTGACAACTAACAAGGTCACCTTTCAGAGAGGTGTCTTTCAGGGCGACACCATGAGCCCACTCCTCTTTTGCCTTACATTATTGCCACTATCTCTAGCACTTCGCCATATCGACGGGTACTTGTGCGGCAAACCTGCAAATCGAAAGTACAAGGTCACTCATGTATTTTACATGAACGATCTTAAGATCTATGCTAAAAACAAAGAGCAACTACATCTAGCTCTGGGGAGTGTCGAGCGATATACTAAGGAAATTGGAATGGAGTTTGGGTTAGACAAATGCGCCAAGGTTTATTTGAAGCGACGAAAACTTGATGGCATCCCTGAAGATCCTGAGCTGATTGATGGAAGCGCTATACGACACCTTTGCGCTGGAGAGACTTATGCATACCTGGGCGTGCCACACAGCCGCATTCAAGATGTGACATCTATAAAGGATACTCTCTGAAGCAGACACAAACGTCTCATCCGACAGATTTGGTCTTCCGAACTGTCGGCGACGAATAAAGTATCTGCAACGAACATGCTTGCCGTCCCGATAGTACTCTATTCGTTTGGAGTAGTTCCATGGACGAAGAATGAGCTCAGATCCCTTGATATCGGGACAAGAAAGGTTATGCACATGAACAAAAGCATGCATCTTAAGTCTTCCGTTCCGCGACTGTACACCTCACGCCGTCAAGGGGGTCGCGGAATATTGAGTCACAACAGGATTATTCTGGGTACAGCACATAGAGTTGCAAATGGAAGAGACCCTCTTCTTAAAATAGTCAGGAATCACGAAGAAGTGGGCAAAGGAGCATTTCTGTACAAAGCAGCGGAGGCGGCTGCTGAAACACTCGGACTTGACTTCAGTATTAGGGGTGAGCAAAATTCACCAAATCTTATCTATCTCGAATACTCACTCCTGAAATCCCGCATTAAGAAAGCTCAAGAGAAAAACTTTCGTGAACAGCTCCTCATAAGCGGATGCATGGTATCTTTCACAGAAATGTGAAGGATCAGTCAATGTCTTGTGAGCTAACGTTTGCTTTCCTTAAATCCCCTGGATTGAAGTCTGGTACGCAGGGTTTCATTTTTGCATGCCGACACGGTGTCGCCACATTTTGATGCAAGACATTCCTGATGATAACTGCAGGGCGTGCCATGCACACCCCGAGCATTTAGCTCACATACTATCTAGTTGTCCAACTCACGCGGGAACTACCTACATTCAAAGGCACAATGCGGCACTAAGAGTGCTTTATTACCATCTCTGTCACTCTTACGGCATTAACCTTAATATCGCTCCCCTAAATGATCCTAGGGAAATCGAGTCAATTGTCGAGAATGGGAAGTGCCGCATATACTGGAACTTTATATTCTCGACAATTGTTTCTGTTGCTCATTCGAGGCCTGACATGGTTCTTCTTGACTTCGAGAAGCGAACCATGTTCCTTATCGAATTTTCGCCACCAGCTGACAAAAACATCATAACCAAGGAGAATAAAAAGAAAGAGAGATATTGAGACCTTATAAGGGAGTTGCAACGATTGCACCCGGAATATTCTCTTAAACTAATCGTCCTTATCATCGGCGCTCTTGGAGGTGCCCAGATTTCTCTTGCTAATGGCCTAAAAAGCATCCCTGCGTGTCAAGAACATGCTAAAACACTTGTGGGAAAAGTGCAGAAGGCGGTAGTCCTTGGGTCTCTCCGTGTTCTTATGGTTGCACGAGGCTTTGGCTGGAAGGTCGTATTGATTTCTTTGCAGACTGTAACCACCTATGTCACGGTCGTGAGACGTGGTTGTGGCTGAAATTTTACCGCGATTTCGCTGGGAGCGGGTGCAATTTTTCAGATTAGCACCCGATCCCGGCGAAATTCTGCGGTTGTCCTTATGACAAATTTTCAATTATATATATATTGCAATTACCTAATCTATTGAGATAATAACAAAGGTCGATATATGTCTTTCAAATTATTGGCCAAATGTTTCATCAATTGTTTCAGAAGTTTTAAATATTCAGAAAAAAGCTTGTACTTTTCATTTACTATATTACTTATTATGTTTCAATAGTATTAAATTGTTTATCAAAAAGTGTTCTAAAGGAGGTTTTGAAACTGCGTATGCAACGTTTAAAAACATTTTCTATCTTCATACAATTAAACTGTTGACAAAATTATTTGAGTTTCTCAAGGTAAAATCATATTAATGATACACGTGTCTATACTTGTTCAAAAAATACTCTTTTAAAATGATTTTAATCCTTTTAAAATTTTTTTATCCTGGAAATTTAGGAATATTCTCTTGGAATCTTCCTGATTAGTTTTTGACAATATAGAAAATATTTCGAAACCTTTTTAAATATTCCTTTGAAATTAATTTTTAAAAGTAAAAAATCATGTTTAATTTTTCTAGAAATATTAAGAAATTGTTTTTTATTATCTTAAAATCAACAGAAAATAAATTGAAATGATAAATGCTGCCGTAATTCATACGCATTTTGAAAACATTCTATGCGATTGAGAACAAATTTATGTATGGTGAAAAATGGTTCATAATGTGTACGACTTATGGAAACATCTACTTAATTTTATTTTACTTTTCATTGTTTCCAATGGACGTTTAAATTTGTTTCACTACTAATAATTTCCAATTGAAACAGTTATATTTTGTTATATTTTGAACTAATTCCTAATCTTCTTGTAATATTAATTATTATACAATTGTTGATATTCAATGTATAGTTTAATTTTTGAAACCATTATAAGTTATATGCACATTTGATCAACTAAAAACGTTTTTTTCATCTAAAATTGTACGATTTCAAACGCTTCTAATTTGTAATTTTTGAGACTTTGAAACTGCATTTTAAATTCCTTTCGCGTTGTAATCTGAATATCAAAATTGAAAAAGATAAAAATTCAAAGGATTATTTAATAAATTGTTGAAATCAAACTTTGGGAGAATTTTTTTTCTAAAAATTAGTCAAATTCCCGGTCAAAAAGAAGTTCACTGTCATTTCCCGTTTTTCCCGACTTCCCAGTCCAGCGGCTATCCTGAAAAACTACGCATCCTACAAAAAAATTATTCATGAAGGTACAGTTTTTCGAAAATCTAATTTGTTATTAAAAATTGTGTTTAACAAATGTATAGATACTTTTTTGGTGCGTGATTGTTGTGAATTGATCTTTCTTCGTTTCTTGAATACTGTGACCAAAAATAGAACATTTTATTTTTTATTATTTTGTTAATGGTTAGAAACGCATGCTTTTATAAAAAAATCCGGGTTCTCATTTAAATTTTCCGCTACTAGTGTCTCTTCAGCTGCATAGTTCCATTGGAAGCATTAGTTTCGCATTCAGTCAGTTTGCAGCGCTGATGCAACCCTTTCGCGCAACTGACATTAATCGCCAAGGACATAAGAATGCTTCAGTTTGAAAGCATGAATTAATTCGCGAAGAGGCCGTGGTCTGCTCATTGCAATAGCTTTTGGTGTCCTAAAAGTTAATAACACTAACTTTTTTTCTCAAAATCAAATTTTTTCTAACACAAAATTTAAATTATGCCAGAGAAATATCTACCACTTTTTAAAACAAATAAAGAATTTTAATATAAAATCGGTTTCTGGCTCAATAAATAAGACAGACCTTTTTATTTCTCCCGATACTTTGACCAAGTCCTAAGAAAAAACGAGGGTTTTTTTCAGGAAGTATGCCATGTGGGTTATTTAACTAATTGACTTATTGCGCATTTCTTAAGATAGAAAATTGTTTTGTTTCGCTATTGAGTTTTTGAAAACCTCGACTCGAGCACGCTTGAAAAATTTGTTAAAATATTTTCGGAACCAGCCAATATTTTTGAAGTGCTTTTAATTAATTTTTTATTTAATTTCAACCTAAACTTAAGATAAAACTTTAGAGACTGTTAGGTAGGAATTTCGGATGTGTCCTACCACTTTCCTGGCTCATGCCACAAGTTCAAAGCAAGATACAAAATTCTAGAAATTTTGATAATTTTTTATACTAGCGTTGTCTATTTTCTTAAAAAGATAAAAAGATACCTTAATCAAAGGTCATATGGCGTGGAATTTAATAAGCTTTTTAAAGGGATTTCAACAAAGTTTCTAGCCCTTTTTTTGAACAAGTACAGTATAAAGAATCGAACTGCAGTGAACGACAGCAGGGCCATTGGATTCATGTCTCTGTTAATTAAATTGTTGAGGAACATTTTTCTCAAACAAAGACCTAAAGAAGTCCAAATGTGCAACGAAATTGCAAAATGAATATTTAAAAAGCATGCTAATTGCACAAAAGGAGTTTAAATGAGAGAAATATGTTTCTAAACACTATTGTAATCTGCTCATTAGAGACAGTTATATAAGAAATGAAGAAAGAGTGAGAAAAGAAGGAAAGAGACAATAAAATGGATTAAATTATAAAGTATATTTTTAAAGCTATCTTTAATAAATTGATTTTCGAAATCAAAAGTAATTGAAGCCTAAATATGGGATGTTCTATAATTTCTTGTGCACATAAATTAACACTACTGACAACAAAGTAACAAATGTTACTTAATTTATATTTTTTTCTCATTCCCAAAAAGTGAAGGGACAATATTTTACTACTTAAACTTTCAGCGGGCGCGTTTTGTAATATACCATGAGCGAGCGCTCATCGAAAATTGTACGTCATTTAGGTTTATCCAAGTTAACGAAACAATTTTAAAGTGTTCCCATGTGAAACAACCACAACATTTTTAAACTAAAAACAGATGCCCCGGGGTCACCTTCCTAAAGCCACAGGTTATGTTCTGAACATATTTATAATATTGAACAACCCCTAAAATTCAAATTTATCACTTTTAACAAAACAATTCGAAAGTGTGTCCATGTAAAACAGCCATAAATTTTTGTAATTAAAAATAGTCGCATAGTCCACCTTCAAAAGACTATGTTTTGTTCCTAAACTATCAACAATATACGACAACCCCTTGACATTCACCCCTATCACTTTTAACGAAACAATTCCAAACTATCTTTACGTAGAACAGCCGTTAAATTTCTGAAAAAAATAGTCACAAGCGTCACCTTTAAAAAAACTGATTATCATACGACAATAATATTCAACAACCCATAAAAGCAATCCCTAATTTATTTTGCATACTCGTCTGCCATATTGTAGTCGCCATTCAGTTTTATAAATTTTTTATATCGAATTCGTCATCAGCGACCCCAAAATCCCCCGAATAACATAATTTGGTCCATTTTTTACATTTGGCCAAACTTTCGTGATTTGGCCCCACTGTGGAACGATATAAATGCGGAAAAAGTCAGAGAAAATTGTACAGGATACGTTATATACTTACACATAAAGATACTCATAACAAACAATTCTTTAGAAGATCGTCTTCCCAGAATTCAGAGAGAGAATGATCTTGAAATAGGTGGAAGCTCAGCGCATAATAATAAGTGGTACGTATAGGGGAGAGGTATTTGTGCAGTTGTCGTGAATTTTACAAGAGCGCCCGCTGAAAGGTTAATAAAGACCTGTTAGGCGGCGCCACTTTAGATCCGATTTAGAAATATAGAACATCGAAAATCAGGTGCTTGAACAACTAGCAGCACCTGTAGCGCACCCTGTAGATACGGTGGAAGAGGAGGTTCATATATCCGACAATCGTTAGGCTTGCAGCCACAGTATCCTGTCCCTGCTCCTGCTAAACTCACTGAAGAGCTCAATGAGGACAGCCTGTGTCTCATGGTGTGCTTCACTGGTGCCATCCGAGAGTTCGCAGATCAAAAACCACCAATGAGAAATGGTCTGCCGAAATTTCGAATGAACATCGACCATCTCCGGTTATTTTGCGGCTTCGAAGCTGAGATACTGCCTCTGATCTTGTAGCAGGATACGAGCTAATTGCAGGTACAGACACTTGCACATTGCGCTGCCGTCACGAGTGACAGGATGATAAGCATAAAAGTTAGCGGCCAAGCTACTAACAACTATGCCTTAAGAAAAATGGTCACATCCAACATGGAAACTTTCATTTCAAGGAAAGATTAGTAAAATTAGAGCCAAACTCGGAAGGTTGTACTGATTTCGAAAGGGTAGTCAGTCTCAGAGACTGATTTGCCACGTAGACGAAATTCTTAGTCCATATAACAACAGTTCAAGAAGATCTATGAGCCTGGAAGAAGTGATTTACTATTTTAAACACAGGCTGTTAGTCATGTCAACGTGACTGCGATGACTGAGGAGAAGGATTTGAAAGAAGGAATGACAATAGTAATTTTTCGACAGGCTTCGTCTAGAAAGAAACAGAGCTGCTCGATTTCCTGGGATTAATAGTCTATCCATCTCAGCATCTGATGTCAGTCGTATCCAAAAGAGGACTAAGGACTGGAAAACGCCAGTAGTTGATGCTGTCATTTGGCGTTTAGAAAAACCTTCTCACTTTGATCGTGAAAAGAGTGATGATACCCCCCCCCCTCTTGCTCCGCACAGTGTCACGAAATTTATGAACGCCCCATTAGCAGTTAAAGAATCGGCGCTATTTGAGTCAGTAGAAAAGTACTACCAATTAGTAGTGTTCTACTAATTCAGATTTGGATAGCACCCTCTTCCATTTTACTTTAATCGAATAAGTTGAAATTGGCGAAAAGCTTACAAATGTACTTAAAATTGTAGACATATTATACTATTATATTCAACAATAAAATTGAAGATGATCACCAAGTTGAAGACCAGCGTATAAACGATCTTAATTTTTTCCACACAGAGAAAAAACTGGTTACTCTATATTAATAAATAATTTTATTAACTTTGTAAATAATAAATAGAGGCTTGCATCGCGCAATGCTCACAATAATTGAACAAAGTATGTAAATATTTATAAAGTTTTTTTTCTGTATTTTATAAACAGAATACAGATTTCAATCATCGCTTTCAGAAACAAGGGTGAAATAAATATAAATTATCTATCAGAAAATAATTTATTAAAACTCGTAGAAATCCCAATACACAACAGAAATTAGGTTGATTTATTTTATGAGGCGGTAAAATATCTCCCTAAACTTGACATGCACATTAGCCTTTGTTTAACCTTTTTAGACAACAAATTTGACAAATCTAAGTCGGAAGTGATTTAGAGGTTCCCTATTAGGGTTTCATCTTGCTTATTGATTTTTTGTAGATTACGTTTTTAAATAGCTTGAAAATGCAATTATTAAATTTGCATACATACATATGGAAATACACACTTTTACATGTCATATGGGGGGCATTATTCCTCAACTGCCCCAACTCAAAAAGTCATGTTTTTCGATTGTCTCTAAACTCTGGGAATATGTTCGCCTACCCAATATTAGTTAATCCACAAACTTATAGACCAGGATTACCAACCCTCCCCAAGTGAGGGGGCGTTGAATTTTCAACACCAATGCCTGCAGGGGTAGTTTCAAACGCCTGTAACTTCCTTTCTAATTACGCGATTTAAAATTTTTATGAGGGTTTTGGAAAGTGCTTTTTACACGCTTTCATCCTATTTTATTATTTATAACAAAAAATATTGTTTAAACAATTTTTTCAATAAATCAATTGTTTATTTAACTTTTTTTGCAATTTAGGCATCTACGATTTTTTTAAATAGTCTCAAAAGAAAGCTTGAATTTTTTACTATGAAAAATGTCTAATAAGAAAATGGACAAATTGAAATTCATTGAGTTACAGAGCCGGTTGTAGAGGGAGTCCTCGCGCTCGCACTCGAGCGTTATGCGGCAGCATACCGCGGAACAGTTTTCAAGTATGCCATTTTTTTGTATTACTCACATTGATCCAAAATTGCTTAAAGTCATCGGAAAAAACTATTCAGTAATGTTAACCAGTAAGGTTGAAGAAGTTAAATTTTTTTAAAGTTATTATGATAAAATATTAAGTAAAAAGCACTTTCTTAAAAATGAACAGTATTTTTCTGAAGATAAATGATTCCTCACTATTATAATTTATTATCCGACAATAATTGGTTATTCCTCTTGCAATTTTTTAAAACAAATACATGATTCAACAAACTTCTCACGTATAAAGTGTTTGAGTAAATAAAGTACTAACGGATTAGTAATTAACGCCTGTCGTCGGTTGAACATTTCTTGATTATGTTCGATTTTGCAGAAGACTATGCTTACGTGTTTCAAAATGCGATCCAATCTTCTCATTGGAATAATGATCAGGCGTCCATTTTTACAG
>NC_046657.1:85119741-85124622 GCF_010883055.1 Belonocnema kinseyi
ATAATAGTGAGGAATCATTTATCTTCAGAAAAATACTGTTCATTTTTAAGAAAGTGCTTTTTACTTAATATTTTTTCATAATAACTTTAAAAATGTTTAACTGCTTCAAACTTACTGGTTAACATTACTGAATAGTTTTTTCCGATGACTTCATGCAATTTTGGATCAATGTTAGTAATACAAAAAAATGGCATACTTGAAAACTGTTCCGCGGTATGCTGCCGCATAACGCCCGAGTGCGAGCGCGAGGACTCCCTCTACAACCGGCTCTGTAACTCAATGCATTTCAATTTGTCCATTTTCTAATTAGACATTTTTCATAGTAAAAAGTCAAGCTTTCTTTTGAGACACTATTTAAAAAAAAATCGTAGATGCCTAAATTGCGAAAAAAGTTAAATAAGCAATTGATTTATTGAAAAAATTGTTTAGACAATTTTTTTTGTTATAAATAATAAAATAGGATGAAAGCGTGTAAAAAGCACTTTCCAAAACCCTCATTAAAATTTTAAATCGCATAATTAGAAAGGAAGTTACAGGCGTTTGAAACTACCCCTGCAGGCATTGGTGTTGAAAATTCAACCCCCCCCTCACTTGGGGAGGTTTGGTAATCCTGGTCTATAAGTTTGTGGATTAACTACTGTTGGGTAGGTGAACATATTCCCAGAGTTTAGAGACAATCGAAAAACATGACTTTTTGAGTTGCGGCAGTTGAGGAATAATGCCCCATGGGTACATTTTGAATATGGTTGAATTGCTTGAAACTTTATATTTCACAGGTATGCTGGTTTTGACAAGAAAAAATTGTAATTCGAAAAATTGAATGACAATATAAACAATTTCAATAATATTGAATAAAATAATATATAAGTTATTATTTATAGAAATCAATGCTTTGAAACATTACTGTTGCTTAGTTATTCATTGAAAAGTATTTGTCAACAGTTATTAGCAAAATATCTTTAAAATCGGTCAAATATCGATATTATCGCAAATATCGATATTTTTCAGGCGATATATCGTTGATACCGATATTTTAATTCTAGATGTATCGATGTCGAAAATATTTATAATCTGAATTCGATATTGCATCACTAATCCAACGCAGAGTGACTCGATTGTCTATCGCTAGCTCATTCAGTGCCTCAAAGCACTCTGAAACTAGTAGCGACGTGGTCGTGGTTCCATTCAGGGTCATGATAGCAGCCCTGCTGCCTGAGCAGGTACGAATGTTCCTTTTATTGCCATACTCCTTTGTCTTGTAGGCGGGTCGTGGAGCATGGCCATAATCTCAGATTGTAGAACTGTGGCGTAGGACCCATCGCAATTGTGAAGCCCATTCCATTCCTTATGCGATATACCCCGTCATCGTCATTCTCCTTGTTCCTGGATCCATCTGTTGACATCCACGGCTCTAATGGTAAGATGGAGGGACTCCAAACCTATTGGTGCCCCTAGAGCCATCGTAGGTGGCCTGAGTCCCCTTGCCTCTCACGCTTCATTGAAGATGTTCGAACTGAAAACCTTGAGGTTCTTGATAAAAAGCTATGCGATTGTAAAAATGAGTTACAGCATTACGAATCATCTCCCTATCAATCAAAGTAGCAATTCGTCTAAGCTTTGCGGTTGCGTTGAGTATACTTTGCTCTTTAAAAAACTCAAAAAAAATAGTCGAGAGGCGTCAAATCAGGAGATCTAGTAGGCCACTCGATTTCACCCCTTCTTCCAATCCACCTTTGAGGGAACTGAGTATCCAAATATGCTCGAACCTCCCTATCGTAATGAGTCGCTGCTCCGTCCTGCTGGAACTAAATATTTTGAAAATTATCGCCTGTAATCTCCCTTCTTCTTGATACAATTTGGTTTCTTAGAAGCTCTTCATATGCACGAACATCGAGATTACTATCGATGAAAAAAGGGCCTATCAATGTATCATTCAAAATACCGGCCCAAGCATTAATCTTTTGTGGATATTTATGTGTGACTTTCCAACATCCAATCAGGATTTGTGTTGAACCAATATCTACAATTTTTCCTGTTAACTTCACCTTTTAAAGTGAAAATAGATTCATCTGAAAATACTGTATTGTACCAGAAAAGAAGATCTCTATCAATTCTGTCCATCATAATTTCACAAAATTCAACCCGACGATCAGGATCGTCTTCATTGAGCTCTTGTACCAGATGAACTTTGTAAGGATGGAAACTAATGCTTTTTATAATATTTCGCACTGTTTCAGGAGCAACGTCACGCTTATCACTAGATCGACGTAAATTAAGGTGTGGGTTTTCAAAAAATGCTTGGGCTATGTCCATCTACATCTCCTCAGATCCTGCAGATTTTGGCCGACCAGTTCTCTGAAGGTCCTTGATAAATCCATGATTCAGAAAGCGCCTTACAAT
Organism: Belonocnema kinseyi; assembly: GCF_010883055.1. NCBI lineage: Eukaryota > Metazoa > Arthropoda > Insecta > Hymenoptera > Cynipidae > Belonocnema > Belonocnema kinseyi. The sequence goes on from NC_046657.1 coordinate 85,122,142, forward strand.
TCTTTCAATTATTGATTTTGAGATAGGATTTAACCCTTCTCCATTACGAAAAGTGCGATTAAAAAGCAAACGAACTTGATCATAAGATCAAACTCGATCTCCCCAACCACGCATCATTAATACAGATACCCTCTCTCAGTCCGAAAGTTTAGCTTGCGCCATAATAATCTTTTAGCGAAAGATAGTAAGTATGTACTCGTAATACGCAAATTTAGTTTCAATTCATAATATTCGTATGGAAAAACGGTATAGGACTTATGGTATCGCCTTAGGTATTGACTTAGGTATCGGAAAACGGTAAAGGACTGTATAACTCTTCGGAGAAGAACAGAACTCTCACTAGAACACCTGGAACTTTTAATGAAAAATTTCCTTATGATTTTACAATATTCAAAATGCTGTAACCAAGATCAATACCGAGCTCACCAATGAATTTATCGTTGGAATTTACTTTAGGAACTACACTGACCTCTTGGAAATCTTTGTTAATTTCAAATAACCTCTAACTGACCTTGACCATTACAATTGACCTATGACTTTGGTACGTACCTGAACGTAGAATTTTCCGCTCTGTCGATTGCAGATGTTAAAAAGAAGGTTTCCATTTAAAAAAAAATTGACCTTCAAAAAGCTATGAAGGACAACTTCAAGATCAAAATGAAGGTCAACATGGAATTCCTTGTTGAAATTTACTTCAGGAATTAAACTGACCTCTTGGAAAACTTTGTTAATTTTAAATAACCTCTAACTGACCTTGAACGTTAAAATTGACCTATGACCTATACTAACATTTGAGATATGCCTACGTCATTAAAATAATAATATAATTAAAACATAAAGTTATAAATAAACAAGTGGCTGTTTAAAGAAGTCAACAAAATATTCTTCAAATACCAAAGTAATAGTCTTAAATGTTAGTTATCATTTTTATTACAAATTATAATTATTATTCATAAAAATATATACATATATTATATACTAGATACTATATACTTGCCTCCTTGTTACCCTTGTAATTAAAGATTAAAAAATGGTTTTTTTATGCATGTACTTTCTTAAGTGTCATTGAAAGTGCAAAACTTCTTTATCTTTTCTTCTTTTTATCGGTGTTTGGTATTTTACATAACAGCATATTATATTATTTATAGGAACATTAAAGCAATATTATATCAAGCTGCATTATACATCACGTTAACCACAAACTATTTTTACATCAATTTATATGATATAATTATTATATCGATAATACATACCAAAATAATATCTTTAAACTAATAAAAAATCTCGTAAACAATTTTAAACTCAAACATAAGATCAACAAACATATTTTAGTCAAATTAGTACAAGTAACGCTATCTTTTAATATCTTAAGGCAGTGCTTTTCTTTATCTACAGCTAGAGAATATTACAAACTGGAAATCGATTAACCACGCCCCTACTCGCTCTCTGATTCGCGGGCCTTTTTCACGGAGTGCGACTCTCATTGGCTTGCGCTTTGTCGTTGGGGCCTTTTGTCACGGATCCCGTGCTTCATATATTATGGGTTCATCATGTTAGGGATCGGAGCGATAAATACTTGCTGAAAGTCACGTACGAACTTTTGAAATCGGTACGTCGCTTTTGATAATATTACCCATATACAGTCCGGCTCAATGCTTATACATATGAAGGGTCCGCGGTCTGAACCTGTTAACTGACATTTTCGAAAATCGCGTTTTGGTCACTAGAGCATCGGTCCGCGGTCTACACCTGTTAACTGATCATGGCGTCTTATCAGAAATCCGTGCTTTTTCTCACATCAGCTCAGTTTACTCATAGGCCACTTTCACGTCATTTTCGATATCGTCGTCTAGAGATCGCTGTAAAGACGAAGGCGAGCGTCGCGTCTCATTTACTAACACTCAGAAAATGTTTGCAATAAACAATTTAAAGTTTTTGCAACCAGCGGTAGAATACTGCAGATAACAGGCTTTGACCGCTGGACCCCTTGTAGATAACATATAAATGTTAAATTTCTGAACTGTTGGTTAACAGGTTTAGACTGCGGCACCTGCAGATCAGTATGTTTTATTAAACGTCGGGTGAAGCTTTGTGATGAGTAATGGTGTAGAATGTTGTGATTCCGCGCCAGTGGGTTTATGAACTATTAGAACGTGACAAATATATTCTGTTTGCTACTACTTTCGAAGTCTATTTTCCGCTTCTCTTGTTCTTTCAGGAGTATCGAATCTATATACCAAGTCACTGTTATTTTATACATCTGGTCATATGCTTTTGGTTACTGCTTTTTCTGAATATATACATTTGCTACCACTAAGTACGCGACCCATTAATAGTGAACTGGTGTATGAAGTCCCAATGCCAAATTTATTAATTTAATTTAAACACGCGTGTTTACTCGTATTCTATACGATTAAATTTCACTTTGTTATTGTTATTGTTTACATTATTAGGAGTATGAATACATTCGCACATACATAT
>NC_046657.1:85124722-85125907 GCF_010883055.1 Belonocnema kinseyi
TTCTCGTGGGAACAACAATGACAACACCAAACATAGTTGTAGTAAGTGCGGTTCAAAACAACAGAACGCGCAGGGCTCCCGACAATGGGTCGGCCAACAGTGTCGACCAATCTAGAGCTGGGGGAGCCAATGAAAATGGATTCAATGCGATGGATCAGCGGGATCTCACGACCTTTGGGTGGACGGAGTGACTGAATCACGACTTGCTAGAGTGCTACGATGCGAGTGTGGCCCGTGAACGAGGTTACATGGCACGGCTGCATGTTCTGTGGTGCGAGAAACACCCGGAACTATCGTACTTTTCGCAGCAACGTCTGCGTAACCATGCTGAACTACTCCGAAAAAGGGGCTATATAAGCGGAACGCCTACTCTACCACAGCTAGAACAAGCCGGCAACAGAGAAAGAGAGGCGACACTAAGACCAACCTCGGGCAGACATCCAATAGAGGAAGAGCGATGCATTACGACCCGGAGAAACATCAACACGAAGGTTTCTCTCAAGCCTAAATATCTGGCTAAAATGGATGACGAGCTTCGTGGACATTTTTCCGGAGAATCTGACCCCTGGGCTATCAACTATTGTGTGTATAATGCAGCGAGAGCTTTGGCCGATACGAACCATAAAAAAACCAACGGTTGATCCTAAGACGAAAAGACGAATGCATCAATTTTCCATAAAGATAGGCTGGGCAAGACAGTACGCGTACCGCATTTAGTGTATGATAGACTACATCACATCTATCAGGAATTTTACCACCAAGGTTCGAAAGTTCGCGCGTGAACTCCGGATCCGTTATCACACACTTAATAAGTCAAAGCTACTGACCATCAGGCAGCATATTGTTGGGAGAATACGGATACTATCTGACGCTAAGAGAAGTCTAAAGCGCAGGGAGAGGTGGATCAGAGAAAATCAACAGTTTCTCTCTGACCCATCTCGACTCTTCCAAGACCCTCCAGTTACAGTCGAACACCCACCCGAACCAGAGGAGGTCGAAGTATTTTAGAGAGAAGTCTACGAAGTTCAGCATAGACTGGACGAAGACTCAGAAAATATAAAAAGAGCTTCAAGGAGTTATGTATTGCCCTCATAACACCTGATAAATAATGCCCACCCATCACTACCGAGGAGGTGAAAAAAGTATTAAGAGGGATGAAGAACTATTCCGCACCGGGACCAGATT
>NC_046657.1:85126007-85143654 GCF_010883055.1 Belonocnema kinseyi
ATATTGGTAAAGTCTGAAATTAAATTCTTTTTTTAACGAAGCATATTTTAAGTTATCGGTGATCTCTGAGTTTATATCCCTTCATCGTAATACTTTAACTATCTTGTGATTTCTACCTAACTGACCGTACCACAGTTATCATAGTTTTAAACTCAGAGAAGAACGGTAATGCGCTCGTTTATAATTGGTGGCATTATCTTGCATCGTACAAAGTAAGATTCCACATTTTTCCATGAGAATTTAACATATGGTGTGCCAACTACTGAATACAATAAATAAATTTAAAGAAGTATTTATCATAGGAAAATATAAAACAAGAAAATAATTATTTTCCTTACAAATATTATCAGCATATTTACCATACTTATAAAGTAATGTCAATGTTTACAAATTGAACTTTTTTCATTCCTCAACAAAATAACTGATAATTTTGTGGCTAGTCGTCCAGGTTTAGAAATAATAAAAAATATGGTTTAAATATAATTAATAAATATTAAAATTCTCATTGGACGTACTTGAAGCCTCTGGAGAGATGAATAATCTTTTTTCTTGTATTTGTAAAATAAGTAATGACGCTCTTTGTGTTTATTAACGTTTAAAACGAGAGAAAGTGAGTAAACAGAAGGCGTAATAGAAAACTATTTTTTTTCATCAATATTCATTGTTTGGTAGAGTTGATTTACAACAGAAATATAGTTCTTTTTTAGATCTCAAACAAATTTGTAAGAATTTATTATCCAAATGAAATTTAAAAACGTCAACCAATACGTGTTTTCTAATTTCCCAATACAAGTAATATAGAAGATATCATTTTTACGGAATAAAAATGCGTCGAGTTAATTAAGGGAAATTAATTTATTTTACAAACTCTAAATAATATAATAATTTATTTTATGTCATGGACAAATGCATTAGAGTATTTAATTTAAACCGCTACGTACGATATGAGCAAGGCGCAGCCTTTTAGAAATTTGCTCATTTTAATTAAGAAACTTTAAGAAATCGAAATAATTAATAAACAAATTTAACAAATTTGTAAATATTACAAATGAAAACTACCAAATTTTGACGCTACAATTGAAGAAGATAATTTGATGGAACAAATATTGAATATAATTGACTATTCCAAAATAAATAAATAAATAAAGTATTAAGCAAACATTATCCAAATTAAAAAATGCGACCACGACAGAGACGTTCACAAAGAAGCTATAAAAGTTACAGAAACAGAAAACGCCCATTGCTCCTAAACTTTAGATCGAGGGCGCGAGTAATCATGCTCCCAAGCTATAAGGTAATTACTGTGCTGAGGGCTAAATGGAAACAGGGTTAGCATAACATTAAATACACCGAAGTTTCTCCCCTCAGTCAAGTGGGACACGTGGAACCACAGTTGGCGACGCACAGGCAATTAGTAAACACAATGATTGCTTCGAATCTAGGCCCGAATCTAACCCACCGCCAATGGTAGACGACTCCTCAAGGGCCATCCTACCAGGATGTGAGGGATCTCGCATATTAAAGGATGGGGAATGATGTGCATCAGTTTGAAGTTGAAATGGACTTCTTAAATCAGCGCAGGCTAAAATTGGTACTTTTGTTACAAAGTGTTTAATAGTCGCAAATGCCTTTTCCTTTTTTTCAGTCCCTTTCCACTTTACTTCCTTATGGAATAGTTTTTTTACTGGTTCTATTATTTATGAAAATCTTCGAATAAAATTCCTATACCATGAAGCCATTCCTATTAATCTCTGAAATTTGTATTATATTTTTGGCATTATATTTGGTATTATATTTATATTGTTAAACCTGCATTTTTATTTCTATCTGAAAGTATTACTAAATATTTTTAATGTTCTTCGAAATTTTTGGAAGCTAAGATAATATCATCAAGGTAGCAAAATACGTGAGGTTTTGAATCTGGTGTTATTATTCTATCCATCAGGCGCTGGAATGTAGCAGGAGCATTTATAAGTCCAAATGGTATCTTCTTGAACTCATACATTCGTTTGTCTGGGACTATAAATTCAGTTATCGATTTATATTTCTCGTCCAACGGTATCTGATGATATTCTGAACGAAAATCTATGTTTGACATATATTTCTCTGACCTTAATGTATTCAATATTTCCGATATCAACGGAATTGGATATAAGTGTATTTTAGTTATTTTATTAACTTTCCTGAAGTCCAAACAAAATCTGTATTTCTATTAGGTTTTTTAATCATAAGTATTGGATTCGACCAATCGCTGTTAGTAGGTTTTATAATTTTTCTTGTAATGTACGATCTACTTCTTTATACATACATTCTTTTAATTAGGTGACACATAATTTTATCTTGGTGCTGTAGACACGTGACACATTCTATTTTTACCCGTTCAATTTATATTTAGATTATAATTATTTTTCTCTTTATCGCAATTTAGTGTCCCTCTTAATTCTATTTCTAATTTCCTATCTTTATTTTTCGTACTTACATTCGTGTTTGTTCTCTCTCTCTCTCTCTTATTTAATCTACTAACGCTCGCCAGTGCTCGTAACGAGTGCCCGAACTCTTGTGCGCATGCGTCGCGCTCGGTCTCTGATTCGTTGCTGTTCGCGCGAAAATTTCAAATGCTCAGAAATAAAATTTTAATTGTTTATTATGAATAATGTCATTTTAACTTATATAAATCTTTATTAGATCGACATTAATGAATATTGATAAAAATAAAAGTTGATTAAGTGCATACTATGTAAATAAAAAATATCCTTTGGTACTCACTTGTATTTTTCTTGCATATTTTTCATTATTCGAAAATTTTGTTATTTCAAGTTTATTAAAATATTATATTTTCGTTTCCCTGATCTATACTATACCAACAATCACGTCGAAAATGTCTTACTTTCCCGCAATTACAGCAGATAATTTGTTCTAGCGATTTTTAATTAAAATTTCGGTTTCCTAAATTTGGTTCGAGAAAATCCTGTCGACTTGAATTTATTTCACCTTTTTTATTATCCCTACTAATTTTGTGATTTCAATTTTTATTCTCTCATTTATTTTATTTTTTGTATTCTGACTTAATGTTAGTTTTTTCTACGTTATATAAACGCGCTGGTATTTGCGGGTTGTTATTATTTTTTAGGTGTATGTGTGTTTCCTAACAGCTGACTAATTGCATTATATAATTGACCAGCTAGATTCTGATTTCTTTAATTATTATTATTCGTAAATCTTAGATTCCCTTGATACCTTTGATTGTTTGTCAAACCTGAATTATTATTTTGATATCTTGAATTTAAAAACTTTGGATATTCATTTAGAAACCGTGGTGGTTGAGATTTCTGTCTGTTAATTGGTTTTGATATATCGATCTCAATTGTCTTTGTCGATTTTGATTATAATTTTGTTTGTGATCTCTATTCTGATTCTCATTTTTAATATTATTTGGACTTGTATCATTTCTTTGATCATTTTTACTTTTATTGTTTTATTGTCATCTTTGTCTGAAATGCTTAATTGTTGACCTCTTATTTTAGATTTTGGCATTTAAAAATATGTACGTCTATTTTCTGTGTTGTTTTTTAATTTTATTGGCCAGTTTGACATTATTTGAAAAGGTTTCTGAATTATTTCGAAAGGAAACAGAGTTGCTGGAATTTCTTACGAATCATGTCATATTTTCTCCTCTCTTTCTCTATCAGTGTCTCTACTTCTATCTATTCTCCCTACCGAAAGAAATCTCTGAGTTTTCTTTAACGAAATAGCTTGGCCCACTTGAGTCTATAAACAAAGTCGATTTGAAACAAAATAGTCACGGAGATAGTTTGAGAGATTTGGGTCCTTTTCAAGATCCTTTTAGTGGTCGTTTTATGAGTGGTGCGACGGTAATATAATGTTCCTTTTGTATTCGTCACGTACCGGGCGGGCAGAGTTATTTACTGTAGTTGGTCGTGGCTAATCCGCTCTCCCTTTTTAAATTTCTCTTCAAATTATTAACACTTTTTTTAATTGATGAATTTTCTCATTATACTTATTTATAAGTATAACCTATATACTGATATACAATTTTCTAGTTGAATTCAAAAATGTTGTCTTTTTTGGCGTATCTCATTCCATTTACGAGAAACGTTCTATTAATTCCAATTTTAAGCATTAAAAAAAAAGTTAGATATCTGAAGTCATCGAAACCCATAGATTCCAAATAATTATGTTTTAGGCTGTTAACTATGAAATTTAGAAAAATCTACTTCTAAATTTTAATCCGAAAGCTTAACAAAGGACCCTTGAGTGTCGGCTACTCTATTGAGGTAGCCTCTGCTTGATATTTATGATCGTATTCTTATTTCAATCTCGGAAAGGATATTTTAAAGCCTTCAGACCATTTAAACGAGCTTTCTGGACCTTTAAAAATATCTGCCTGAGTGCCTGCGGAGAATTTCTTTGAGATTCTTTGACCTAAAGAATTTTTAGTATATACTCAAAGATTCTTTTCGGTAGGACTACCTTGCAAGTCTGTTTAAAATTGAGGCCCCTTGACCGCTGCTTCTATTATTTGTTATTTTTTTCGTGTGCCTGTCAACGCGTGTCTTTGCTTGTTAAATTCTAAATTTGCTTCTTCAAAATGAACCGTATGTTAAACATTTCGTGACTTATTACTTTGGTTGGATAAATTTTGCGTTGTATTTAAAATTCGATTCATTTTATCATAAAAAGGTTTTATTTCTTCGGAAAGTTCTTTAATCTTTACTTTATCGCGTTTATTCTCCTTAAAATTAATTTATTCTTCTGCGCCATTCCAAAATTCATTATTACTTTTTAAAACCGAATCGATTTCAAAAGTTTCATTATTGATTTTCTCGTTTTCTCTTTCTTGTCTTTCTATCTCTATTCGTAGCCTTTAGCGACCTAATGTTGCTTTCTCTGCTCTTTCTCTATTATTTCTTTGTCCTTTCTGAGTGTTTCTTCTCGTTCTATCATACATTGTTTCTAATTATTTCCTGTCTCTTTCTAATCCTTCGAGTTTTTTCTCTTGTTTTCAATTTTCCTATCTATTGTACTCGTTTTCAATTCTTGATATCCTGAACTCATACTACGAGTATTTTGGTCTTCTATTCTCCAATTACCTAACGTATTCTCGGTATTGGGAAACAGTATGCCAATTTTACGTCTATGGTATGTGTGGCAGATATTTCTTTTTCCTTCAAAATTTTCAATTTAAATTCCTCCTAACCAGGGCACAGATTCATAATTAATTTCAAAATTCATCATTTCTTTGACTTGTTCTTAACTAAGGATTTTGGAAGGATTGTGGGTTTTTCAAGGAGAGCGCCAAATTTGTGAGGTATCTCGCAAATCAAGGGATCAGGAAGGATGTGGATCACCGAGAAGCGGATGAAGTCAATCAATAGAGACCATTAATATAATATATTTGGTTTTATTAACCAACTTACAATTGGTTGGTAGGACCTGCTGGCCCACGATCGATGTTCAATCTCGCCGGTTATCCCCGAGAGCAAGTTTCGTCGGACTTCGTTGAAATGAGGGTGGTTTTTGCGGTTTTCTGTGAGGACGGAACTAGTGGATTACACCGTTGTCCAAAGAGGTTGGGATCCAGTTCGGAGGCGCAACGGATACCAACAGGGTTCGCTCAGATGAAGCACAAGACTGGGTTCTCGGTGCACTGAGCTTCCACCTATTTTAAAATCAATCTCTTTCTGAACTCTAGGCAGACGATTTTGCAAAGAATTCTTTGTTATACGCATCTTTATGTGTAAGTATATTACCTATCCTGTACTACCTTATGTGATTTTTTCCACATTTATATCGTCCCACAGTAGGACCGAATCGCTAAAGGCTGGCCAAAAGTATAAAATGGGCCAAATTATGTTACTCGGGAGTTTTTTGGGTCACTGAATACGAATTCGATATAAAAAATTTCGAAAACAAAATGGCCGGTCCAATATGGCGGACGAGTACGCTAAATAAATTAGGGGTTGTGAAATACTATTGTGGAGTTGGAAAAATAATATGGGGGTTTCTAAAGGTAACACTTGTGACTATTCTTTATTTGAAAATTTCACGTCTGTTTGACATGACGACATTTCGGAATTGTTTTGTGAAGAGTGATAGAGATGGATTTCAAGGGGTTGTCGAATATAATTGATGGGTTGAGAACAAAACATAGAGTCTTTTGAAGGTGACTTGTGCGACTATTTTCAACTAAAAAATGTTATGGCTGTTTTACATGGACACACTTTGGAATTGTTTCTTTAAAAGTGATAGGGTTGAATTTGAGGGATTGCTCAATATTTTTGATAGGATTAGAACATACCCTGGGGTTTTAGGAATGTTAACCGGGGCTTCTGTTTTTAGTTTAGAAATGTTGTGGCTGTTTCACATGGAAACACTTTGGAATTTTTTCGTTAACTTGGATACACCTGAATGTCGTAAAATTTACGACACGCGCTTGCTCATAAGAAATTACAGGGCGCGCCCGCTGAAAGGTTAATCTAGGCATTCTCCTTTACTCATTTATAAGTAAGCAATACAAATTTTATGTTAAAAGAGTTAATTTTTAAGAAATGGTTTACTCGTATATACAGAAAACACGCGAATGCAAATATGTTTTTAGCAGCTACGGCTTAATCATTCAGGCAGGACCAAGCGTAACTGCTTCTGCGTTTCGTAAATAATTAAAAAGTGCTTTTCTTGCGCAAAAATATAAAAATTAAATGTTTTTTAGGTAGAAAGCACTCTCTGTATATCAAAATTGAACAAAATATTAGTGTGATAGGTCAAAATAATTTTTCGTTGCTACCTTAAAGTGGGTTACTGTGCAGATATGCTTTTTTTACTTTGCGTGGCAGTGTAGATTCGTGCACTTTGGCTTTTTGTACCAGACCCCACAATAGAACTGGGTTTACCCCTGCGTAATTCACACAGTTTACCATCCGGAAATTCCTGGCGCTCTTTTGGGGAAATTGGAATACTTTGCAAAGTCCAGCGGCTTAAAATTTCCCTCCATACTAATTTCACACGTATTCCAGCCAAATTATATACTCCTTGGAAAATACGATCATGATCCAAAATTCCAATCATTTCACCATTGGACTTATATGATACTGTGAGAAGCTCCTCGTCTGGTTCTATGACGCGGAGGCTTCCACGTGGTTTAGTTTTTGTTTGAAACTGTTGAATCTTAGGAAAAACTATTTTTTTACATTCAAGAGCTGGTGTTTTTGCTCAGTAAGTCGAACGCCCCCAGAAAGATTTATTTGGACAAGTACACAATTTCCGAGAGAAGAAGGGGACCTGCCAGCCTGAGAAGGAGAGAGAGTTCTGTCAGAAAGGGGCCTGACAGCAGAAGAACCACGAACAGGTGTACTGCCAGGTAAACTTTGTCCAGACTGCGAACATAATTCTGTAAGAGAAAATAGAAAATGACGAAATTTAATCATTAAAATATGTTTTCTGCAAAATTAAAATATTCAGAATCATTTTAATTATTTCGGTTACAAATAAGGATATTATTTATTCCGCCGTATTATCGTATCATATCACATACTATAATATCCAACCCTATCATATTCTATCACGGGAGTGATCACTTCATGCAAATGCAAGGAAACAAATATGGCGTAAAAAGGATAGCAGAGCCTCTACGAAAGACTAGATGAACTAATCGTTGAGCGGGCTATTTGAATATAAATAATTTTACTTGATATTAGTAGTTTTGTTGTTATAAATTAATAATACCATTTGTGATTGATATTACACAAGAGGGTCTAATAACAACACAAAAAGATATTTTTAATGTATAACAATAATATTCGCAAATACCCCAGTTCATAACTGCTATTTCGTAAGAAATAACAAATCCTCATATTATTTATATCACAGTCTTAATTAGAGAGAGAAAAATAACAAACGTCTTAATTTAATTAAAAACAACTTTTATTACTCAAAATTTCTTTGAAAAATATTTTTGATAGCCAGCCTCAAGGCAGTGTTACATAGAATGCAGATTCTTCTCTCCGAAACAAATCTTCTATAATATTCTGCATCCTAAAGGAGATTAAACTTTGTTTATAACTTAAATTTCTAGATGTTTATAAGGGACACAATTAAAATCCCTAGAATATGCCCTAGATTTGCCTGGCTCGTCCTCTGTCTTTTACCGGAATTTCCTATGCTAGCTTCATCCCCGTGTATTCTATTCTTTACTGACCAAAACTTTGTTATCCGATCCTTTTTAATTATCTATAAATCTTTACTATCCCATTTATGATTCTAATCTATACGTTTTAGGCATAATAATATTCAACTGTATACCCGGTGTAACGGAAATAGCCACAGCATAAGTGATTTCGTTGTTGCGGACAAAAGACTAAGAGAGCTGGTGCAAGATACAAGGGTCATGAGAGTTTCTTAATACAATACTGATAATTATAGTCTTGTCTCCTAAATTAATTTAGGTCTGGGATGGAGAAAAAAGAGAACCAAGATAACGAAACAAACGCGAATAAAAATTGAGAACTCAAAGAAACCGGAAGTGCGAATCGATTTGCAGAATAAGTTGGATGAAAGTATAGATAGGGCAACTAAGGAGCCGCTTATAAGTAATAGAGATACAGAGAGCGAATGGACTATGTTGCGCAATATCATTGTCAAAAGTGTGGTAAGGTCCAACTCCGATAACTTGCCATCCGATAAGTGTACACTCTCCTTAAAACTTCATCACACGTACGGCACGCACACTTATTGGAGTTCTCCTGCTACGTGTGCTATTGCGCTCGTGATTTGCGCCCGTGATTTAAGCATGCGCACCTAATTTGGTGCGCCGAGAGGGGCCCCGACTTTTCCTAAGATTGGATACTTAGTATCTATGCGAAGTTTGGTCGATCTTAGATTTTTCCCTAGAAGTTACGATCGTGCATACCTAGAAGGGCCGGCGGGTACAAATGGGACCCTCATTGGTTTCAACCTAAATCAAGCCGGATTTTCTATTTGTGACCGCTGTACTGCAACTTTATTTAAGGTATATGATTATGGACATCATATCGGTTCCCATGACAGAGTTCATAAAGCTGCAAATCAGTGTCTCCAGAACGTGGCATTTTTCGGCCCCCATCACTCTCCCATCTGGGAGCGACACATTCAAACGGAGCGTGTCGGTAAGTCGGCTCTGCTACATGTTGCGTAGGCCAGCCTGCTGTAGAGCCGAAAATGCACGAGCGCGATCCCGAGGTCCCCGATTTCACGATTCGTTTTCGGTGGCTAACTGGCTATTTGGAAGAGTTTTTAAGTAAACTGAATTTCGCAGGGTGTCAAGAGAATGAAAGTTCAAGCCTTTTTGCGCAATTTTGTTGCACATTTAAAAAAAAATTTGTAAAGATTTTTTAAAGAATTTTTTAAGGTTTCACGAAAATGAAAAAAAATTCTTTTAGGTTTCTACGAATAATTAATATCATTTTTTATTTTGAAAAATTGATTTAAAAAATTCCAATACATTTTAAACGATGTTTAAAATGGTCAATAAAGCATCTGAAGATTTTAAAGCAATCTTTTTCATTTTGCCGAATTTCAAAGAAAATCAGGAAAAATTTAAATAGTTTTTAATGATTAGAAGGCTTAGAAGGTCCGACAAGGTTAAAAACAGAACTTTTTAAAGATTGGTAGGAAAGTATTTATTGACTTTTTGTTTTAAAAAACGTATTTAATGAGAATATTAAAAAAGGTTTTTGAACATGTGAAAGGATTTTCTAAAATTTAAAAGAAGACTGTATAAGATTTTAAAGCAAAATGTTTCAATTTGGTCAGATTATAATAAATAGATCAAAATCGAGTGAATGCAAAAAATATTAAGAAGAATTGAGGAGATTCAAATCGAAGTTTAAACTTAAATTCTGTTAGAAACTTAGATTTCTTAAGAATTCAAACATAAACTTTGAAACTTTAAAGGAATTCCGGACGATTTCAAGGAGGTTAAACTATTTTTCTTAAAATTCCTTGGAAAAATTTAAAAGATAATGAGTCAATTTTTTCACATTTTGAATTAAGGAACATAATTCTTATTAGGTATTGTACAATTTTGTTACACGATTTTTTAAATTATATGTTGCTTTAAAAAACTACATTCAAATTTGAGTGAGTTTAAGAGATATTCACACATTTTGAAAGGATTCAAATATAATTAAAACTTGTAAAGATTTTTCAAGAATTTTTGAAGTTTGCACGAAAATGAAAAAAATTATTTTATGTTTCTAGAAATAATTAAAATAATTTTTTATTTCGAAAGGTTAATTTTAGGAGATTATTTTAAAGCATTTAAGGACATTAAAAAAGACGCCAATAATTGTCAAAGTTTCTGAAAAATTTTTAAGGCAATTTTTTTTAATTTTGGAAAATAAGAAAAAATCAGGAAAAATTTAAATAATTTTTCAAGATTAGAAGAACTGACAAGATTTAAAAAAAAGAATTATTTTCCTAATTAGCGTGTGAAATTTTTTAATTATTTTTTATCCCCGATCTTAATCGCAAGAGGTTTAATTATTACCAATCAGAATTAGTACTTACATAAATTTTAAAAATTAAAAAAAGGTAAATCGGAATAAGTTGAATGAGATTTAAAAAAAGTTCATTTTAATTACACATAAAATTGGTTAAATTATTTCTAAAATTTTGAAAACATTAAAAATTGTAGTATTTAAATACGGTTAACATTTAAGAGTTTTATATTAAATTTTGATAAGATATAATAGATATGTATGAAAAATGAAAAAATAATAATAAAAGTCGATAAACGAAGGACTTTCAGATAATGAAAGATAATGAAAGAAACTCCTTGGGAAAAAATGTAAATAATTGTTTTGGAATCAATTCTAACAGAAAATTGAAAAAAGATTATAAATTTTTTTTTTTTTAATTTCCTAAAATGTCTAAAAAGTACGTGAAATATTTTTATGCAAAATTTTGTAATTTTTCCATATTACTCAACTTGAGAAAAATTAAGGAACATAATTCTTTCAAATTTGAGTAAGTTTAAGAGATATTCAAAAATTTTGAAACAATTTCAAAATAATTACAATTTTTAAAGATTTTCAATGGAATAATTAACATAATTTTTTATTTTCAACATTTAATTTAAAAAGACTAATTTTAAACATTTTATAACATTGCAAAAGATTTCAAATATTCTCAAAGCATCTGAAAAACTTTAAAGGTATTTTTTTTTAATTTTGCAGAATTAAAGAAAAATCAGGAAAAATTTTAATAATTTTTAAAGGATAGAGATTGTAAGGTCTGACAAGATTAGAAAAACAAAATTATTTTTCTAATAATCGTGTGAAAGTTTTTAACAATTTTCTGTTTAAAAAATGCACTTTAAAAAGATTCACGCAGATTTTTAAACACATCAAACGATTTCCTAAAATTTAAAAGAAGAGTATAGAAGATTTTAAAGCAAAATACATCCAATTTGATAAGATTAAAAAGTTGAAAAGAAGTAAATAATCAAGTGAATTCAGGAAATATTTAGTAGACTTGATAATATTCAAAAAAATTTAAACTTTACAAGTGTTTTAGAAACCCAAGATAAACTTTAGGAACTTTAAAAGAATCTCGAAATGATTTTTTTTTAATCTTTGATAGAAACTCGAGATAGTTACCAATATCTTGAAGAATCAAAAAGGGTTTTAAATATATAAGACATTTTCCTAATATTTTTTAAAATCCTATAAAATAAAAATAAAATGTTTTTAAAATCTCCTAGGATTTTTTTTGACACATCTGATATATTCGAAAAACTTTTTTTTAATTTTCTTAAGAATCTTATAACAATTATTTACATATAAATTTATAAACAAACTGATAATACTTATTTTATTGCATATGAAATCTTTACAAAATCTTTAATGCCTTAAAATACTTACCTCAAGATTAAAAAATTTAGCTTTTACAATTTTATTTTAATTGTGAAATAATTGTAATTGTAAATTGATTATAAATAGATGTAAAATAAGTCCAACCAAATTTATTTTATGAAGAAATATCTCATGATTATAAAAACAGAAAGAATTGTAAAGGTTGATGAAACTTCTTTTATTTTGGTATAAAATGATTCAAAGTTCATCTATTTTTTGGAAATTAAACTATTTTACTGAAAAATTATTGGTTCTAAATTAATTTTTTAAGCTGATAATTCCATTTTTTGTCTGAAAATTTAACTAGCACATTTTTGATCAAATACTTTTTTTTTAGTTTAAAATTCGTTTCTATAGATGAAAATTGAACAATTTTGTTGACACTTTTTTTTCTTGAAAAATTTTCTTTTTAGTTATAAATTTTCCTTCTTTTTTGGTGAATTATTCTTCCTTAAAAATTCATTTGTTTTAGATAAAAATTAATTTTTGTTGTTGAAAATTCGCATTTATTTGGGTTTAAAAATTAATTTTTTGAACTGCAAACTTCAGTATAAACTACAATGTTTAAGTAAAAAAATGTATTTTTAAAAGTAATTTCTTAGGTTGAAAATTTAACTATTTTGTCGAAAATTTGTTTTTTAATAGTTAAAAATCCATTGTTTACTAAAAATATGACTAAGGCATGCAGCACTAAATTTTAATCATTTTACACCCAGGAGTCTTGTCTCCTATATCTATTTACGTAAAGTAAATTATATTTGCCTCTTCGCAATAAGTCTAATGATTCTAAGGTAACTCGGGATTTCAAAACCTGAATAAATTTGAGGAGCAGCAAGATCGTCCTGCTTGACGTCAGGTGAGCTCGGGTTCTTCTTCGCAGAATTTAACTCGGGAGAGCTCAGGTTCTTGCTCGTACATTTTCGGCTTTACACGAGGCTGGGCTTCCCAACATTTAACAGAGCCGACTCACCGACACGCTACACGACCTACACGAAGAGAAACATTAAATTGCTTAAAATTGTGGAAATGTGGCTAGGGTCCAATTTGCACCCTCCGGCCCTTCTAAGTATGCGATTTTCCCGGCCCGTCTAATGTTGAACGACTAGTCAGGAAAAGAACAGATAATGTGAATAAAAATAAATAAAATTGATAAAAATATGAAGGGAAGTGAAATTACAGACTTTTCCAGCATGAGAAATAGCAAAGGTGAAATTCTATATTATCCAGGCAGGATACTAGACGCCTTCAGAGATTCTTTTAGGGAATTATTAGGGGATAATGCTATATGGCACCACATCTGCGATTGATACCTGAGAATCGAAAAAAACTTTGAATTTTCATGGATCTGGCCAAAATCATACAAATCTAAGACACTCCATATGAATGATAAGAATATGAAAATTTAAAAACAATATGTCTTCAGAGTAACAAAGCAACATACTGATTCTCCAAGTAAAAACGGAACAAATTTGAACAAAATTAAAAAACTTGTTTAATATTAAATAAATATGCGTAGCATAGTTCAGCAAAGAATGCAAATGATTAACAATGTAAAAAATGTTTTATAAATAAATTCTAATGCCTAACAGTGTTTTTGGAACTTTCATATGAAAAAGTATCAGAGAATTATTTAATTTAAATGAACTTCTAGCAGAGAAGTTATCCCGCATCTTAAAAGGAAGCTTCATAAAAATGTGAAGATACAATACTGCTGTCCAACGGAAAAACCTAGTAAGTGACTTTTGCCATAGATGTTATTTTCTTACGTGCGTGTATCGAAATATAGTCTCTATGGCAAATATCACTTACTAAATTTTTCTGTTGGACAGCAGAATAGGGGCCGTACTTAACCCTTGTGTTGCCACCCAAAAAAACTCACAGCGTCTGGCACCCGGGTACCTGGGTACCCCGCCAACGAAATTGTTGTTGAAAGTCCATTGTAACTTAAATTAACTATATGTATTCATTCAATATTTAATTATTCATATTCTAGAAGGTATTTCTACTTGAATATAATAGTTTAATAATGTGCAGTGACCTTGGTAGTATTGAAACAGATATAAAAAGTGCGCAGCTACGTCGTAAATTTCTTGCTTCCGAGGAGGCTCGGTATTACGTCCAAGAATTCAAGAAAATTCAATTAAAAAAATATATATTTTGTTATTATTTATGAAATTATCCATATTACTTCATATACCGTGCTTTTTTTAATGGCAAGGTATTTCAAGCTAAAAACTTTATTAAAATATGTGCAATGCAAATTTCCATAGAGAATCAGTTAAATCATGCTGATTCGAGAAGCATTATTAGAAAAATAGTTCTTTAACAAAACGTATGCCGATGGGTACCCGGGTACCCGAGTGGCAACACAAGGGTTAAATTACTTAACGGATTATAATCACTCAACAGAACCCCCCTCCATATAATGAACAGTAAGAAAATGTATACCTCCCCCCCCACCCATACTGTACGTAATTTATGTTTTCCAGGAATAATACGATATAAGTTTTAAAACTAATCGAAATTTTCTGTATTTAATATAAAACATGCTTTGTAGGGTGAAAACATCATTTTCAAATTTCCCGTATTTTTTCTCGACCATTTTCTAATTTTCCTTGGCCACTAACATCCAAATACCAGCATTTTAATCTTCTAATCTTTTTAACATAGGATCCTCCTTAAGCGGAATAAAAAAATATTCCAGATACAGAATAAATTTTTTTACATTTAATATTTATTTAAAAAAAGACTTTGACAAGATAAATTTTTAACAGAATACTCAAATTTTTAACACAAAAGTGTAATTGATATTTAAACCAAAAGGTTACAAATTTCATGAAAAAAATGAATTGTAAAACCAAAAACGCGAATTTTCTACCAATGAAAGTTTTTCAAACATGAAAGAAAAAGTAATTACGCAAATGGTCAAATCATCAGGCCAAAAAATAAAATTTCTCTACAGAAACTGAATTTTCATTAAGAAAATGTGAATTTTAAGCAACAAAATCAATTTTTAATAAAGAAGTTAAATTTTCAACCAAAAAGACAAACCTTTATTTAAATAAACAAATTTTCATGAATCATTTTGCATTTTATATTTTTATCCAGAAATATAAAATTCTGACTAAAAAAGATGAATTTGTAAATCAAAAAGACAAATCCTTAAAAAATGATAAAACGATGATATGTCCACATAAACTAAATTGCAATATAAAAATTTATAATGATCTCTTCGGACAGAATTTCAAAGGCGCTCATATGCAACACTTTCAAAATTGACCAAAAACCATAAACACCCCCCTCATTTTCAATTGTTATCTATCCACCACCCGATGATATGACCAAATAACATTAATTGCAAAATAATAATGTTGAATGATCTCTTTGCATAGGATTTGATATGTGGTCATTTGCGCCACCTTCAAAATTAACAAAAAAACCATAATCAACCACCACACAACCACTTGTCACGATCCACCACCCGATGATATCTCCAAATAAATAAAATTTCAGTAGACAAATTTATCATCCCCCTCATTACCACTTCCTACGATCCACTATCCGATATTTCCAAATAAATTTAATTGCAGTATAAAAATATATAATTGTCTCTTCGGATAGTATTTCAAATGCGCTCATATGCGCCACTTTCAAAGTTGACAAAAAACCATAATCAACTCCCTCTTTTTCAATTGTTATCGATGCACCACCCGATAATATCACCAAATAACTTGACATGCAAAATGAAAATGTTTAATGATCTCTTCGTATAGAATTTCAAATGTGCTCATATGCGCCACTTTCGAAATTAACAAAAAACCATAATCAACCCTTTCACTACCCCCTGTTATGATCCACTTTTCGATGATGACTCTAAATAACTTAAATTGCAGTATAAAAATATAAAATTGTCTCTTGGGATAGTATTTCAAATGCGCTCATATGCGCCACTTTCAAAATTGACAAAAAACCATAATCAACCCCCTCAATTTCAATTGTTATCGATCCACCACCCGATAATATCACCAAATAACTTTAATTGCAAAATGAAAATGTTTAATGATCTCTTCATATAGGATTTCAAATGTGCCCATATGCGCCACTTTCAAAATTGACAAAAAACCATAATCAACCTTTTCACTACCCCTTGGTACGATCCACTTTTCGATGATGTCTCCAAATAACTTAAATTTCAGTATAAAAATTCATAATGATCTCTTCGGATAGGATTTTAAATGCACACATATCCGCCACTTTCGAAATTAACAAAAAACCATAATCATCCCCCTCATTACCATTTGCTACGATCCACTATCCGATATCTCCAAATAAATTAAATTGCAGTGGAAAAATAGAAAATTGTCTCTTCGGATAGTATTTCAAATGCATTCATATGCGCCACTTTCAAAATTAACAAAAAACCATAATCAAACCCCTCATTTTCAATTTTTATCGATCCACCACACGATGATATCTCCAAATAACTTTAATTGCCAAATTAAAATTTATAATAATTTCTTCGTCTTGGATTTCAAATGCGCTCATATGACCCGAAAATTTGAGGGGTAGAGGATTTTCATTTGAGGAGTGTTCACAATGTACTAAACATGTTGGACACTACCAGTTTCCCAACTCCTGTAATAACCACGCTAGATTCACTCGCGCAGCAACTTCATGCTTGTTGATAATCTCCTATTTTCTCAATTCGGTTAACAATTCACTATTTTTTAAACAGAGACAACACACTCCCCAGTGATTCTTTATCATTTGATTTTTATAAAATGATATACATCAAATAATGTTCTTTGGTATTAACAGCGTGGGGTAGATAGATAATACGTTGTAATACTGAGGTTGATTAAAGTTTTTTCTTTAAATTTTAAAGTGGCACATATAAGCGCATTTGTATTCCCATCCGAAGAGATAATTCTAAATCTTTATAATGCAATTTAATTAATTTCGAGATATCATCGGATAGTGACTCGTAGCAATTGGTAATGAGAGGGTCGATTATGGTTTTTTGTCAATTTTGATAGTGGCACATATGAGCGCATTTGAAATACTATCCGAAGAGACGATTTCATATTTTTATACTGCAATTTAATTTATTTGGAGATATTGGAAAGTGGATCGTAGCAAGTGGTAATGAGGGGGATGATTATGGTTTTTTATCAA
Organism: Belonocnema kinseyi; assembly: GCF_010883055.1. NCBI lineage: Eukaryota > Metazoa > Arthropoda > Insecta > Hymenoptera > Cynipidae > Belonocnema > Belonocnema kinseyi. Next base: position 85,143,092 of record NC_046657.1, read on the forward strand.
TTTTGAAAGTAGCGCATATGAGCGCATTTTAAATTATATACGAAGAGACAATAATAAATTTGTATACTGCAATTTTACTTATTTGGAGACATCATCGAAAAGTGGATCGTTACAAGTGGTTGTGCGGGGGTTGATTATGGTTTTTTTTCATTTTGAAGGTGGTGCATATGAGCACCTTTGAAATTCTGTCTGAAGAGATCACTATAAATTTTTATATTGCAATTTAGGTTATGTGGAGATATCATCGGGTAGTTTTTTCGGTAGCAAGTGACGATTGGGGGTTTGATTATTGTTTTTGTTAATTTCGAAACTGGCACATATGAGCGCATTTGAAACCCCATAGGAAACTCCCTTCACCAATGCGGATTGCCAGCTTTTTATTTTGTTGATCATCACTTCGTAAAATTTTATTACCTCTATATCTTGGGCAATTTTCAAAATTTTCAACAACAAAAAATTATAGCGCATATGAGCGCATTTGAAGTTGAAAGAATCCATGTCTTCAACTTTATATTGCAAATCACTGTCGAGGATTTAACACCTGCGTTACGCTGCCCCCCCCC
>NC_046657.1:85143754-85159094 GCF_010883055.1 Belonocnema kinseyi
AAAGAATTTTAAGACATACTAAATTTGTACTGAACTTTAAAGGATGTGAGGTGATTTTTAATGGGGTTTGAAGATTTAAGGGATTTCATTAGATTTCACAAGATTTAAACAGATTTGGGCAGATCTTAATAGAATCATGGATTCATTTTAAAGTATTTTTGAATAATATAAAGGATTTTAAATAATTTTAAATCATTGTATCGGGTTATAAAATATTATGAGACATTTTGAAGATTTCAAGCTTTCCAAAATATTTCACGGAATCTCAAAGTATTTAAAGGGATTTTCACATATTTGATAGGTTTTGAAGCAATTACCTGGGGGCTCGACTTTTTTAAAACGATTTCAACAGACGTTCTAACATATCCATACAATTGATTCATAACAATTTTAGGGACTTTACAAAATTGTTCAAAGATTTCAAATATGAATATGAAATATTACATCATGAAAAGGAAATAAAACATATAATTATATAATGTGTATAATCTATCTAAAAAAGAAATACTGTTTCAATTAAATGTTTTGAAAATATCGCACTCATTTTTGTTAAAACCTGTTTCGCTTTTCATTACTTGAAATATTTTTACCCTTAATTTGAGACTGTTAAAATTAAATCCCCCAATAATCTTTTTAAAAAACAAGTCATGAAAAAGCTTACGGGAACTACACATTTTTTATGCTTTTTAACAGAAATGATTAAATTTCAAAGATGATATACAATTTGAGAGAATTATTTTATTTACTTAGAATTCTATATAATTAGCAAATTTTTTTCTCATTAACAAAATATGACTCGCCGCGTCTGTAATAATCCGGCGCCGTACTTTCAACTTTTTTTACATTTAAAAAACATAAAAAATACATTTTTAAGGTATTTCCTGGTGAACTATTTATCAAGGTAGAATTAAATTAGACTATTTGTATAACCTGTAATGTGACAAATTTCACTTGAAAACTTGATATTTTGAGCGTTGACATATTTTTGAAGGAGAATACGTTTAAGGATTTTTATCCATATATGACAATTAGATTTAATTTTTGAAGATTTTCACTATTCGTGAACAGCGACGGAAAAATATTCTTTTGGTTCGAAATTCAACTACTTGGTTGAAAGTGGAACTACTTGGTCTGTGTTTTCTTGAAAATTTGTCTTTTGTAAAAGAATATTAGTCTTTTTGGAGACTAATTTACCTTTTTGGTTGAACATTCATTTTTCTTAGCTGAAAGTTAAAATTCCGGTTGAAAATTTATTCAAAAATTCAAAAGTTATTTTTTTTTAGTTGAAATTTGATTTAAATTTCAAGATTGATCTTTTTAGTTGATTTTGTTAAATTAATCTATTTAGTTGATTTTTAAAGTTTAAAATCAATTTTTTTTTAAATAGTCTTCCTCAAATTGAAAATTAAATTATTTTTGTAGAAAATCCACATTTTTGCCTGTTAATTCAACTTTTTGTATTCAAAATTCCTCTGTTTGATTTGAAAATTAGTCTGTTTTGATTGAGTATTGAAAGAATTTGTTGAAAATTTATATTTCTTGTCTTATCCCCACCATTTTTTGCAAAATTATTATTTTTTGTTATTTCATAAATAATAAATACTATGGAATACAAAAAAATTATTTATATTAATTTATATTGTAATTTAAAAAATGCGTGAGATAAAAATAAAGTGAACTAATATTAACAGTCGAAACATGTTTCAATTAGCATATTTATTTAAAATAATTAAAGAGAGGGAACGTACATAAAACCTCAAGAAATTCTGACTCAAAGTACTTTTTGTTTCTGAAAATCATATAAATTTCGTATAAACAGGGATACTTTTTGAATTAAAAAAAAAATCGAGTGGGACTGGATATGGATTAAATTAGAAAAATTGTTATTTGCGGAAAGTAAAAATTGCACTTATAATAAAAGTTATATTCACCTATAAAACTGAGGACAGCCGCCAAAGTGAGGGCCATAGGGTAAAACGTACTCATTTCTGTAGAAGTAAAAAATAACTAATTACTTTAATAATTATAATGCAATTCATAAATTATTTATATATTTATGGATCGCAATGTCGTTCAAAACATTTTCTGAGTTTTTAAGTTTCAGTACTACATCTCCTTAGTACATCTGCATGTTCAACTTGACGCCATGATATTTATTTAACAAATTAAACATTACGAGCTTAGACTCAACAAGGTTATATTTTATATACGCGTAAAACTCTTCAGCTCCTACAGTTTATATTACAAACTAAGGCTTTGAAATATAAAATTCTAACAAATTCAGAGAATCATGTGACTTTATGAGCACTTTATGGAAAGATAAGCTTATTATTTCATCGAGGCATTTTGTCGAGGATTTTCTTGAACCTTGTTATAAACGTTATTCGCTATTTTTAGAAATACGTAACCTAGTCTAAAGTCATAGTCTAATAAAACTTCGGCAACTTTTTTTTTGTGTACACAGCAAAGATATGGAACCCAATAAACTGAACGTTAAAATTTGGCCTTATGTGGGTCCATTTCTCAAATGCTCCGTGTTAACCAAACTGTATCGATATAGGATAATTCGTACATTACATTATTACATTATTTGCTTTATCTAATATAGAGAAACAAAGCAGTCGATGTGTCAAAATTTGATTAGCAACACTTGAAAAAATGTTTTAAAAAAAAATTATATTGCTTGTGTCAATCGTCCTCTCCAAACATGAGTTGTGACAACACAACATTTTTCCGACTTGGAAGTCTCAATTCTACGGAATTTATAGAGAAAATTTATTCAGATTTTCGCAAAACTGAACGAGGCCCGCGAACAGGTGAAAGAGGTAGCTGCCTATATCTTAAAGCTAATAACGCAGCACCCAGCACAACACGCAACGCCAAGGAGCAAAGTTTGTACGATCTTTAAAGTAAGGGAAAAGTGAGTTCAGGATACTAAGCATAAGATGTTCGAAATATTGTAGAGAATAAATGTTTTGTGGAATAAATTTATAACATTCTTGCATGTCATAAATTTTGTATGCAAACTATAGTTATCCTTAGGTTTGTGGCGGTACACATGCTTATGGCGTTCCCTGGCCTCTGTGTTCCACAAAAAACAAAAAACTCACCTTGAATTAGCCTTTTGTGTACTCGCTGTAGCACGATTGTGCAAGTGAAAGGTTTAAACGCAAAGAATCTGTCACGAAATATTAGGCTAACTGGCATTCCACGTTTATCAGGAAATTAAAATTGGAAATTATACAACTAATGATAACTCAGACTCAACTGACATACTTAAAAATACTTCCCTGAGAAAGCGCTAAATGACGCAAACAGGCTATAAGTCACAGTCCCTTGAACCATGCATCAGAGAATGGTAAGCAGCGTGAAGATACCACATAGTCGCTAGAGACAGACAAACTTCTGCTTAAGGAAAACAAGTCTCCGAAAATTACGGGTGTGAACATGTCCGGCCAGGGAAGTGAACCTTATATAGTCACGACAGCCAAAGACAGAATTCGCACAATGGAAAACCTCAGCGGACACGATAACATGGGCATAGAATATTTCCTTAGGACCGTCAAGCGCGCGAACCGCAGATGAAGATAACCCGATCTGTTATTATATTTTATAGTGGCGAAACAAATAACGAGAAATGCAGAACGCGCTATTAGGTACACACAAATCATTTCCTAACATCAATCGTACGACGCGCTACGTGAAAATTTATCCCAAGTAGGTTCGGTCTCAGCGTATACTCCAAATCAAAATGGTGCCAAAAGGATCCCACAGAAACCATATCAAATTTCAATTTAAGATTTCGTCAAAATGTCAACAAACTTTAATATGTTGTACAGAGCGAGCATACTAGTCCGATGGCATAAAAGATAGCAATTATTATCGAAGAAAAGTAGTGCACTAGGAGTTATTTCCTGAAGATAGGACGCAAAATAGGGTTACAGGTTAAAACTCAAAAGCCCTCTCACCTCAACGAAGCACAAAATTATTCTGCTGAGATGGGAATGTGAGGACACAACCCAATCTATGATCCCGGCAATTTGTAACAAAGCCAGCTAATTCTACCATATTTAAACCAACCCAGTTTAAATATAATCAGCCTACTCGAACAGTTTCTGGTGACTGCCATAAGTGAGGAAAGGCCATGCATTTCATGAGTCAATGCCCAATGAACATTCCGCAAAATTTTCCACATTATGTCTTTCCGAGTCGACTACCACAAACAGTTCTAAATGTCCGGGAAGAGAAGCAACTTTATTTAGAAGAAATTGAAAATGGGCCAAGAAGAAGTCAACGAGCAACTTCAATACGAGGATACAGCCGAGTATCTGCTATATCCGAAAGACTACAGTCAATACGGGGAAGAAGGGTAAACGGTTCAGGATACCGATTATTAGTCGACTCTGAGGCAGCGAATAAGTTGATTAAATAAAATATGCTCACGAAAGACAGCAAGACTTTTCCCCTTAAAAAGAATTTTATAACAGCAATAGACCGTCATCAGTCCCAAACAGAAACCTATTCTAATTACCTAAATAAAAACAACTTCCAGGAAGATTATTTGTATCCATACTAGTCTACCCGATAAAACCGAAGATAAAAGCAAACCTCCTACCCAAAACTCGACTTGATCACATAGAGCCGGCCATGGCTGCCCTAATTTGGAGAATTATCTCCCAATACACAGATCTGTATATACTTAATAATGATCATATACCGTGCACCAGCCTTACAGAACACGAGATAGTTTTTAAATCACGTAAAACCGTAAATATTAAATCTTATAAGCCCCCTGAATGTCATAGATAGTGCTTGAAAGAGCACGTAGTCAACCTATTAAAACAGGGAGTGTTTCGACACTCCAACTTCCCATTCATCCATCCGATATAGGTAGTACACAAAAAGGCCGAAAAACTAAGGCTCGTGTGCTCAGGCTCCCTTCAAATGCCAGTGAATCCTACCTTCATTAAGTATGCGACTTTCTCTACCAACGAGGGCCACTTTGAATACACCCGCATGTCTTTGGGCCCAAAGAAAGCACCAAACACATTCCAGCGAATGATGGACCATGCTTTGAAAGTACCTGATTTAGAATATCTCGGATACTTTATCGCAGTACATAGTATTAAACCAAACTCAGAAAACATCTCAACTGTCAAAGATCTGAAGGACGTTCAATTCTTCTTAGGACTTGCAGGTTATTACAGGAAATTCATTTTAAACTTCTCTCATATTGCCAAACTACCTAAAGAACTAACTAAAAAAAGTAATCACAGTACAAAGCCAGAACGGCCACCCTTATTATTCTATATCCAAAAGACTTAATGCAGCCGAGCAAAAGTACTCAACCTCAGAAAAAGGACTCCTTCTAGTCGTATGGGCAACTCAAAGTCTACGGCAATATCTCCTTAGCAGAATCTTTAGGATTCAGAGCGATCACCAGACACAAAAATGGCTCCATAGTTTTAAAATCTCTCTTCAATGTTACTAAGATGAAGATTGAGTTTAGCAACGTATTCTTAGAAACCGATCAAGAAAATATAGTTTCTAATTGGTTATTAAGAATGTTCCCGATATCTGATCCACTTCAGCGATGATTCGAGAACTAGCAAACCCGCTCTTGAACCAGCCCCTAGAAGGAAATTGCTGCGAAAGAGAGTGCGTGAACCATCAGTAGAAATTAAAACACTGGAACAGGACCAAATTTCGTTAATAATTAACCCTATGACTCACCAAGCTAGATGAAATCATTAAAGATTTTCCAACCCAGAATTGAACTATCGCTCGAATACATTTTCCAGGCCCAATGATTCCCCCTTTAGAAAATATTAAAATTGAGCAATTTCTACACTTTTTTAGCAAAAATTATAGTCACTACCAAAATATCCACTATTTATTCTCCATTACTAGCTAATTAACTAAGGGCGAAAAGCAGGAAATCCTTAGAGAAGCTCATGCTTCAATAGCCAACCAGCATTTCGGTGCAATTGAAAGTATAATGCAAGGAAGGCAGCTAGGTGATTTGAAGAACATGGAAGCAGATATAGTTAACTTTGTCAAAAAAATGCCTAGTCTGTCAACTGCAGAAAACTACATAGATAAAAAAGCAGGCTGAAGCAATTATACCAGCCACCCCGATAGACCTGAGGATTGAAATGTACATCATTGGTCCATTACCTAAAACTATCAGAGGCAATAAGTACATACTCAGTATTCAGGATTAACTGTCAAAGTACTTCATTTTGATCCCCCTTAAAACAACAACTTCTGAAACAATGATAGAAAATCGTTTTGAACATTCTACGTATAGCTTTAGAGCATTCAAAATCAATCACTCTATCTCTATCACTCGGTATGTTCTAGTAAGAACATCTTGTTTCGCAGAAGATGAGAAAAGTCTAAATGCTATATGAGAATTTGGAAAAATCGAGGTTATGTCAGAGTCTACCATCCAATTGAAAATAGTTACAGCTGGTAATTTTTCCTTGTCTTTGTGTTCAGTTTAAATCATGGAATAAACTGATTCAATTCAGAATCTAATGTGTCTTCCAAATCAGCAGTAAAATTCGACTCGTTTATTGGCGCATCTTTTTACTTCCTTTAAATCAATATCTCGTAACTTCCCGAAAAGGATCCGTGAGGAAAAGCCTAAACGACAAAGCGCCCGCCCAATAAATGTCACGCTCCGTGAAAAAGGCCCGCAAATCAGAGAGCCGCTCGCTTCATCTCGATGGATGTTTGTATGAGTACGCCCCTACTCGCTCTCTGATTCGCAGGCTTTTTTAAAGGAGCGCGACTCTCATTGGGAGGGCGCTTTGTCCTTTGGGTTTTTTGTCACGGATCTCCTGAGAAAACCATAAAGTTTGTCCACCATGACTGAAAACCTTCCAGTTTTGAACTTTTCTCCACCCGTTAAACTTGAAGAAGTTCAAATACTGCCATCTCGTACTTTCCTTCTTTCAATTTTAATTCGCTTATTTTCATTCTAATCATGCTTACTAACAAATCTAGACAAATTTGTGGCCGTTTCTTCAATTTCTTCGCACTTAACTGGCAAATATTCTGAAAAATGGATTAAAAAATTTGCTAGTTCCATTGAAGCGTTCAAGAACCTCATTCCAAAATACAATCATGATGGCTATTTCCAGTTTTCTTATTTGCCTTTGAAGAATGAAAGCCTTAAATTGAGCATCAGGCTTTTCATCTTACTTTCAACAAACCCCAAAAGATGGGCATATATCCCTTTGTAGTTTGAAATATAACAGAAGTAGCATCATTATGACAAGACCATCTAGTTTTCGATAGACTTGTGAGAGAAGAATCAGAATGGTTCACTAATAATCCCCACCGATCTGAAGCTGTGAAAATGCAAAGAAAAAAGCATGAAGCCCGTATTCAAATTCAAAAAAGTAATAGCATCATTGCATATATTGACACTGTTTATTCTAAACAAATCTTAAGAGTGAGTAGTACATTGAACATAAAAAGCTTGTGGATTTGAGTCTGCAATAAGACCAACGTATTTTGCCTCCATTAATTATGTAACTATGTGACAAAAGACTTTTTTGGCTATCAAATTAATAAATTCTTCACATATAGTCTTTGACAAAAAAGAGGCCTTGCCCCGACCTTTGGCTAGTAGTTCTTGTGTTTAACACTATTTTCGTGAGCAGTATATTTCTCATGCACATGCTTCCAATCAGAGAAACTGCCTTCACAAAAGTATTTTCGTGATTTTTGGAAAATGATTTACAAGTATAACAAAACACGTTTCCCTTAGATTCAGAGTATATCAGCTATTTACGTCCATGCGTTTCTTGATTAGCCAAAGTTCGTTTAAAAGCTTCAGAGTTAAGGATCTAGTGAAATTTTCATGTTGATGCTGACAAACAGAAGCAGAAAAATTACTATTTTTTTTTGAAAATATTCATATCCTTTATCTAGGATAATGCTATGAAGAATATCATTATTTATACGTCATAACCATAATACTAGATCTTTGTGCAGCTCATTTATAATTTAGTTCAGGATTTAGTTCAGGATTTAGTTCAGGATTAGTAGTTCAGGATTTTCAACAGCACTGTTTCAAATTTTAAATTCATTTTGTAGATCGCATATTTTCAAGCTATCATTCCTTTCTTATTCTTATATTCTGCAATTGTTATGTATTATTTAACCAAAACGTAAGAACCATATTATTCAATTTGATCTAAAGTTTCAAAAATCTGAAGGGTTATACCCGACACTTTTTTACTTTATTTAAATAATTTATTAACTGGCCCTAAATATATTTTCCTGAATTGAATTGTAAGTTAGTCAGAGTGTATAAGAAAGTTTCATTTAGTCACACTGTCTGCAGAAAAACCAGCAAATATAACAATAAATAAACTATTATGAAACAAATGACAACTAACTTCAAAAAAGTCATATTTTTGAGAAATTATTTCCATGCAAGAAAATAGGTTAATGAAAAAACGAGAGAATTTAAGAAACCACAGACGATCAGTGAAAAATCAGTGTATGAAACCTTACTCATAATTAATTTGTATTAATGATGACAGATTGAGACACGTAATACTTCTGCAACACTTCTGGAGAGAAAATTCCTCTCAATTTAGAGGCTCCTTGAAAAGCGAGAACCAGGGCAGCCGACCACTCAGCCACTGGCTAGGAAGCGTATTTTTGGTTTAAAAGGATTTCACTACATTACAACCAATTTTAAAGGATTTCATAAAAATTCGGTAGGATTTCATAGGATTTCAATAATTGAAAACTCAAGATACCTTCTTAAATAATTCAATTTATTAAACATGAGTTTACATTGACAACCGATGGTCCAAGAAATTACAAACTAATTATTCAAAATAATAGCTTAAATGTATAATATTTATAAAATGTATTCCCTTGTTAACTTATCCTCAACCTTTGTATATATTGTATATTATATTTGCGGTAACTCATTTATGATTTACAGTAGTAGTAATTTTTCCGAACGACAACAGAGATTTGAAAAGATTACATGAGATTACACAAGGTTTCTAAATGCCAGTAATCATGATTTTTGAGGCTCAGACGCAAACTATAAGAGCGGGTTAAAGACTTTATCCTTTGTTTTTAGAGATTAAAAATATGTATTTAAAAAAATGAAGTCTTGGTGAAAACCAGTCAATTTAAATTTAACACAAATTTAGCACAAAATCATTTAAATGTAAACACAGGAATGAAAAAACAATACCATCTCTGAGAAACCATCTTCATGCTGCAAACGAATTGTATTTAAAATGAATGAAATGAATTAACTGCATACAATTTTAGATTAATATTAGTAATAATTTAAGATATCCGACAAATTATATCTCATATTATATTATACTATCGGGCAAACAAGTACAGCGATGTTCAACTTTAATAATTCAAATGGTCTTTACTTTAATTGAATTTTTGTGCAATCAATTCGTACCAAATGGATAGTTCCCCAAAAATTCTTTTTCGTGATCGGTAATAGGTCTAGTCCAATAGGGGTAATCTTTTTGGACTGCTACCATTATATTTGTAGGACCTTCGAAAATTCTAAAGGGAGTACGCCTAGGTGGGCGTTTAAATCCAAAGATTTCTCCAGCCGGGCTTACTTGTGCCAGAAATTTTTTTTTTGTTGATATACGTATATAGTCCTTCTCCATCAGCATTAATGCAGGATCTGTTTTATCTGTGGTAACAACTGGAATTCCAAAAAATTTTAGACCACGAAATACAGGAAACCTGAAGCGTTCCCATTCCAATGGTCTACTCAGAGTAGCAGGAATATAGTTAGAAGGATTATACGGGTCATGTGTGACAACACGTGGAGCGCCTACAGGTGGAGGGGTCCTCATACTTAATTCTGTAAAATAAATTAAAAATTGATTAATGTTATTACTTAATACCACGATACCTATTCCAACAGGATTATGAAAAAGCGGTAAGATCTGTCCAAGGGGGTGCCACAAAATTAAAAGAACCATTGAAACTTACTCAATTGCACAGAAAATTAAGAATAAAAATAACTTAATAACTCGAATCGAAAAAAATATAAAATTTTTAGCATTAATGGTACATGTTAATGTAATGCCTTTATTTTTCAACTTTCATTTTGAAAAATTGGTGTATGATAGATCGCACACTATCTTTTATCACTCTGCCAGCAAATCTTGTGTAGCGAGTTGTGTTGTTTCGCAAATTTCAAGGGTTGGCACTAAATCTCTTTATTTTCTTCCAAATCCGACATTTTTTTTTTTTAGGACAATCCCATGAGCCCTCTACTCTTTGGCATCACACTTCTTCCACTAGTTCTCGCACTAAGCAATTCTTCTTGTTACGTCTGCGGCGACAAAAATTATAACAAGCAGCTTCAAAGTGCTTTAAATATCATCGAGAAGCGCACCGTAGAGATTGACATGGACTTTGGATTGGACAAGAGATACAAGACTCTCCCTTCACAGTTTTGTTCGTCAAATCTGTTGTTTTGGGGCAGTTCCATAAGCGAAGCACGAACTTGCGGCCCTTGATATCGCCACGCATAAGATTAATCATAGGCAAAAAAGCTTGCATAACAATTTTTCCGTTCCAAAATTATACATCCCAAGATATCAAGGCAAGCACGCACTTCTTAATCTCTAATCTCTTCGTAACTGAATTGTTCTTGGTACAGCTTAAATCGTTGCAAATTAGTTCAGGGAACACTAAGATTGACAACGGAGCGTTCCTTTACAAATCCACGGAGCAGGAGGTTGGGACCATTAACCTGCATTTTAGCATCAGGAGTAAGGAAAGTAAATTACTTTATTTAGATACCGTACTTCTAAAAGCTTAAGTACAGAATTTAAAGTCTCAATGTTTTGCTAAATAGGTCCTCGACAAGAAAATGCACGGTAACATTCACAGAAATGTAAAAACTCAACTCTTGACGAAGGAGCAAACTTTTTCCTCGCTCAGATCATCAGGACTTAATTTAGCTACAGAGAATTTTATTTTCACATGCCAGGATGGTCTTATTTACACCTCAATAAACCGTGACCGCATTTGACATGATAAAGTTTCCAACGATAGATAACACAGATAACCTTTTCGCGCAGAACCTACCCATTTCTACATACCTAATACGGCCCTAAGAATCTTTGTCTCACTTAAAGTTTTAGCCACAAAACTGGTCCTACCTGATGCTCCGGGGGAGGCAGACACACTCAAAACCCAAAATAATTCTCCGGGACTTCGAGAAACGAACGATATTCGTGAGAGATTTCTCGACTCCAGCCGACTAAAAGATCAATTCTAAGGAAAAAGCAAAGAAGGAAAGGTATTAAGGAACGCTAAAAAGGGAACTGCATCAACTGTACCCAAAATATTTGTTTGAAATAATTGTCTTTGTGATCGTTACTCTCGGATGTGGTATTATATCACTGGTTCGTTACCTAAAAGCTATACCCGCGTACCAATTACATGCCAAGGGACTTGCGAGATGTATGCAGAAGCCTGTCATACCTGGCTCACTTCGTATTCTGAAGACACATAAGGGCTTCAGTGGCCAATTATTTTGATTGCATGCTGAGCTTTGGCCATCTTTTTCACGGTCGTAATACGTTGTTCGACCACCGTAGGGTCCCATTGGGGTAAAACCGTCTTCTAACAAATGAAATCAGTTCCCGGTGGAACCATGGTAAATCACACCCATGGAATCACAATGACATGCCGGCAAACCAACGTGTGTATTGAGGAAACCATGCAACCCAAGCTTGACCCTTGTTTAACGCCAACAGATTTGAAGATGTAGAAGTAGATGCTTGTATCTACTTCGAAAAGACTCCTTCACTGATCTTACGTCCTGAATGCAGCTTTAAAGCACGCTCAGATATTCATAGTTCTCTCTTGTGTCAAGATGTCTAATAACACTTATATCCACAAGATCAGGGTCCTTGGGGGAGATAAAAATCTTTTCTTTCTTTAGATGAATTTTGGCATACTTGTTACAATCCAATGCCCATATAAATATCTCCTATGTACTTCTTCACGATATGTACATGTATATGAGTAAACTTATGGTCACGCTGATCAGTGCCGCCACATAGGTATCCAGCAGAATTTCACACTGCGAAAGAGAGAGAGATAGAGCGAGAAGTGTGATGAAAAACAGCAGACGGCTCATGGTATTCCTCTGAAAGACGCCCCTCTGGAAGAAGACATTGTACGTAGTCACATAATAATTTCCAAATAAGATAGTTAATCTAGTTTCCGAAAGGAAAATCAATCTCTCTATGCACCTCACTGTTTGTAGATGAAACTTTAAGTTTTCCAACAGAGAGAATAATCTATGAGAAGTTGAATCGAAAGCTTTCCGGTAGTCAATCTAGGTAATTGACAGAATGCGCCAATTGGCTGCTGCGTATTGGCAGATACATCTCTCGATTAGCAAATTCTCTTGATCCTCCCTGATCCATCTCTCCCTCTTCTGTATCTTCTTCCTTGCGTCGGATAGCACTTGTATTTTGTAGACAATATGCTGCTTGATTTTCAGCAGCTTTGACTCCCTCAGTGTATGCTTGACAATCCACAGTTCCTTGCCGAACTTTCGAACTCTTTCCATGAAAGGTCTACCAGATGTTATGTAGTCAATCACACACTACAGACAGGACGCATTCTGCCTTGCCCATCTGATCTTCTTGTTGACGTCGGTTTTACTCTTCTATTTGAATCAGACAAAGCTCTCGAAACACCATAAACTAAATAGTTGTTGGTCTAGAGGCCAAGCTCCACCGAGATATTGTCAAGAAGCTCTTAGGGCTTCGGTGGAATCTGCATGTCAAGGTTCCTCCTTGTCCGGAAACTCTTTATCATATTTTAAGGAGTGCCTGCTTTCCGCGGTTGATCTTAATGTAGTTTCCTCGTCTACGTCTGTAGCTTGTTTAGACAGCAATGGGGAAGCGCTTCGTGAACATATCCAGTTTTCAAGAGATTGGTAGATTGATTTTACAATGATTGATGCGAAACTTGCTGAAGCGTGCATATGTACTATAAAACCATCGTGAATAGGGATAATGCTGGCATTGTAAAATTCTGGCAATTCATCCTTCAGTTGATTCATCCACCCAATTTGAATGCTTCATCGGTTCGTCGTCATTTTTCCATCCTAATTATTTTCAGCAGCCCGAACTCTAGGGTGATCGACACAGTTTTGCCGACACATTGTCAGGTGCTCTGCGCGTTTAACCGGTTTGAACCGCATCTACAACTTTTTGTGATTTATTGTTGTCATTGTTGTACCCACCATATATATATATATATATATATGTTTTTTTAAAATAAATAAATATAACCAAAATTGCACTCTTCAAACAATTTTTGCAACTGGGTTTTTTTATGTAAAACACTTGAGTACCTCACCGTGCAGCAATATATATGTTATCTGATTTATTCAACTCTATTTTCTTATGTATTTACGAATAAACATTACCTGGCAATTTTATACGAAGAGGATCCCTAGAAGAAACAGGTGAACTTGACCTGGACCTGGACCTGGAATTGGAGCTAGAACTTAAGGTGAGACTGGAATTGGAGCTAGAGCTGGAGCTGGACTTTTCAGAATCAGAGTCGAACCGTATACTTGAGTCTGCAATCAGATATAGATTCATTTGTCTTATTGTCCAGCAGAAATATGGGTAATCTAAATTTTTAATAATTAACATTTTTTCTTTTTAAACGATTTGGTAACTTTAGCATGAATAGCACGTATTAACTTGAAAATCCTGTCATAGGTTTGTATTCAAATAAAGTAACATTTCTTATGGAGAGCGAAAAAAGTTAGAAATTGATTTTTCTCGAAAACGGCCAAGACGATTTTGATGAATAAAACGTATTTTGTTGTCCCAAATAAAACAATCAAAAAATTGTCAGCAAAAATTAAAGGTAAAATTTTTTTATTTTCCACATTTTCTTCTTTTTTTAAGTTAGGTTTTAGAGTGGCAACGCCCGTATGTCAGAAAAATATTTCTGAGAATATTCTTAATGACATACACTTTTGTTGAATTTTTTTCGAATTCGATGTCTGACGGATAATTTGGAATACAACCCTAGTGATTGTTTTTAATGTCAGAAAAATTATTAAAATTTAAAATGGCGATATAACTGATGTAAATATATGCATTGTAAATAATATCACAGTATTTTAAACGAACTGCAAGAGTTCATGTTGTGGAATATTTAATCAATTTAAAATTTTAATCATAAATGACTATGAATACTTATATTTGTCCGCAATTATTGTATCTACGAGAAATGCGAAAAAGGAAAGCATTTCAAATTGAAATAACCTGTGATGAAATTGAGGCAAAATAGGTTACTTTAAAAAATAAAAATGACATAATAACCGAGTTCCGACTGATAAATTCAGTCATTTAGAAAGGCTACATAAATAGATTATATATCCTCAAATTACACACAATGTAGGATTAAATACAAATTTCAACCTAATTTCTACTGAATGCAACCGTATAAAAGAGTTGTCAATAAGTATCCGTGATTGACTTAATAACTACATAAAATCCGAAACAGCGTTTCGCGAATGTTCGTGTGTGTGCGTATATTTTTAGTTTGTATCACCGAGAAACAATTTTCATATCACGTATTGTAACATCAACAAACTTGTATCCTTCGTGAAGAAATATGACGTTTAGGAATACTTATATAGCTGTTATTCCTATACTGATACAGTTATGAGGACCATACATGT
This sequence comes from Belonocnema kinseyi, assembly GCF_010883055.1. Taxonomy (NCBI): domain Eukaryota; kingdom Metazoa; phylum Arthropoda; class Insecta; order Hymenoptera; family Cynipidae; genus Belonocnema; species Belonocnema kinseyi. The sequence continues at coordinate 85,158,513 of NC_046657.1, forward strand.
ATTTTGTGCATTGGTCTGACTTTTATTATGAATTTATAATTTATTATTATGAATCAAGTCATTTTCTGTAGAATATTTAGTACTTAATAAAAACTTAATTTGCTTAACAGATTTCCCTCGCGAATCGTAAGAGAATATTATTTTGTGCAATTGGTGACACAATCAATTTATGGTAAAAGTACTTTTTTGTTTAATATATTTAGCAATTCAGTACTCGGTTCTGAATTTTTAGGCCGCGCGATTGAATCATTTTTGTCTAATTGCATGCATACATCATCTAAATAGTCATATCTTGAAGTACACAGAGCCGATTTTTCAATAAAATGTTTTTACATTATAGATTATAATGTAGATTATACGCGGCAAAAATGCATAGACAGCTAAGACTGCGCCTTACTACTGCTGTTCTTCCTTTTTTGATTATTAAACAAAATATAAACATTTTATCGAAAAAATGTCTCTGCTTGCTGCAAGATAGGATTATGCAGATGACATATACAATAATGTAGACGAAAATATTCAAACATTCAGAACCGATTACACATTCTGATATCCGATAGTCCTTTTTTGTGTTTAAGATTT
>NC_046657.1:85159194-85162731 GCF_010883055.1 Belonocnema kinseyi
TATGCAGATGACATATACAATAATGTAGACGAAAATATTCAAACATTCAGAACCGATTACACATTCTGATATCCGATAGTCCTTTTTTGTGTTTAAGATTTGTAGCGATTGAGTACTCGGTTAGGAATGTTGAGACCGCACGGTTGAATATTTTTGTCTGCTATATTGCATGCGCCAACTACATAATCATATCTCACAGCAAGCAGAGCCATTTTTTGAATAAAATTTTATATTTTGTTTAATAATCAAAAAGGGGGTAACGGTAGTAGTAACGCGCAGTGTTAGCTTTATATACATTTTCGCCTTGTATGATATAGATTGTAATTTATATTGTCATGCTTATATTGCAAAATCGGCTCTTTGTACTTCAAGATATGAGTCTGAAGATGACTTATGCAAGAAATTAGACCAAAATATTCAACTGTGCGACCTAACGATTTTAGAACCGAGTACTCAATTGCTAAATATCTTAAGCCAAAAAAAGCGCTTTTACCAATCATTTGCTTTAGCACCAATAACAGAAAATAGTATTTTTTACGATTAACGGCGAAAAAATTGTCAACCAAATTAAGCTTTTTTACATACTACTAACTATTTTGCAGAAAATACCTTAATTTTTAATAAAAAACTATAAATTAATTATAAAAGTGACACCTATGCACAAAATACTTGGAAATACTCTACTTGGGGATTAAAGATTATTTACATAAAAAAATTCCAAAAATGCTCACTTCGCCAAGGATTTTCAGTTACTCTTAACTGTAGGTTTTTCACGCAAAATACCTAAGTGAAGTATTACGTAGAAAACAGGTCAAATATCTAGTACATTACGTGCTAACATGGCGAATCTGTAGAATTTTGCATAACCTTACTTTTCTGAATTTCTGATGCCGGAATTTGTAAAAGTTTTTTTACAATCCCAAAATTGTTCATAAAAAAATAATAATATCAACTAAAACGAAAAAGAAGCAAAAAAGAAGCTCCAGGGTTCCATACATCCCACTGAATGAGCTAAATTTTAAACGTCTGCAATTAAATTAAAATAACACTGTCCAACCAAATTCTACTGATTTTTTGTTACAGAAACATGACTATACGTGTCTATGTTGACGACTATATGTGTCGATGTTGTGTCAATATATTTTCATTCATGAAAAAATTCGCAAACCTTAAAACTTAAAAGTTCGATATTTTAGCGAAAATATTGAATATTTAAGCAATCTCCACGGAATTTAGAAGACTTGTACTTTAAGATAATGTGTGTAATTTTTGAAGAAAAACAAAATGCGCAGGGCTACATAACCTAAAAAAATGGAAAAAACAGCGTTTTTTGCACTTTTATGTTAGAATATCTCAAAAACCTAACATGGTGGAGCAACTCTAAATCTTCGGGAAATTATAGGCTTGTTTTTGTAACTTACCTTTGTGAGATTGTGTAATGAAAATCCTCAAAAACTAACACAATGTCTTTTTGTTCCTTTGAATATTTGTAATTGATGTATATTTTAATATAATTTTTGGGGAATACCAAACCTAAGATCCTTTGTAACTTATATTTGTTTTCAACACTTGTATATATTTTTGTTTTATTAGTATTATAAAATATCAATTAATTTAATATTTAATAGCTGAAAAGATGTTCATATATATTTATATTAAATTTTTGAGAAATGTGTACATAATAAAATATACACTGATAAACTGACTTCATTATAATAACTAGTCAGGACACCACAATAACATAAAATATTGTTTCTACACTTGAAGTAACTAATGAGAATTCTCAAGTAAGTCCTTAAAATTTTGGAAAATTTGGTATATTAATATCTGACTGTTTACTCTTTGTTTTTGAAAATATTTTGTTTTTAAATAATTATCATATGATGCATGTTAACAAAAACCTTATAATAAGAATTATTTGATCATTCTTCTTTTTATTTGTTGTATTTACTTAAGTCGGATAACATTTATTGAAAATATGGATCGTTAAAAAAAGGAAATCTTCGGTAGTAAAATTTTATTACCATAGTATATCTCAACTTTTTAATAAATGTGTTTAGAATTATTTATTGTATTAAACTTTGTTAAACGATCGTTTTATATTATGTTAGATAAATTTCATTATTTTTTTTTATATCAAAACACGTGGATAGTCTGTTTTCAAGTTATCCCGAGTGGACAAGAAACGCTTTGCACCTAGAACTGGGAACTCCTTGGTGTGATTATGCCGCTTCGGCATACTAACAAAGAATGTACTCCAGGTGTCACTTACAGATTTTATTCTCCCTGATACATATAATTATGCTCGAAAAACTAAGTGACACGTCTTTTTTGCTATCTGCAGAAAAACACTTTAAGGGGGTGAAACAACCCCTCAAAGATAGGACTCTCAAGTGTCAATGGTATAGTTTTTTGTATAAAACCCAAACTGATTTCAATAAACCAACTGGAAAAGTTTCCTCGTTATGAAAGATGCATGACGCAATTTTATCAAAAACAAAAATTTAGGGGGTAAAACACCCTTACCCAAATTTAAAGTTGTACTAAAAATGTTTAAATTTCCAGAAAAGAATTTGAAAAAAAAAATATTTTTCACGTGAGACAAAAATAAAGTTGACGTGGATCATCAAAAAAATAAATGAATGTGAGGGGCCACCCCTAAAACTTTTTATTTTGTGTCTATGATAATAAGTACTTTCCATGCACAAAAGAATTGTCAAATTACTAATTATTTTCATAACGGAGGAAGTAAAATATAGTTTTTCCAACATTAATAAAAAAATTACGCAGGGGTAAACCACCCCTGCATATTTTTAAATGTGATGAAAATTACTAAATTAATTAGAGTAAAATCAGAAAAATATATATTTTGAACTTGAGCCAAAAATAAAGTCAGATTTCAACAAAAAATTTGTTTAATAATGGGAGTAGCTACCCCTAAACTCTTTTTATTATGTGCCTATGATAATATATACTTTCCATACACAAAGGCAATTAGAAAGATAATTCATAGCAGAGAAAGTAAAAGAAAGTCCATGCAATATAAATAAAAAATTACGCGGGAGTGAAACACCCATACATATTTTTAAATGTGCTGAAAATTGATAAATTCATAGTAGAAAAACTTTTAAAAAATATATTTTACACTTGAGACCAAAATAAGTTTGTGTTTCTATTTAAAAAATTTTTTATTTAGTGGGGGTGGCTATCCTTAAAACTTTTTATTTTGTTTCTATGATAATATATACTTTCCATGCACAAAGACAATTAGGATGATATATAATAAAGGAAGTAAAATAGAGTGCATCCATGATGAATAAAAAAAGCGGGGAAAACCACCCCTCAATTATCTATAAATTGTTAAAATAAGTCTAAGATCCAGAAAAAAATCCGAAGAACATGCGTGTTGTACACAAAAAAGAGCATGAAGGTATTTATATATTTTTAATAATAAAAGAGCTTTGAGCTTTTAACATGCATATTTAACCCTCATGATAGCAAGCTAAAATCGTGACGTTAACAGGGAAGCTGGGCCTC
>NC_046657.1:85162831-85177084 GCF_010883055.1 Belonocnema kinseyi
ATATATTTTTAATAATAAAAGAGCTTTGAGCTTTTAACATGCATATTTAACCCTCATGATAGCAAGCTAAAATCGTGACGTTAACAGGGAAGCTGGGCCTCTCAGGCCCGTTGAAATTCAAACTTCTCTTTCCAGTTAATGTATAGAAAAACCTAAGAAGAACTGGACCGTGTTAAACAAATATTTGTTGCACGCATTTTTATGGGATGCCAAACCAAAATTGACCAAGATATGAATAGTAAATTTTGCCGAGAGTCTCAAAGCCTCCTTTTTTTGCGTTATAAAAATGATTTATAACCTTTACTTTTGTTCCTTCTAAATACATTGAAGCTGCCTTGCACTGGAATCATAGATTTTTAGGACACTCATATAAAATATATGAGTAAACTTTATGCTACCAACTTTAAGTAGAGCAGCAGAGCTAACCAAGAGAAATGTGTAGTGCGTGATACATATAAGGACCGAAGTGTGAATTAGAAGAGGGGAAGGCTCGTGTTGTCTTCCTGAAAGACGCCCTTCTGCAAGGTGACGGTAGATCCTCAGTTCATGGGCGAACTATTAGCCGTATTCAGATGAACGTTTCCCGGTTAAGATTATGGTCACGATTGCAAGCGTCGACCAATCAGCGCGGAGCGTGCTGCACGCTAATTGGTCAAAGGCTCCAATCGTAACCGTAATCGGAACCGGGATACCCTCGCCAGTATACGCCTTTAGACCCTTTCCGTAAACGGCCAAGCAGATGTTATGTAGTCAATCAGAGACTGAACACGGGACGCATTTTGTCTTGCCCAGCTAATTTTCTTATTTAGTTGATGCAAGCGTCTTGTAGTCTTTTAATTCATCGTCGTTTTAGCCTTCGACTTGAATTAGCCAAAGCTCTTGCGGCACAATAAGCTGAACAATTGTTGGGCAATAGGTCGAAAGCCTCTGAGATATTCTCACGAAGGGGTGCTTTCTGCGATTCATCTTGATGTTGCTTTCTCATCTACATCTGCGGCTTGCTCAGGCAGCTATTTCTGAAGTCCTCTGCGATCGTATCGAGTTCGTGAAAGTTAGGCAGCTTGATTTCGCAAAAAACTGTTTCTGGAAGAAAGGAGTGCCCACATTCATCGTGAAGCCTTCGCGAACAGAGATAATAGTTGTATCAGAACAGTCCAACAATTCATTCTTAAGTGAATACGTCTACCCAATAGTATGAGCGACCCATACGGTTGTCGTGTGCTCTGCGCGTTTGTTCCTTTCAAACCACACCTACAGCTTGGTTGGTTGGTTTTTATTGTTATTCGCACGAGCAGCTACAGAAAAGGTTAGTCTATCTTTGCATATACCGGCATGCAAGGATGAGGCTGCATTCTATGAAAGTTTTTCCGGGATCCTCGAGTGCCCGTTGTAAATACCTCTCTTAGGTTCCATTCAGTTTCAGCACGGTTGTTAAGCCTCTGAATGGGGTTTCTTTTGACGGGATCATCTCTAAACAATTTTCCATGACTGATTGTTTAATTCGTGAAAGAGTTCGAGGTACTATTTTGTGCGAACAAGTCCTTGTCGAATATCGGCGCATCCCAAAAAAACTCAAATTTTAAGACCTAAAAGAATATTCTGCATGGGAATCTCTCGGTATATACATGTCAGTCACGAAAGCATTTTTAAAATTCCATCAAGTGATCCGACAATTTTAGAAGAACAGTATGCCTGACACACTCTCAGAAATTTCCTCTTAACGATAAAGGAATACTTGTACGGTTTACGGGCATGCGTGTGCACATGCGTGGAATCGCATCACCGCGCTTTTAAATGCAATCCTTTAACCATTAAAGTGCATACTTTTAGCGTTAAACTAGATCGTTCAAGAGTGCAACGAATCTGCTTTTTAAATATTCTACTTTAACGACTAAAGGACCGACTTTATTATTTAGTGGGGATTTCTGAGAGTGTATAATATATTGGGAAACACTTGGTTTTTCTCCCATCATATGCAGACTGCTTTGTAGTCAAGTGCATGATGTGTGGACCTAAACCTGGGATCCAGACCACCAGTTCCTCGGTAAAATTATATAGAAAAATTGCCAGGCCTACCATTGTAACCATATGCAGCAAAATAGGTTAAGCATAGAATAGAGTAGTTGCATCATAGGCTTCCTGTTTCGGCTCCGAAAGAACGACATCGAAACCAAATGGAGGGTTCGTCCGGGACATATGTGCGGTCAGCATTTCAGGGGAATAACATGTGGCCATATGTGTGATTTACCGCGGTTCTACTGCATTAAAATTGGAATGAAAACTTTTAATGTGTGCCCTGCGGGTTTACATTTTTCTTGTACCTGCTTCCCTATTTCTTTACCCCCCCCCCTCCAACACTCACTTGGTGGTAGGAGGGGGACCTACAGTTTAAGGTGGGTTCCAAACCACTAAGAGCAACAGCTTTAAGTACTAAGAGAACTATTTTATCTATAGGTACCGGTCCCACCATATGTAGGTACCATCTTCGTCTCTACAGGTTTTTAATCCCTTGCTACTTGATGGTCGAAAAAGTTTCTTAGAACGTGACAGGTCTTTAATAAAACCGCTTTCTGAGCTACTGGCAGTACCTTACTGACACTAAAATGTTCGAGATGTTCAATGCATCTTGCGTGCACATTGCCTGTATCCGTAACCACAATAGGACAAATAGATGCATGTTTCATAGTCCTCTATATTGCATTTTCTTCGTGCCTTAATTCATTATACTTATAGATCTTGTTTGCACAAATTGTGTATTTCGATGAAGTTGACAAGCAATGTCGATGATATAGAATCTTTTACCTTTTTCGCATCACGATGACAAGTTGATTAGCTTCGGTGTAATGATCCGTCTGCATAGTAACATCCAATATAAGATGCAATTTTCGTGCTCGAAAACGGGCATTGGAATATACATATATATATTTTATCATGTATTTTGAACCCATGGTACATGCTATTTAGTGTTTCCATCAAAGCGTTCAAAGCTAAACAGTATAATAGAGCACTGAAGAAGTCTCCTGGAAATATATGTACCAATCGTCAACCGTATTAATTTTGTTGTCCTTTGTCATTCATGATCAAAATTCTTGATTCTTGTATCCTAAAGAATTATCGCACGACTTAGAAAGTCAATGATACGTGGGCAGGTTTGAAATATTTTACAGATTTTAAACAAACATGCATGCGGTACTGAAGAAAACGCTTACTTGTAGTCAATTTATTCCCTGTTCAAGTTCCTTTGACGTTTATGAGCTTGATTCATGGCAAAAACGTTCATGGTGACTAGATATTTGATACCTGGCGATTTTTCTCAGAACCTATATTGTTCTTCTGTAAGAATGTCATTCTTTTCGCAAGGAGAATATACCTTATCTGCAATGATAGATGTACGACATTTATCATTTGTTTAGAGACAGTCAGTCGAAATTCAGATGACTTTTGAGCGTCTGATTTTTTAGACAACATATAAGTAGTACCCTAGAGCACAAAACCGGGCAACAGATCTAGAAGTTCGATAATCATTTCAAAAAACCATGCCAACGCAGGATGCACACTTGTAAAGTAATTATGCCAGAAGTTGTGCACCATACCCGAACCTGGAGCTTTGCAGTTACTTGCTCTTTTTAAACCCGCTGCAACATCTGAAGCTATGAATTTTGTTATCTCCATTTGAGATTTATTTCTTGCTCTTGTATTCTCTAATTGAAACCACGCTGCATCTATATTGCTTCTGTTCGTTTTCCCCCAAACACCCATACAGTAAGTAGTCATGTAATCCAATTGAAGAAATTCGGTGTCTCGTTGGTTATTTTGTTTTATGCTCAGTTCACGGTAAAACCTTCTTTCATCTACCACAAAGGTTAGATTTTGTTGCCTTCTTACACTACTAATCTTGTTCTGGCGCAGTCTAGCAGTGAAAACATCAAGTTTTTGCCGTTAAAAGTCTGTAATCTCATCCAATATTGCTGGTGTTAATGATTCGATGTACTGAGCGTGGATGCTTTTAGGAACATGGGTTATTAGTTTCCTGTGTTTTATATTAAGTCAATCGACACAGTTTGCATATTACTTTATTGAAATGCATATTTAACCTGATCTTGCATGGTGGATCTCAATCTCTTCCTGGGAAAAAGAGTGCATTTGTAGACTTAGTTCTGCGGCCCGACTTTCTAATAGTTTCTGCAGCTGCATCGTTGATTAGAGTTTGCGAATGTAAGTGTTGCGCTAAAATTCACAGACTATTCAGGTTTGTTATTAGTGCAAGTAGATCCTTTGTGATATTCGTATTGTGCAGAGAACTCCTTTCTGTTGGTTTTACATGTCTGAACACTAATCAAGCATGACCAAAATTCCTTTCAAGGTACTGTAATTTTTCTCGGACTGCGCTGTTTACATCATCTTGATTAATGTCACGATGTAGTTCTAGAGCACCCGATACTTGATGTTCATTATCCATAGCACCTATGCGTTTTTCTTCTTATAGATTCTGCTCATTTATTCTTGTGGCTAGCTCTTGGTAATCAAGTAAGAAGAGTTCATGATGTTCTCTCGTCAAACTCTGCCCACTTTTTTCTATCAATAAATAAAGGTGTCTAACATCTCCGTTCATATCGTATGTCCATTTCAGCGCTTTCTTCATTTCTGAACCTCTGTTTGCCACAGCTTAATGGTGTGGTGCGGCTTCCTCGAACTAATGTTCATTGTCGTCCTTTTCGAATTCAAATCAACCTTTTGTTCAATCTCCATTGCTGGGTCTTCATAGATTTAGACATTAGTCCTGATTTCCCTCACCTTTGCGATAAGAACTGTTAGTGCGCCCGATCAAATTGGCTCAAATTGTAATATAATATAGTACAAAGCCTCCTGATGAAAAAATTCTAATAGGTACTAGTCCAAAAAATCAAAAGTTTTCGAGGTAGATGGGGTTTAACGCGAAAAATATGACCACATGTGAATCTAATGTCCCGCTGGAAACTTAAAGATGAGGTGCAGATTTTTCAATAAACTGTGCTTAGCACAATCACTGACAATACTAGAAACACTGGTAAGACCAGTCCAGCTAATGAGGGAAACAAAATGGATCTGTCCTGGTAATAATAGGCGAAATCGTGGCGCTGCCCTAGCAATGTAGATACAGTTCGAAATATTAAAGGTGGAAGACAGTTAATGAATAAAAGACTGTAGATCAGTCCAATTATCGAAGGAAAAGCCAATCCAGCTACTAAAGGCAATGTAATGGGAATGCCCTGGCAATGTGAGGATTTAAAAAAATAATCAAGGCAAAAGATATTATGGACTAGCAAAGATATTTTGTAGTCCAGATAATTAAGAAAAGGCTATAAATCAGTCCAACCAACAAAGGCAAGACATGTTATTAGTCCAGCCGGTTAAGACGAGACTATAATTAAGTTCAACCAACAAAGACACACATGTTATTAGTCCAGTCGGTTAAGACGGGACTATAGATCAGTCCAATCAACAAATTTAAGACATATTTCCATTTCCATTCCATATTCCATATTTCCTTTCCATATGCACCCATATATTCGGACATGTAGCTAGAACTAAGTAATAGTCCAGAAAAAAATCGACATATATGGTTGTATGCGTCTCGATCATATCTGGATATAGAAAGGCTTTTTTGGCATTCAGTGGAAGTATAGAGGATATAAAAAATGCTTCATTGATGAATTGTTCACTATGAGTGGTTCAGTAAAGTTGGAAATAGTATCTTTATTTAGTTTGCGTTTATTTGGTGTTACTTAACATTATTGTACATTAAACCATGAAAAACGGAAAAAGATATAAACAATCTAATTGTTTAAGTACTTTTTTACGGTGCTTCCAAAATCACCTCGGGGTATTTTATTGAAGGATCTAGTAATGCACTGAAAAATATTTTCCCGTCCATACAGTTGTTTATATTGAGCTGAAAATTGTTTATAACAATTTAATTTTTTGAAAATCATTATTTTCCCTTAATTCAAAAAACACCTTGCGAGAATTATCAAATCTATATTTATACCTAAATTCAGGGTCGTCAAAATCTAGGAGGATTTATGGCTAAAATAACAAGAAAACAATGTTTGAATTTCACCTAAAACAACCATCTAAAAAAGTCTAAACATTCTCTAAACGGAGAGAAATTTCAAAAGACGTGAATTTTACAGCTACAATTTTTAAGTGATTTGAAGTCTCGGACTCTGTTATCTAAAAGCGTAGAATTAGAGACCTGAGAGCACAGGGACGTGGCCTAATTTCTAAAACCAAGGGATTATACCAAGATTAGCATGTTTTTCTACGAACTGATCGGAGTGGTGAGCTATAGTTAAAAAATAACAAAACTCATTTTCCCTGTCCATAATTTCCAATAAAATGCAATTGAAAGGTTAAAATTATTCGTAGTTTTTTGCTACCTCAGGATGAACATTTTGCATAAATTTCAGCCTGATGTGAGCAGGGGCCGATTTATCATGCTTACCCGGCTAGATCGTTTGTTACCAATTATTAAATTCGCATCATTTATGATTAAGAAAGTATTAGAATTGCCCGAAATTCAACACAGTTAGATAAGAAAAAAAACTTAAACAAGAAATTAAAGCTTTCAAGAACTCCTGCAAAATTTCTTTAAGCCATTTTTTGATACTAATTTTTGATAGAACTCATTTTTAAATTATTTTTTTTCAAACCTGATATGAAAAAATAAAAAATTTCAATATTGCGCCAAAAGACGAGATATACATAAAAAGTCTAGAAAAATACTTTTAAGATATTTTGTTTTATCCATCAAAAGTAATATGAAAACAAGAATCCTATTTTTAGCATAACAGCGCGAGATAGGGAAGAATCTCAGATCTGTGAAGCTAGCACCTCCACAAACGAAATTCCCAAATTTCTTTGTGTCAGAATTTTGTGTTTTTTTTAGCTGTATTGCCCATTTTTTGGCTCCGCTACTTTTTATGAAACCTCTAATTTCCAGTGGAGGTGCCGACTTGAATCAAGCCACACCTCCACTGTATGAAAATTAAAAGAAAAAAAATCAAACACGTCAGAATTTTGTTCTTTTTTTTGGGCTCTCGAATGCACAAACAACCAGTTTTCAAAATCAACCCCTAGTAGAAATAAAACTACCCCCTATATAAAAACTCTAAATTTGAAAAAACAAAGAACACAAGAATTTTAGGCTTATTTTGGGCTCCCGAATGCACACAAAACATCTAAAAACCACGCCTATTTAAAAAAAACCACCCCCTTGCGAAAAATAAAACTTGTAAAACACAAAATGCACCAGATTTTGGCCTTATTTTGGGCTCTCGAATGCACCACACAAAAATTCAGAAAAACCACCCCTATGTACAACAACACCAACCCAGCAATCAAAACTTAAACCTTGATGTTGGCATTTTTGAAGAGCCTAAAAATCATAGATTCCATTTGCACCGTAAAATTCGAAAAATATCAGAGACTCTAGTAACACTGTAATATTCCGAAAAAGATTATTTTTGGACCAAATCATATTTGGTTGTCAACAAGTACTGTTTTTTAACGTTAAGTGTTAGAGAACAAAAATCGGAGAAAGTATTTTTGAGGAGCTCAAAAATCGGATACTCAATTGACGTTGGTAAATTTTCAAAAAGATTATTTTTGACAAAGTAATATACAGGGTGATTTTTTTAACTTGAAACTTTCAAATATCTCGAAAAATAGGCACTCTATGAACAAATGTTATCAAGCAAAATTTTATCACTCTGAGGAGTTCAAGTTCGAAATCTTAAATGGGAACACCTATTTTTTATTGCATATTCGGATTCTTTGGATAAAAATGTGAATGATTTGTCTAAAACATTTTTCTAGTTTCGCGATAGATGGCGCTGCAATCGACGAAATTCAATTTTTCTTCATTTTACTGTTAATGAGAATGCACGCTTACTAGTCTGCACTACTCGAAATTAGTCGCAAAGCAAACTACTACTTTTAGCATAACCTAGGAACAACGACGTGGGCGCAGCAATTTTCTGTCCCATTCGGGGTGCTTGATTAACGCGAGTTCCCTTGCCTCTGACGATTCGAGGTACTCAGGGAATCATCTTTTAATTAAATTAAGTGCTCAAAATGATGACGTTTGACTTCAATGCACTTAATTATCCGTAATTCAAATGAATATACACAGTGGAGAAGTGTATCTTCTTGAATTTCAGCACATGCACTTGTAATTCGGCCAATCATATTCTCACGTGTTGTTTGTTTTTCTTGGTACACTATGTCTTTCAGATAGCCCCACAAAAAGAAATCTGGTGAAGTGCGATCTAGCGATCTTGCAGGCCAATTTATCGGAGCGCCTCTTCCATTCCAGTGACCATTGAAACCACGATCAAGAACTTCTCGTGCTTCCACTGAATAGTGTGCGTCTGCCGCATTTATAAGCTTAACTCCTCAAGCAATATTGGCAGTTCATTTTTCGAAATTTCTGGATATTTTGAACCATTTAAGCTGACTAAATAATCTGGGGACCGATCAGTTTGTTGCTCATTATTCCACACCATACGTTGACAGTCCATGTACGCTGGTGTTCGACTTCACGAAGCCACTGCGGATTTTCAATACTCCAGTAGTGCATGCTGTGTCGATTAACTATTCCATGGTTCGTAAAAGACGACTCATCAGAGAATAATACATAACGAAAAACACTGCTCTGAGACATTCCGGAATCACGAGAAATTTCTCGTATTCTAACGTGAGGATTATTGGCCACTGCAGCTGATACATCAATTTCATTGCTTCCTGCAGTGAATGTTGTTGTACGCGTCTTTTTCTTAGGCTGTACACTTCCATCGGTAATAAATTTTGTATAATTTTCGATCTAACTAAAATGAGTTTAGTCGTAAATGTATTCTACAATAATGCCAGATCTAAAATTTAGGAATAGTCAGGAAACACTGTTAATGTAAACGTATGACTTAATAATTACTTCTCAAGAACCGACATACGTTTTGGCATGTTTTTCAAAATAATAATTACCAAAGAGATTCGAAGTTCTATTTCCCTTATTTTTAACCGACTTCAAAAAGGAGGAGGTTCTAGCTATGTTCGTTGCGATGTATTTTTAAGCGTGCATTCTAACTAACAGTAAAATGAAAAAATTGAATTTCGTCGATTAAAGCGCCATCTATCGCAAAACGAGAAGAATGTTCTAGAAAAATCATACGTATTTGTATCCAAAGAATCCGAATATGCAATAAAAAATAGGGGTTCCCAATTAAGATTCTGAACTGGCCCCCACTCCCGCCCCAGGGGGCGGTGTGGGAAAACCGATTTTAACATCAGTGTACGTACACCTTAGAGTGAATAAACTTTGATTTATAACATTTTTTCATTAAGTGCCTATTTTGTTAGATATTTGAAAGTTTCAAGTTAAAAAAATCACCCTGTATAAGTGGTAGATGGGGGTTAATTACAGGCGTTAAGGCTTTAAGCCCAAAAATCGGAGTGGGTGTTTTCGAGGAGCTCAACAATCGGAGACTCTACTGACACTGGAAAATTCTCGCAAAGATTATTTCTTGACAAAGTCATATATACGTGGTAGAGACGTTTTAGACGTTTTAGACGTTAAGGATTGGAGCCGAAAAATCGAAATGGGTATTTTCAAGAAGCCCAAAAATCAAAGACGCCAGTGACACTAGAAGATTCTCCAAAAGATTATTTTTTCACCATGTCTTATCTACGTGGTAGAGAGGGGTTTAAACTCAACCCCTCTCTACGACGTAGTTATGACTTTGTTAAAACGTATTATTTTTGAAAATTTTCCAGTGCCAATAGAGTCTCTGATTGTTGGGCTGTTCGCAACTGCCCACTCCGAATTTGGGCTTCAACCCTTAGTGTATAAAATAACTACTTCAATTTTGAGGCTCCAACCCTTAACGACTAAAATCAACCCCTTTTGCACCAAGTAAATATAAAATTTTCAAAAAATAATCTTTTTGTGAATTTTCAAGTGTCAGTGGAGTATCTGATTGCTGGGTACCTCAAAATAACTACCCCGATTTTTGGGCTCCAACCCTTAACGTCTAAAATCAACACATCTCTATCACGTAGATACGGCTTTATCAAAAAATAATCTTTCGTAGATTTTTCAATTGGCAATGGAGTCTCCGATTTTTGAGCTCCTCAAAAACACCCACTCAGATTTTTGGGCTTCAACCCTTAATGCCTATAATCAACCCCCATCTACCACTTATATATTACTTTGTCAACAAATAATCTTTTTGAGAATTCACCAGTGTCAATGGAGTCTCCGATTTTTGAGCACCTCGAAAACTCCGATTTGTGGTCTCTTAACGTTAAAAAAACAGTCCCTTCTTCACAACCAAACATGATTTGTCCAAAAATTATCTTTTTGGAATTTCCGATTTTTGGACTTTTAAAAAATTACAACACCAATGTTTAAGTTTTTAATAATGGGTTACCATTTTGTACATAGGGTTGATTTTTCTGAATTTTTGTGTAGTTCATTCGAGAGCCCAAAATAAGCTCGAGATTCTGGTGTTCTTTTTTTTAGAATTTGAGTTTTTACATAGGGGGTAGTTTTATTTTTAATAGGGGTCGTTTTTGGAAATTGGTTAGCGCCAAAATATTCAATTTTAAATATTTCAAATGTTGAGAATTTTACGGGCCTGTACAATTCTTCAAAATGTTATAAGCAGTTTGATGACAAAAAAAAGAAGAAGCGACAGTACATAACCTCAAATATAAGCCAAAATCACGTGTTTGGCACTTTTAGGTTATAATATTTTTAAATCCTAATGTGATTAAGCATTTCTGAGGCTGGATTGGATTCATGGACCCAAAATTGGCCGGAAATGACTATTCTTATCTATTGTACAATTTTCAAGTTGGGCTTTGAAATCGAGCGCGTAGCGCGATTGTCACACAATCTTTAACTATAACGACACATTCGATATAAAGACGCATTCCCAATGCGAGTAAAGAAAGGCAGTGGCACAGCGTGAGATAAAAATATTTATTTTTCTTATTGAAAATTTAATTTTTACGTAGAAAATTCATCTTTTGGATTGAAAGTTCAAAAATTTAGGTAAAATTATTTTTTTGTCATGTCTCAAAAATCTTTATCTGTTGAAAATTGGCCTTTTTTATGGTAATAATAATAATAATAATAATAATAATTCTTTCATTGAATTTTATCATTCTTGGTTGAAATATCAATTATTACACTTTTTTGTTGAGAATTCATCTTTTTGGGTTAAAAGTTCCATTATGTTGTTGAAAATTTAAGTATTCTTAAAAAAATAATCTTTTATGGTAGAAAAGTCCTTTCTTGTTACCGAAGTACATCAATAAATTTAAAAATGTTTAATTTGTATCTAAACTATTTTCATATTATGGTAGACGAAAAATGGTCAGAGAAAAATATGAGAATTTTAAAAATGAAGTTTTTTCTGGAAACCACAAGTCACGTACATTAAGAGTGGGAGGGTTCTAAATATCTGATTATTTACCATTAAGTGGGGTAATTTCAGACATGTGGAGTGACTTCACATATTTCTAAATTGATAGTTTAAATTAGTGAAAGGGATTTCAACCAAAATCTAGAATAAAAACGACTTAAAAAACCACAATAATAAAATTCTTGGCACTGGAAAATTCTCGAATTGGCATTTTTTGGATAGAGTTGGTTTTGTATATATAAAATTATAATTATAATTATTGTTATATATAAAATTAATTAATTATTATATATAAAATAAAATTGTTATTATTATTATTATTATTATTATTATTATATTCACCAATAGACTTAAAGATGACCACAAAGGTGAATATCACAACACAGATGAACTTCATTCTTTTCAAGTAGACGAAAAATTGATTACTGCGCAATAAACATAAATGAAAAATTTCATCTTCTCTGTAACTAATGAATACTATCGTGCTTTATTCAAATATTTATACTGCATTCGGTACCGCATGGATTTTAGGCATTAAGGTTCTCCTTCGATATATTTATTTTTCATAAATCAGTTTGAGAGAAGAAAATTCATTTGCTCAATTCGTTAAAATTGATATCGCAATTTATACAAACTTTTACACACACATACATACGCACACACTCACACACACACACACACACACACACATATATATTGAGTGAAAAACAAAAGTCGATATCTGTCTTTCAAATTATTAGCCAAATGTTTCATCAATTGTTTCAGCAGTTTTAAATATTCAGCAAATAGCTTGTACTTTTCATTTACTATATTACTTATTATGTTTCAATAATATTTAATTGTTTATCAAAAAGTGTTGTAAAGGAGGTTTCAAAACTACGTAGGAAACGTTTAAAAATATTTTCTATGTTCATACAATTAAACTGTTGACGAAATTAGTTGAGTTTCTCAAGGTAAAATCATATTAATGATACACGTGTCTATACTTGTTCAAAAAATACTTACATGCCTTGATATGAATTTAATTTTCCAAACAAGAAATCCCTAAATTTCAAAATTAAAAAAACGTTGAATTCGACATTAAATTGTTTATAATAGTAGAATTATAATTAAAACAGACAGATTTTCAACAAAAGAGTTAAATTTTGCAGTCAAAAAGATGAATTTTTTTAATAATTGACTTTTTTGCTAATTAAGGAATCTTATACCCGAAACGAACAGTTTTCTAGCAATAATGGAATCATTAAATATTTCTGGTAACAAAATTAATTTCCAATCAAAAATGTGAGTTTCAAGAAGACAGTTCAATTTCCAGCCAAACTGATGGGTCCTGTACTAATAAAATGATGTTTTAACATAGTCGTTTCCACTAAACATGATCAATTTCTGACAGATAATCGAACAGTTAAACGTTATGGTGATTTAATTCGTTTTCAAAAAAAAGAATCATTACAATAACAAATATAATAGAACTATAATGTTCAACTAAAAACGATCGATTTTAAAACAAAAATTAATTAGATCAATTTTCAAGTAATCAAATTAATTTAAAAATTAAAAATAAATAATTTTTAAGAAAATAGTTCAATTTTTAACCAGAGACAGAT
The DNA here is from genome assembly GCF_010883055.1 of Belonocnema kinseyi. Lineage (NCBI taxonomy): Eukaryota > Metazoa > Arthropoda > Insecta > Hymenoptera > Cynipidae > Belonocnema > Belonocnema kinseyi. The sequence goes on from NC_046657.1 coordinate 85,175,904, forward strand.
GTTAACTAACAAAATTAATTTTCAAAAACTTAGTTCAACCAAGCAGTTGAATTTTTATTTAAGAAGATTAATTGTCTACATAAAATATAAATTTTCAATAAAATACACACATTTTCAAACAAATTATGGAATTTTAACTAAAATTGATCAATATTTTACTACTAATGAAAGCACTAAATTTTGAGCTCAGAAGGTTCATTTTTAACCCAAAAAGAAAACAAATTTTGAACGAAATAGGTCAAATTTCCACCAAAAACTTACATTTTCAGTAAATAAGAATATTCTATAAAAAAAAAAAGATAAATTGACAATAAAATTTATAAAGTGTCAACGAAATTGTGGAATTAAAGAAAATCAATGTTTGACCAATGATTGGACAATTAGAACTCAAGGTGGCATAATTAATTTTTTATAAAAAAAAGCAATTTAAAAAAAAATAGCTAGATTTTCTACAAATAGATGGATCTTCAACTAATAAAATTAATTTCTAACAAAGTAGTTCAACTTTCAACCAATTAGATGTTTTTTGAAAAAAAAGATGAATTCACAATAAAATTATAATATTAGAATCTTGGACTAAGCACGATCAGTCTTCTGACATAAAAGAATTAGTTCAATTTTTAGTTTAGGACATTTATTTCTAACGAAAAACGATGTTCAAAATAGTTTAATTTTCAACTTAAAAGATAGACTTTTAAACAATAAAGTGAATTTTTTAAATATATAACTTTAAAACAAGCAGTTAAAATTAAATAAACAAGAATAATTTTCGACCAAAACATACAAATTTACAACAAAATACATAAGTATTTAACTAAATTAAGGAATTTTAAGAAGTATTGGAATTTTCAACCCAACAGATGAAACTTTAAATAATAAAATGTCGAATATTAAGGAATTTTTTACAACAAAATAAAAATTGTACACAATTTATAGAATTTTCGACACAAAAGAGTCAATTTTCAACCAATGATGGCCATTCCACAATTTTAATTCGACAAAAAAATTTCAAAAAAATAAAAAAATTACAACAAAATAGTTACATTTTTAACTATAGTAATAGGCCTTCAACTAGTAAATGAAAGGGGGAGGGTCGGTAAGGCCGGTTTTTGGCCTAATTTATTTTTGGACCAAAAAATCTGAAAAAATCATGGTAGTATCTTATAAGTATCCCAAGTCGA
>NC_046657.1:85177184-85181378 GCF_010883055.1 Belonocnema kinseyi
GGGGGGGTGGAGGGTAGTCCGTTTAGCGTACAATCGACTCGGGATACTTATAAGATACTACTATGATTTTTTCAGATTTTTTGGTCCAAAAATAAATTAGGCCAAAAACCGGCCTTACGGACCCTCCCCCTTTTAACAATTAATTTCACTTTTTAACCAAACAATTAAATTTTAAATCAAGAAAATTATTTTTTTACCAAAAATACGAATTTACAACAAAATACATTAATTTTCAACCAAATTGTGAATTTTAGCTATAACCAATAATGGAAACGCTGAATTTCAAGCTAAAAAAGTTTCTGCTCAATCAAGAAAAAAATAATTTTCAACCAAATTAATCGAGCTTTATCTAACAAGATAGATCTTGAATTAAAAACTCAATTTTTACAAAGTACTTTAACTTTCAACAATACAGTTACATTTTCAATCAGGGAGATTAATTTTCTACAAAAAGGATGAATTTTCATAAAAATCTATAAAGCTTTAATCAAATTCTCGAATTTCAAATCAAGAAGACTAATTTCAACTAATTAGTTGAAATTTCCACTGAAAAAGATTAATTCAGAATAAAAAATAGAATAGAATTTTCATCTAAACACGATCGATTTTCAACCAAACATTTATTAGTTAAATTTTCAGTTAAAAAAAAACCTAATTTCAAACTGAAAACCGAATTTTTTACAAAATAGTTACATTTTTAACCTATTTTTCACTGATGGAATATTCAACTAAAAATTATCAACTTCCAACAAATAATAAAACCGTGAAATTTTCATATGAAAAAGTTGATTTTCAACCCACAAAAAAATAGAATAATGACACAAGGAATTCAACTTTTAACCAAACAATTACATTTTCCATCAAGAAGAATGATTTCCAACCAAAAATATAAATAAGTAACAAAGTGCATACACTTTCAAACACATAGCAAAATTTTTAACCGAAAGATTTGAATTCTGAATCAAAAATATAAGTGTAGAATTTTCAGTTATAAAGACTTAACTTTCAACGAAAAGTTGATGGCATTTAAAAAAAGAGGGTAAAGAGCGGTATAGAAGAAAACCTGTATAGTCTGTATTTAGATGCTTTACTTTTAAAATAATATCAATTATTTTTATTTCACATTGTGCTTTGAAACCTCCCTGCCCTGTCAGTATGACGTATGCAGTTACTATTAAAATAATAATATAATATATAATATTAATATATCATCATTTATAATTCTTACGAATATATCTAAACATAAATACATTTTTCCTTATTAACCGGAAATCCTTGTACCACGTATGATTTCTCCAACATTATTTGTGTTGTGGAATAAGAAGATAGTTAGCAGATGACTGTTCCAAATTTCATTCGATTGCCAACACATGTGAATTAGAACAAATGTTAGGTATTTAGATAAGAATTATTTTCCCTTTGTAAACTGACTATTTTAAAAATTATTTTCAAGGTGTTGCAAGTTCTAAAACGACAAAATAAAGCCCGAACTTACTAGATAATCGTATCACAATTTTTAATTTTTAAAGCAAAAGTGAAGGGCACGGTTTTTGTTTGTTGTTGGATTATATCAGCGTGTCTAAAAAGTCTGAAAACGCGTAAATAACTATCCAGATAAAAGATTGTTCAAATGGTTCCAGGTAATTCTTGGAGTAACGTTTAAGTTGAAATCGAATAGCGACCTTCAAGGTCAGGTTTAAGGTCGAGTTGAAGATCATCATTAGATTTCTCGTTGAAATATAAACCAACAATTACCTTGGCTGATTAGAATAATGTTTTATCTGGACAGTTATCTAGGTGTTTCTAGACTTCTTGGACACCCTGCTTATAGGTCACGTAATATTAACTAGCAGATTGACACAGTACCATCGGCATGGATCTGGCAGATTTGCAATCTGCCTTCTATATGCATGGCTTTAGATTTGTTGACGTTTTTGATTGGGGAGGTTTAAAATAAGACGCAGCATAGATAATCCGTAACAAGTCTTTGTTAATAGTAAACTCGACGGCGAAAGCACTGAACAGTCTAAAAAGTTCTGACACACGAGACCACTCATTAACTGGGAGCCGGAAGTTCACTGGGAACAGCTGACCATCAGAGTCAGGCGTGCATCTCGCAACGCCGCTTCATTCAAATACTCCAATACTCGCTCCCGAGATCAAGTCTAATTTCAAACTAACAATAATTTTTTTAAATTAATGTTGTTTATTATACAGCTAATAAGAACTATATATTAGCTTACATTTCAAGGTACAAAAGTAATCATTCACTTCACTCATTGAACTTAAGTATATATTCAGACGTCACAATCTCTCTTAGAAATAACTTTAAATATCCTTTTTGGTGTGCACCGTCGTTATTTGGTTTAAACATTCGTCACTTAATTCTAAATAGTGTGTTCTTCAGCTAGCGAACAATATCACCTAACCTGGAAATTCCGAAAGCATCCACCTATAGTTAAAGTCCTTTTGAGGTATCTACTGTCGTCCACTTGTTCATGTCGTTCATATCTTGTCAACGGCTACCTGGAATCTAATATAAATTATCAACACTATTTATAATCACATTGTCATATACATAATCAAATTATTGGCATAGTCGATAATTTAAGTCACTGTCAGTCTGTGTCAGATGTAATTTAGGATTTAATCTCATAATCGAACACGAGTCTCATACCTAAGATGTTGAATCATTATATGAAACCACTGATTTTTGGTTGAAGCCCATTCAATAACAATACAGTCATATTTGACACATTCTTTGACACAGTCCTGTTGTATTCCAGTCATATTTCTAAGACGATTTCCTCCACTAGTATTTGCACAAATAGTTGCAGCATTATTAACACATCGAAGACTAGCAGGAAGTAAACCATCCTTGGATATGCGCAATATTGATTTGTTGATTGCAATAATTTCCTGAAACGTTTGGCTTATTGTCACGAGTCTCCAAAACTAACGTCTGAATTAGCTAACAAGTTATTCTATTTTCCTAAATAACACAGGGCCACAAAATGAAATCGAAAAGTCCTCTGACCAAAGCAAGTGGACTATATGTTTTCAGGTACGCTATTCACGCATACGTGGTTCCTATGACCCCTAAACGTCAGGATCAAGGTCATGTGAAAGTCAACTTCGTTAATAAATAATATATCATTTTTTTGAGCTCAGATTCTGAAAGAGCGGGAAACTTGACTTGTTTATGGACTCTTACACACAGTTATCCGAGACCTCTAGAGGTAACATAAAGGTCAAAAATGTTAATGATGCTCAGAAAATACGTTTTCGAGTGCGCTGACCACGAGTCCGTGGGCCCTATTACCCGTACACGTCAGCACCAAGGTTATTTGAAGTTCAATTTCGTTAATTTCAAAGACATCATGTTTTTGACTTTTAAAACTTCTGAACCTAGTAGCTTTTCATACACGGTTCGCCCGACCTGACTTGACATAGGAAATCATAGCACATCAGATTTAAAAAAAATATTTTTCCTCATATTTTCTAGAACATTTTATGACCAAAAAGAACAAAATTCCCCGGTCAGTCTAAAAAAAAACTAATTTTTCAAATAAACTTAACTTTTATTTATAATATTTTAATTTTTGTATTTCTTTTTAGTTTCTGTGTGATACAAGTCAAATATCGCATAACGAGTATGTTAATTAGATAAGAGTCAACTATCTCCGAACCTGTTAGGGGGTCTAAATCATTTTTTCCCGTGTTACAAATAGAGAAAACTCCATAAAACGAGGGAAAAATACAAAAAGCCTAAATTTACAGCAAAAACACAGTATTCTGAGTATTACATATATGTAATATATATGAAATTATATTTTAAATGATCTTGATCGTATTGGAGTGATACAAATGATACGAGGGTAGTTCAATAAGTCCTTAGAATGACCAACAGATGGCGCGCGAATCGCTCCAAATCATCTGTTTTCAGTCAGCACCACTCCCGACTAGATATATGGTGCAGTCACAGTCCACATCTTCTGAGTTTACGTGTTTTTATAACCAATTGAAAAAAAAATTGTTCGTTAAGAAAAATGAAAAAAAACGAGTTCAGAGCGGTAATCAAGCATTTTCATGTAAAGGGTTTAACTCCATATGAGATAAAAAATGAAGTGGACTCAGTTCATGGCACATCTGCCCCTGCCTTAGCAACGGTTTATAACTGGGTAAATGAATTTA
>NC_046657.1:85181478-85188372 GCF_010883055.1 Belonocnema kinseyi
GCTCCAAGGAGATTATGTTGAAAAATAAAAAAAAATTTACCCAAAAAAAATTGTTTTTATACTTCATTCTAAGGACTTATTGAACTACCCTCGTATTATTGTCTGTATAAACATTTATGAAACGCAAACTATTTTAAATATATACATAAAGAACTTATACCTGATATAGATTAGAATAACATACAACATCCATTTCACTGACAAAAATACATTTTAAACTTATAAAATATTGTGTTGAAATTTTTTAATAATTTTTTATGGTATAGCTTGCTTAATTTTGTTACTCAAAAACTTAATTTAATAGTAAATACAAAATAGTTAAAAATAATTATTATTTTTAATGGTTATCTTTGCAAATGCTAAAAAAAGATCAAATTCTATATATATAACTAACAAGTTATTCCGTTTTCCTAAATAACACGGGGCCACAAAATAAAATCGAAAAGTCCTCTGACCGAAGCCAGTGGACATTAGCAGGTATTATTTTAGTCCGTATTATTATCAAATAATATTGCATAGATGTTTAAATATATCAGACTTCTTATTTCTTTATTATTTCTTAACATTCTATTCACAATATCTTTTGTAATCAGCAATTTTATTATTTCCAAGAAATTTTTGTTTAACTCTGATAAGTTCTTCAGTGCTTTGATCATATGTTTAACCCTAACCTAGCATAAAATGCAGAATTGGAAGGGCCACTTTATGTACAAGAATACGAATTTTCTGTTGAATATTCACAGTACAAGAGTTCAATTTTGTCTGAGTTGTCAGTCTTTTTTTACACATTCTATAATATTGTCGTTATTTTTAACTCTCCAACCAACTGTGACCCGTGATTATCATAATTCAGTTTCTTTAAGAAACACATTTTCTAAATGAGCGATCTCGATTTCGGTAGAAGGACATACACTAGCCGTCCAACAAGATAACCTCCGGCAAGACGACCCGCTTAAGATAATGACGGGCGAACGCTCAGCGGAACGACGGCGGAGGCCGTACCTCTATCCCCTCCATCGTCTTTCCGGACGGTGAAAGTCCCGCGTTCGTCGTCTTATTGGGCGAATAGTGTACGAGTTGTAGGAGATAGAAGCCCTTTTTCTTTTGACCAAAATGCTACTAGCTCGCAAAGTTCTTTTAACAGTCCTGCGTCTCGAATCAAGTCAGTCAGTTAATCTTGAGTAAATACATCATTTTGCACGGGGCTGTCTCGGTATATATCATCAGTCACGGACGCATTTTTATAATGCAATCAAGTAATCTGATGAGAGCAATCTGCCCAGACATATTGAACAAAGTCTGGTTTTTACCCCATTATTCACGGACTGGGTTGCAGTCAAGTACACGATAGGGGGACCTATAGCTTAAGTTGGGTTCCGAACCACCAGAACCTCAGTGAAGGTACATTGAAAAATTTCAAGAGGTAACGGCTCAGGGATCGAACCCCAGACCTCTGAAGTGAAATCCGAGTGTCTAATATAATATAATCTAATATAATCATACTATTTTCTAGTTATATTGCAAGAGATATTTTATAAACAAAGTCAGTAATCAGGCATTTTTCGGAAAAAAAATTCGATTTCTTCAATGCCAGTCTTTTCAGATGGGAAGTTAATAAGAATTTCAGCAACATTCATAATAAGTTGATAAATTTTATTATTTCTTTAAACAAATTAGATAAACAAATTATCCATTAATATGCATTAATCAGGCATTTGTTTACAGAAAAATTCGTTTTTTTTCTATTTCAACAGTGTCAATTAGGATGTCGAAAAAAAAAACAAATTTTCCATTGACAGATGCTCGAATAATGCATTTGTTTATTAAATTTGTTTTTAAAAATATATAAAATTTATCAATCCATTATCCTGTTATTGACGAGCACCGGGAACGTCAACTGGAAAAAGGCCATTCTTTCGTCATATTTATTTATTTATAAAAAAAATTGAATACCTAATTCAAAAATCAGACTGGCAAACTCTAAGATATCTTATTAGCTATTTTCCTCATTTTTTGTCGAAATTGGTAAAGATCTGTGGGATGTACGTTATTCTGAACCAAACCAGTCATTTTTCTTCCTAAGGTACGGCAAGCCTTTTAGTAATCTTTTCACCCATTTTTAACATTTTAACCGAAAAATGTAATTTTTTTATTTTTCATTCTTTTTTTAATCTGTCAAAATTTGAATTTTTAATTTTTTAAGAAAAATCAAAAAGGTGTTTAAACAATCTTGTAGGCCATTGGAAAAGAAACATTTTTTTACCTTGAATTTTTTTATCTCATGCGTTATTTGGGTTAAAATGCTGATTTTCGTGTTTTTTGAAAATTTGTAAAAGCTAGAGCTGTGGTAAATTTTGGTTTTATACAAAAAAGTCATTAGGGTAAATTGCTCATTTGATTGAATGCTATGAATATACGTACAGACAATTTTTGATTTTAACAAAAGTGGTCTCAAAAATTTTCAAAATACGCTCACTTTTTGTTTTTGAATTTCCACCCAAAATGGCTGGCTAACGAACTTGACCTTTATTTTAGGACACTAAAACAGTATACCAAAAGCCAATTCAATCTGTCAATACTTTCGAAAGTTATCGTGCTAACAATCTAAAAATCTACAGACGCACGCACGCACGCACACACACACACATACACACACTCACACAGCCAGAGAGACACATTCGTAAAAACCTGTTTTTCGCATTGAGGGGGTTTTCAAAAGTGGACATGTGACAAAAACGGGGGTAAACAAGTAAATTTTTTGAAAACCCACACACGAGACGAATAGGAAAATAAAAAAATATAAGTTGTGATGAGAATGTGCCCACGCAGCGAGCTGATTTTTTATTGTTAATATCGTGTTTCACGATTAAAACACAAAATAAAGATGCTATCAAAAAGTTATCTGTAACAAATTTGTAGACCTTTTTGAAATGCACAATTTTTGTTGAGTCATTTTTTTACCCATTTTGAACATTTTAACCGCAAATTGTAATTTTTTATTTTTCATTCTTTTTTTTATTCTGTCAAAATTTAAATTTTCAATTTTTTATGAAAAATCAAAAAGGTGTTTAAACAATCTTATAGGGCATTGGAAAAGAAATATTTTTCTTCTCTTGACTTTTTTTATATCATGCGTTATTTGACTTAAAATGTTGTTCAATCACCCTCGAACAGGAACGAGTGATACTCGTAGAATTCACTTGGCTGATTCTCAAAAGGATAACAACAGTCTTGGCATATGCGAAGCTAACACAGTAGTAAGTAGTCAGGCAGATAATGTAGAAAAGTTGTTTCTATCCACTAGTTGCAACTACGCACTAATATTATAAATTTCTTGAAAGTAAAGAACAATCCGAATAGCAAATATGTATCTTTTATTGTAGATTCAGATGCAACTGAGCGTCCGAGAAATGCGGAAGTTATCTTTAGTACGGTAGAAAAATTAAAATCAAGTACAACTAAATGTGATAATAAATACGGGAAAGCAGATTTGACTGCAGACGGTAAAGGCACAATAAATTTAATTACAAATAAGAATAGCAAAAAATCGGTTGAACTAGATAATACCATTTATTCAGAATCACTAAGTGAAAATCGTCTGCCTCACGTTGGTTCGCAATAGCGCCGTTTACAACTTACTTAGATAATGAGAAAGTAAGCATTTTTGATTTCAAAACACATGAGTTATTAGCCATGGGAGTATACGATAAATTACATTGGTTAATATCATTTGAAGTTTATAATAATGACTCAAATAAATGAACATGGTTGATATGGTTATGTTTTCGAACTTTGAAAGGGGAAGCGCATCAGTTGGGTACTTGCGAAAGTTGCAAAGTTTTTGGAACAATAACCAAGATATACAATGCGTCGTTTTTGAAGACAGTATACGAGATTATGAAATACGTTTAATAACGAAGTTAACTAAATTCCCGTTTAAAAGCCAAAGAACCAGAGCATCATGACCTTTGCAATTAATCTACTTGGATTTTATGGGTAAAATTTCTCCACCTAATCGTCCGGATGGTTATCGATACACTTTAGTATTTATTGATTACAAAGGCCCACAAAAAAGTTGTCTGCACGAGATAAGTGACTAGGCTACCCTTAAGGATTTCGGCCGCTGAATCCGAATATGGCATTAGAATTTGCCCTACATGTCCCAGTTTTCCTCTAGATGCAAAAAGTAGGGAAAAGCCTAGAGATTTTCTAGTTACACAGGCAGTACAAAAAATTAGTTAGCACGAGAGAAGTGACTAGGTTCCTCTTCTTGATTTTGAGCTGCTGAATCCAAATCTGGCCTCAGAATTTCTCCTACACGTCTCAGTTTGCCCTAACCTGCAGAAAATAGAAGGAAACCTAGGGATATTCTGGGTATTATTTCGTATAAAGGTATTATCAAAATAATATCCAGAATATCCCTGGGTTTCCTCCTATTTTCGGCATCTTGGGGTGCAGTGTGTCTGTAGATTTTTAGATTGTTAGCACGATAATTATCGAAAGTATTGACAGATTGAAATGGCTTTTAATATACTATTTTATTGTCCTAAAATAAAGGTCAAGTTCGTAGCCAGCCATTTTGGGTGGAAATTCAAAAAGTGAGCGTATTTTGAAAATTTTTGAGACCACTTTTTTTTTAATTCAAAAATTTTCTGTACGTATATTCATAGCATTCAATCAGACGAACAATTTATCCTGATGACTTTTTTTTATAAAACCAAAATTGACTACAGTTATAGCTTTTACAAAATTTCGAAAAACACGCGAAAATCAGCATTTTAACTCAAATAACGCATGATATAAAACACCTTTTTGATTTTTCTTAAAAAATTGAAAATTCAAATTTTGGTACAAGAAAATTAGTGCACGAAGGCAACAAAACCGCAACTTTCAGACAAATTCTTGAATCTAAGGGTATTCAACATACGATGGTTAAGACAAGCCTAACAACTGCCTTCACTACGAGACTCAGTTTAATTATAAAGAGTTTTCTCAACTCGGCAAACAAAATCAGGGCGATCAACACATATGCCATCTCTGTCCTCACGTACTACTTCGGGCTCATAAAATGGTCCAACACCGACCTTGAAAAGTTAAACAGAATTGTTGGCGTAGAAATGACGAAACACCAAATGCACCACAGAAATTCAGCGATTGAGAGGGTAGTTCTACCACGAAATTTAGGGGGTAGGGGCGTTGTAGATGTCAAAGAACTGTGTGAGTCACAAATCATACAGTTACGAGACTATTTTAACATCAAACGAAATATTGCGCTTCACAGAACCATCCATGGTGACTTCACAGTCATCCATTTCGAGCAGTCCAACACGTTAGATCAAAATGAAGTGAATAGTGAGGCATCTAATATTTGGCTTAAAAAGGGTGTTCTGTATCCAGAGACGGAAGCATTTGTCATTGCAACACAGGACAAGGTTGTCAGCACCAGGAATTATCGCAAACACGTGTTACATCAAGACGTGGTTGACCGGTGCCGATTATGTGGAGATACCAATGAATCCATCGAGCATATTATTGATGGCTGTCGCGTAATGGCTCAGAGAGAATATACGCACAGACATAATGATGTAGCGGGCATTATACATCATCAACTTGCCCTAAACCTAGGTCTTTTAAAAGAATGAATGCCCTTCTATAGATACATTCCAATGCCCGTTTTAGAAAGCGAAGATGACATCTTATATTGGGATGTTACTATCCAAACGGATCACTACATCCGGGCCAATCGACCTGACATCGAGATGCGAGAAAAAAAAGGTGGAAGAGTCTACATCATCGACATTGCTTGTCCGCTTAACCGAAATTTGCAGTCAACCTATACAACCAAGATCCACAAGTATAGCGAGTTAATGCATGAAGTAAAGGCCATATGGAGGAATGTGAATCATGCAGATATTCATCCCATTGTGATTTCGGCTGCAGGCAATGTGCACGCAAGATGCACTGAACATTTTGAACATTTAGGAGTCAGTAGGGTATTGGCAGCAGCTAAGAAGGCGGTTTTATTAAACACCTGTCGCATTGTAAGAAACTTTCTTGATCATCAGGAAGCGAGCGACTAAAAACCCGTGGAGTGGCAGATGGTAGCTCTAAGAAAACATCCAAAGGTGACTGTTGTACACCTCCAACGCTCGTGGCCGGTCGTAATTGTATACCTACAACATTATCGCAGGAGGTTTCAACCATCATATTAAATTATTTGAATTAACTTATAATATTCTAATCTCAGCAGTCACTTGACTTAATTCGTGGCTATTATGTATAACCGGGTTTACCCGAGTGAAAGTTTCATAAAAACACAGAAATAATGTGTGTGTGTGTGTGTGTGTTTGTGTGTGTGTGTGTGTGTGTGTGTGTGTGTGTGTGTGTGTGTGTGTGTGTGTGTGTGTGTGTGTGTGTGTGTGTGTGTGTGTGTGTGTGTGTGTGTGTGTGTGTGTGTGTGTGTGTGTGTGTGTGTGTGTGTGTGTGTGTGTGTGTGTGTAATATTGGAACCTCTTCAGCTAATATTACTTCATGAAACTTAGGCGATTTCAACACTTTTTCTGTTATTGACAAGCACTGTGAACGTCGAATAAATACAATGGCCATTTTTCGTTATATTTGTTTGTTTATTTATAAAAAATTGAAAACCTAATTGAAAAATCATGCTCGACCACTCTCTTAGAAATCTTGACAGCTTTTTTTAAATTTTTTTTATTCAAATCGCTTAATATTTGTGGGCTGTACGTTTTTTTGAACCAAAAATGGAATGTTTGACCCACTGTGGGCCGGAAATGTGAGAATGAGATCATATGAACTTCCATCTAACACAACGCTGCTGAAAGTTGTTTGAAATTCTCAGCATGAAACACTAAACTGCTATGAGTTTTGGTTGAA
>NC_046657.1:85188382-85215610 GCF_010883055.1 Belonocnema kinseyi
CCCCCATTCCCAAAACCCTCGTTAATCGAAGTTTTAGAAATGAGTAAATTCAGTTTTTGGAAAACCGGCAGATGTTGCAGTAAAATGTTTAATAACAAACTTTTTTAAAGAATGCGCATTTTTTTAAAGAGACAATGAAATTACTTTTGTTTTAATATCAATGCTTGTTATGAATTGTAATAATATATATTTATGGAAATGATATACAAATTGAGATGCAAACTCGAGTGCGAAGCGCGAGATACGTGATGAAAATGTATTCGTTAAAGCCGAAGGAGCTTTACAAGTGTAAACAATATACGAAGACCGAGCGTGGAGTGCGAGGTAAATACATCGTCGAGCGCAGAGCGCGAGAGAAATATATTATCGAGCGTGAAGCGCGAGAGAGAACAGTCGCGCGCCCTAGGCGCGCTCAACTTTGCGAGCGAAGCGCGCGATGAGAATGTGCCGCGAAGCGGGCAGATTTTTTTGCTGCATTTTGGATTTCTAGTTTATTGGAATTTGAGCTTTATGAGTTTTGAGGTTAAAAATGTTAAGGTTATGGCTTTTAGGGTAATAGGTTATCGATCTCAAGGTTATTGAGCTAGGAAGGTATAGGGTTATATGGCTTAAGGGTTGATATTGTTGGGCTTTATAGTTTCAAGATGCTCTCTGAGGTTTAAAAAAAAGCTGATGTTGTGGGGTAAAACAGGTTTCAGATTTGATTTCAGCCCAGCCAATAAAGCCAAGACTTCGTATCCCCCAGCCAGTTAAGAAAAGACTTTGAATCGCCCAGTCAGTCAAGGCAAGACTTTCAATCGTCCAGCCAGTCAAGGCAAGACTTACGATTGCCCAGCCAGTTAAGGCAAGACTTACGATTGTATGTCCAATGAAGGTGAAACTAAATGCTTGTTTTCTTATGGAAACGTTCGCGCTTCATGTCAAACGATCGTTGAAAAGACTTTCGTTTATGACTAGTAGGGTAATTATTATTTCTTTGCAAAGACCAGCAATAGTCGGCCATCATTCTTACATTGCATCGACCTTGATAATGTTGCTCTTTTTGATGAAAGTCTTGATGAAATCGTTCGTCCATTTCTTCACTGAATGCTCCAACATTTTCTGGGAAATAATCTAAATGAGATTTGAGAAAATGTAATTTCATACTCATCAAACAACCTAATCTTTTAAAATTCTTCAACATACTAGATGCAATAGTTCTAAACTTTGGATCTCGAATGTTCCCTAAAAATTTCTGTACAACATCTTTGAAATTCAACCATGCATCCTTTTCAATAGATGTCATGGTTTTGATAAAGTCATCATCTTTGAAACGTTTTCTTATATAAGGCCCAACAAAAATACCTTCATTAACTTTCGCATCACTTAAATGCGGAGATATAGATCTGATATAATTGAAACATTCTCCTTCGGTATTTAGGGCTATCTCAAATTGCTTCATTAATCCTAGTTTTATATGGAGTTGTGGAAATAATACTTTCTTTCTATCAACAAGACTTTCATAAACAACATTATACTGACCAACTGTCCACTCTAATTTGTCTGGCCATTTTTCCGTTATCCAATGCTCATCCCTTGCACGACTGTCCCAAAGGCTAAGAAAACATGGGTATTTAATGTTTCCTGATTGTAAACCTATTATAAGATTTATCATTTTGAAGTCACCACAAATAAGCCAATTATGGACATTGTATTTTATTTTTATCAGGAGTAATTAGAAAGTATCATAAGATTCTTTCAGTGTGGTTAAGTGTCCTACTGGAATTGCAGCATACTTATTTCCATTAGGTAATAGTACTGTTTTCAGGCTTTCTGTAGACGAATCTATAAAAAGAGGCCAATCCTCTGGCGCACATAAGTTTATTTTATATAAATTAATAAGTCCTTCGATATCATTACAATACACAATCCCACTGTCCATTGAAAAGTACTTGATAAAATTTTCTTCCCTATTTCTGTAAACAGTTACTCTAGTGCCAGGTAACAATAGTTTCCTCTTTGTGAGTCTTGAAGCGCAAAGCTCAGCTTTATCTTTTGGAAGAACAAGGTCACATATAAAATCATCTACTCCGTCTTGGTAAAAAAATTTAGGACTTACATTATCTGATTCTTCCCAAGAATAATCTTCAGTTGCATTAGGATTGTCAGTATCCATTGATTCGTGAGTTGGTCGGTCACTTTTGTTTTCAGAGTGATTTCTAATACCAATCTTGGCTGGTGTAACACTTTTTACATCAGGGTAAACGATCTTCTCCACATACTTATTAGAAAAACCTCCTGTTTTGCATAAGCAAAAGTAAAAAGTCTTGGTACTTTCATCTTCCCAATTTGACAAATTTAATCTACAAGCATGACAAATTGAGGTTGGTGCCCATGGTTCATCCAAATTTTGCATGGCACATGGCACTTCAAAATTCCCCCCTCTTCATAATTTTTCCGAAAAACTACCCTTTTATGAGAACGTATACAGCGGTTCATATATATGTATGAAAAAAGCACAACAAAAAATACAACTTAGAAAACACTGTTAAGGTAAATGTCCCATTTTGGACGAGTGACCCAGCTTGTGCGAATCTACACATACTGTAGATAAATCCGTGGTAATCTTTAAGTGTACGATACTAGTAATAGTTTATTTACATTCTAGGATTGATTACATCTTCCAGTGGTAGATGTTCTGTTGCATACGTTTACGTGGAAGGGTAGTTTTGGGAATATTATAATGAGAGGGAAATTATTAAGTGTCATGTAATTAATTTTGAGTTCTAAATCATTTGTACATTGTTCATGGTTGTTTTCCAAATTTTAAAACGTTTTTGATGACGCGGGGAGGGTATGTATGGTATGACTTCGGGAGAGTTTTTAGGGAACGTATTATACAGGGTGTCTAAAAAGTCCCGGGACGGTTGGATATTTCCTCATGTAAAATATATTTTTCAAAAAAGTGAAGGTCATTCTTGAAGTAAATTTCAACGAGAAATTCAATAGTGATCTTTATTTTGATCTTGAAGTTGACCTTCATGGCTTTTTGAAGGTCAACCCTTTTTTTAAAATGGAAACCCCCTTTCATACATCTGCAATCGATAGAGCGGAAAATTCTACGTTCAGGTATGTGCACAAGTCATAGGTCAATTATAACGTTCAAGGTCATTTACAGGTTATTTGAAATTAACAAAGTTTTCCAAGAGGTCAGTGCAATTTCTGAAGACAATTTCAACGAAGAATTCAATGGTGACCATCATTTTGACATTGAGGTTGACTTCATGGCTTTTTGAAGGTCAGCTTTGTTTTTAAAAATAAAAACCCCCTTTTTTACATCTGTAATTGATAGAGCGGAAAATTCTACGTGCAGGAACGTATCCAAGTCATAGGTCAATTGTAACGTCCCAGGTCAGTTAGAGGTTATTTGAAATTAACAAAGTTTTCCAAATGGTTAGTGCAATTCCTGATGTAAATTTCAACGAGAAATTCATTGGTTAGCTCTGTATTAATCTTGGTGATGATATTCAAGATTTTTTCAAGGTTTTCTCCAAGCAATTTACGTTTACTTGGGAATTCCCAGACGCGAAAATTGAGCCACATTTGAAAACTTATTAACTCGATAAATTTGCTTTATGTGTTAAACAATCTCATTTCTCCAAATTATCCTTAAATCATTGCACTTCCAATCCAAAAGAATGAAGAGTCTCCTTACTAACTTAATATGGAAACTCATTGACAAACATCACTAATTTTTTTATTGCTTAACTAACTCAATTGTTATGTTTAGTTAAGAATAATATTTTAACACACACAAAAAAACAGAATATAAAAGATTATCAGGGAATAAAGTTTAAAGATGTCCTTTTTAAATCTAAATTTAGACATTTTTAACGGGGACCAAAATAGAAAATCAACTAATTTTTGAACAGCAACAAAATAGTTGAAAAAATTTTATTTTTATCCTGAATATTTCAAGATAATTTGAAAATCTTTAAAACAGTTAACAATATTATAAGTGAATTATAAGAAATCCAGAAAATTCTGCAGAATTTTAATGAACTTGAATGAATTTAAAATAATTCAACGTGTATTCTCAAGATTTCAAGAAAATGCATAAAAACAGTTCAAGAATTTATATCTTTTTAAGTGATTTTAAAAACTTGTACAATATTCTGTATAATTAAAAAAATGTGCGCATCCTAATCCAGCAGTAGCTAAGACAATGACTAATATTAATGAATTTCAAAATAGCTATAAAGAACTAATAATAACATTCTAAGAACAAAAGAAAATAGTGGTTAAACTTCAAGAGGACAGCTCTCCTATAAAGGCCTGTAGAATAAATAGTAGGTACTTTTAGGTCGAAACTTATTCAAATGCATGGGGAAAATACAAATTTAATTTATTTTTATTATTAAAATATGTTTTTGCTCATATTTGTAGAGGAAGAAGAATCTGCCTGCTTCGGTGGACATTTTCATCGAGTGCGCAGCGCGCGAATCGTTTCGCTTGCAAATTTGAGCGCGCCTAGGGCGCGCAACTGTTGGTACTCGCGCTCGCTACTATATTTACCTCGCTGTTTCCTAATTTGCTGATAACAACTTTAATAACTTCTCTTATTAATATTATTGAAAATTAGTGTTAAAAATAATTTGCGTTAAAAAACAACAGTTTAATTGCATATCAATTAAAAAATATTTATGTTGCAATTATTTGTAAATTATTTTCAAAGTAAACAAAGAAGATTGCAATATTTAAAAACAATCGTAATTAAATTTAAAAAATTAAATATTCATATTGTATAACTCATTGTGAAGAGAAATTCTCAACCTTTGGAATATAAAATTCTTCCTAAGAAAGTAGATTCAATTTCAACCTGAAAAGAACTTTTTAAAGGTAGGAACTTCACACAAGAAAAACATGTCTGATGATCCGAAAAGAAGACAGTTGGAAGTCTTATTTTAATTATGTATAAAGATGGTATAAAATAGTTGATACTGTATTTTTTCTACAATTTTCTAAAATCATTCTAAATTTGTAAACACATATCGAGTGACAAATTCATATGATCAAGTATCAGTTTGTTAATTAGAGCAGATAATTTTAACTCAAAAATGTACTTTAAGGACGTAAAATCCATAATGTACACTGTTAATTTCATTCTCTATGTAAGTATTTCTCTCCTCACTCTGATTGAAAAGCCCAGAAAAAGTTGAAAATTTCATAAAAATCTGCAACTTTTCAGCCTTACTCTACCGAAGTGTTGGCGTATTTTTTATTCATAAAAAAGGCCGTTAAAGAAAATGTAATAAAATGTTTGGAAAAACGATGGAAGGAACGCAAGAAATTAATAAGCAGTATTTATTTCACCATAAAAGATCTACAAATCTCTCATCATGCTTCTTATTAAAGAACATAAAAATTAAAAATTTAGTTTTTGGAAAAAGCGACGCAAGAGTCAATAACATTTCCAGTAACAAAACAAGTTTAATATCAGAACAGTTCGTCCAAAATAGTTATAACAATTTACTTTTGACATTTTTTTATAGGACGCTCTCTTGTTTTAATAATTCAAAAAATTCAAGGTACATAATCCTGTTTAAAAATCAGTGTTTCTTTGGCTGTTACATGAAGTATGACAGCTCCTGTACAGTTCCAACATAATAGGTCAGGTATTGTTTACATTGTCGTCGTGACCAAACTAGTCCCCGGTTATAAACATTTTTTTGTGTTCACAGTGTCCACGCGGATTGAGATATCGCGTTTAAAATTTGACAGATTAAATAAAAAGCAATAAAGAACGTTTCTATACATCAATATGCTTATAATTTTAAAGAAAGTTTATTTATAAATTGATCAAATAGGATATTACCATTCGAGTTATAGCATTATGCAGATAATTTTTTGTTTGATGTATTTCAGATTTTTTCATTCACGTATATTAAGCACTGACACCAATTTTGGACTTAATCGTCTAAAACATGAGAAAAATTAATATGCGCAATAAAATTTGCACCTTCGTTTAAAATCAACAAATAAGTATCTGCACATATGTACCCTATCATTATTTTTGGAGCATTTTCAGCGATTTCTAGCGGAGAAAACAAGAAACTGTGAACGTCGATAAAGTCCAGATCACTTTACGAAGTTCGTTCGTGAAATTTTTGTGTACAATGATTTTCATTTTTTTGGTCCTAAAAATAAAAGATAAATTTCGAATTGGAAACAAAGCAACAGCAGTAATGTGCTGAAATTTACTCTTCGGAGTTAAATAAATCAGCTGATAAGTATTGTTAACATTGTAGGCAACCAGCGGGACTCAGCGTTGGATCGTGCTTGTCTTTCGCCCCCGGGCGAAATTTTATTTTTATTGGTTTTGTTATTAACTTAGAATTATTTCACAGCAGTTCAAAAAATTCACAAGAATATATGACCACTCAAGATGGGATTTGGACCGATTTTCGAGTATCACATTCTAAGATATTCCTCGTTTTTTTAAATCGAGGCATCTACCTTAACGAAGTTAAAAGTTTATTTCCTATTTATATAGTATTTTACTAGAAAACTTTCTTTGTAATTATAAACATTTTGATATATACAAACGTTCCTTAGTGCTTTCTGTAGAACTTCCTAAATCCTAAACCCGATATCTCAATCCGTGTGGACTTAGTGAGGACCAAAAAAAATTAAAATCATTTAATTCTCTGCACAAAAATTTTATGAACGAACTTATTCACGTGATCTCTATTTTATCGACGTTCAAAGTTTCTTTTTTTCTCCGCTAGAAATCGCTAAAAATTCTCCAAAAATAAAGATAGGTTACGTGTGCGCAGACACTTATTTATTGATTTGCAACGAGTGTGCAAATTTTATTGCTTATATTAATTTTTGTGAATGTTTAGACGATTTAGTCCAAAATTTGTGTCAGTGCTCAATATACGCGAATCAAAAAATCTGAAATACATCAAACCAAAAATTATCTTCAAAGTGCTGCAACTTGAATGGTTATATCCTATTTTATTAATTTATAAATAAACTTTCTTCAAAATTATAAGCATATTGACCTTAATCTTATGGCCATTAGTAGTACCGAACACGAGGGGCGTGGGGCCTGAGATGAAATTTGTAAATAGGGCGCACTGATCCTGCGCTAGCGGTCAACCACCTGTTCCTCCCATGAAAATGAGACAAGGAGCAAGAAATCTTGAAATACACCTCCATTGAAAAACAGCGTGTGATTTTAAACTAACAAATTCATTTTCTCCTTCTTTACTATGTTATAACTAAAACGTAAAAGTGCAACATATTTCTAATTTTTTGGCATGAAAAATAAAACTATTAACATTATTTGAACATGTATGTGGTATGGATGAGAAAAGGATGCATAGGAGAATCGTCGATTAAAAATAGTCTTCCTTTAAAATAATAAGAATTTCAGTTTCAGTTAAAGGACTGTGACAAAGAATGTCACATTTCAGGGCCTAATAAAACTTTCTTCGGCGAAAGAAATTAAACTTTTGTTTTTAATAATGAATCTTCAACCAAAAGCATATCTTTCTTTGTAACCGAATAGTGGAATTTTCAACCCAAAAGTTGAAATTTTGTCCAAATAAATGAATTTCTATCAATAATGCTAAATATTCGACAAAAAATTAAATAGTTACATTTACATAAAAAGATATTTCGGGTTTCACTCGTGTAGAAAACTACGAATTGTTTGCCGACGTTTCGTGAACATTGCAGTTCACATCTTCAGGGCTGACCTGAAACTGAGGTATCAGGTCATGATGTTCTTAGGTATACTTTCTACGATGCCTGTGATTGGCCAGAGCGCCCCACCATGGGGACTAGTCGAAGTTGATTGGCCAATCAAGTCTTTTTTTTTTAAATCCGGGATAAAGGAAAGCCAAATCGAATTGGTATTATATCCATTGTCCCTATTGATGTTATTAGGGTGTTTTAAGATTTCGATTGCTTCTCTATGTTTTCTTGGAAATTTGTTGTGTGTTGTAGAAATGACTGTTGTTTCATCAAATAAAATGTTATGTCCTGTTTCGATATGATGTTCAGCTAGTGCTGATTGCGTAAAATGTTTTAGCCTGACTTTACTTTCATGTTCCTTCATACGTTAGCTCACCGCTCTCCCGGTTTCTTCAATATGTACTTTGCCACAAGAACAAGGGATTTTATATACTCATGGATCACTGAAGGGTGCCTTTTTATCTTTAGGGTTATTTAGTAGTTGTCCTATTTTCGCAGGTGGTTTAAATATGGTTTGGATGTTGTGTTTGTTGAGAATTCTTCCTATTTGTTCTATGACACCTTGGATGTAGGGTAGAGTGGTGGTCATTTTTCTCTTTCTTTCTTTCGTAGGTTGTGTTGACTTGCTTTTTTGAGTTTGTTTTCTTATTGCTTTATCAATTTGTTTGTTTGTGTAATCGTTCTGTATTAGGATTTGTTTAACGTTTTTTAATTCCTTTTGTAAGTTATCTTTGTCTGATATGGAGACAGCTCTGTATACAAGGGAGTTGATGACCGATTGTTTTTGAGATGGGTGATGGTGGGAGGAGGCATGTAAGTATCTGTTTGTATGCGTGGGTTTTCTGTAAACTTCATGTCCTAATGTGTTATCAGATTTTTTGTAAACTAATACGTCCAGTTCATCTCGTCCATGTCGCCAGATGACAAATGTGTCATCAACGTAACGGAACCAGAATTCTGGTTTAAGTTTGGCTTGGTTAAAGATTTTAGTTTCTAGATGTTTCATAAAGACATTGGCCATTACAGGTGAGATTGGGGATCCCATTGCTGCCCCTGAGGTTTGTTCGTAGAATTGGGTATTAAACGAAAAGTAAGTATTATTGAGACATTGTTCTATCAAAGGTACAAGCTCGGAAGGGAAGTTTGTGAAAGATTTAATAATATTAATTGTATCCGAGATTGGTACTTTCGTAAAAAGAGATACTATGTCGAAACTCACTATGATGTCTTGGTGTTGAATGTGAAACTGTTGTATCTTTTTAATAAAGTCAAATGAGTTTTAGACGTGAGTGATGGAGTTTCCTGTAAAAGGATTTAGTTTTGCAGCGAGGAAACGTGCTAGGTTGTAAGTTGGTGATTTTATTGCGCTGACGATCGGTTTGAGTGGAATGTTTTCTTTGTGGATTTTTGGGAGTCCGTAAAGTTTTGGAGAGATGGGATTGGCAGGTATTAAGTTAGATATTGTTTGGCTGTCAAGTTTAGAGTTTTTGAGAAGAGTCTTTGTTTTACTAACTATTGTTTTTGTGGGGTCTTTTTCAAGTTTTTTGTATTTATTGTCAGTGAGAAGGTCCATGATTTTGTTGTTATAGTCTTCTTTATTCATTATTACTGTTGTTTTGCCTTTGTCTGCGGATAATATTATAATATCTTTATTTTGATTGAGTTCTTTAATTGCGGTTTTTTCCTGTTTTGTTAAGTTTGAGGATGGAACTTGTGCTTGGCGTGAAATTTTTGCCGTCCTGCGTCGTATGTCATTTGCTTTTTCGGGTGATAGGGTATATATTGTGGATTCTAAATTGCTGATTATTTCTTCTTTTCAGATTTTCGATGGAGCTACCGCAAAATTATGTCCTTTAGATAAGGCTGAAATCATTTCACTGTTGAGAGGATGGTCAGAGATGTTTTTTACTGTATTTGTTAGTTTATTTTGCTTTACTGGAAGTAATTTGTCAAATTTTGTTTTTTGTTTTTGGGTGGAAAGCTCTTTAACCCGTTGGGATTGGTCAAACGATATGCGATCCAATGTAGACCAAATGTCAAATCTGAGGGTATTTGATAGGAAAAGGTGAAGTTTTAATAGTTTTTTAAGGGTAGTGTGCAAAAGAAATTTGGTATGCTGTATTCTTTCTTTAACGAGAAGCAAACTTGTATTATGCAGCAATCGAAATCTTAAAACACCCTAATAACATCAATAGGGACAATAGATATAATACCAATCCGATTCGGCTTTCCGTTCTCCCGGATTTAAAAAAAAAAAGACTTGATTGGCCAATCAAGTTCGACCAGTCCCCACGGTGGGGCGCTCTGGCCAATCACAGGCATCGTAGAAAGTATACCTAAGAACACCATGACCTGATACCTCAGTTTCAGGTCAGTCCCGAGGATGCGAACTGCAATGTTCACGAAACGTCGGCAAGCAATTCGTAGTTTTCTGCACGAGTGAAACCCGAAATATCTTTTTAACAAAATGAATCATCGAACAAGCATAAAATATATTATCAGTTACATTGACAGTTTAAAAAATTACTATTCAATCAAAAACTATTTTTCAATTTCAGACAATCATTTTTAATCGATGAAAAGAAATTTCAACTGAAAAAACGAATTAGTTGCCAAGAAGATTAATAGTCTACCACAAAAGACGACTTTTCAACAAAATACAGAAATTTTCAACTGAAGAAGATAAATGTTAAAACCAAGTGAAAATTTTTATGTTACAGGATAAACGTATAAAAAGAAGTTTACAGTTTTAACAGAATTTCCAAAAATGAACCTTTTGCCGTGAGTTTTGTTTTTCAAAACTGTTATTTGAATGTTAATAACACAAAGAAAATATAGAAAAATTATTATTTTTTATTTATTGTGAAAATACCATTTCGCTTATTAATTACAAATAAAGATACTTGATTTTACTCGTAACAAATATAAATTGAAATGCTTTGAGTTTTGACTTGATTGAAAAGTTTTGTAACTCTTTTTTATAAAACTCTTATAAACAAGTCCAGACCTCCAATCAGAACTCTTAGAAACCTTAAAAATTTTCAATTTTGGTTCTTCGAATTTTGACTTGATGGAAAAGATTTATAACACTTTCTTGTAGAGCTCTCATGAGGAAGTCCACAAATCCCATCAGCAATCTCCAAGTCAAGCAAAGATATTTTGAAAAAAATACCTCATACTTTGTCAAATTGCTCTTTCTGCGAGTTTTTTAAAATGATACTTGTTAATAACAAAAAATATATAATTAATATTATGTTTTACTCTTTGAATTTCATTCAAAATTTGATTAACAACAAAATCTGCATAATAAATATAAAAAATATTTTCAAAATCGCTTACTGTGGTTTATAAGAATACAATAATTGTTACTTACAAATTATTCATTAGTTATAAACTATAAGTTGGTGCTTTGTGAATTCCGAATCAAACAGTAAAGCGTATTTAACTGTATTAAGAAGAGCATTTTATGAGCGACAATGAATACAATGGATCCTAATCTTAAGATCTCAGGTATGCCCACCCATGTACTCGAGTCTAGATGTGCCTAGCATAGGCTGCTGGGTGCAGTGATGAAGGTATACAGTCACAGGTATCTAAGGTTTAATTGTTTATTGTCCGAGTTTCCTTACGTTTCCATGGCGCAATACTTTAGAGTACAGGCTAATAGAAAAGGGATCAAATAACCAATAGTCAAATTTAGAAAAACTTTTGGTTCAAATAAAAAAAAATAGCGATTCAAAAATGTTAAATCAGAATATACATATTGTGATCAAAGTTTCATTTTTGTGCAAGGATCACATACTCCATAAACAAAAATGTAAAAAGAGCATATTGGGACTATATTCTTTGCGGACCTCTAAATGTGCCCTTATATTCTAAAAAAGCCTATAACTGTTGAATTATATCATTTGTTTTGAAGCTACAGGTATGGCGTTGCCAGCTTCACATGAAGTCAACAAGGAATGCATTTTATATAAAAAATGTAATAGCTCAAAATTTGGAACCTAGTGTTCTTTTCAGCCCTAAATAAGCCTTTAATTTTGGTATAATTTTGGAATTGATTGAACTCTGGTTTCGGAGTTATAAGTGTGGCGGTGCCAACCTCACGTGTGAAACCAGAGCAGGCATTGTTTAAAAAAAGACTAAAAGGTCTGTAGGATTGTACCTAGTAGGGATCGCCAGCTCTAACTGAGCCTTTAATTCCTTAACAAATTTGATTACATTGAATAAATCGTTCAGAAGTTACAGGTGTGGCGGTGTTAACTTAATGCGTAGTCAGGGCGCAACACATTTTCATAAAAAGTTGCACAGCCCAAAATTCGGGAATCAGGGTCATTTAAAAAAATTTTAACGCTACAAAAAAATGTATTGTGATTACTCCGTGAGTTTCTAATAAAAAATTTAACGCGGAATCCGAATTTCAACAGTTTAAAAATTGATCTTGATGTTTTTTTGAGTTTTTTCAAAAGAAACTGAATGGGGACCCAATGGGGTCTTTACGGGTACTTTGTAGAGGCTCCTTTCGGTTCTTTCGGTCCGCCAGGGTTTATGTGAAGTAGGCGCGCAACACGTTTTTTATAAAAAATTGAAGAGCCTAAAATTTATGACTTACGGCCCTTGAAAGTCCTAAATAAGCCCTTAATTATAGGATAGTTTAAATTTTTATTTTCAAAAAAGGCCCTGTTATCTGCAAAGACGTCTTATTCCGCCATATTCTTCCTTATTACGCCTTATTTTTAGAGGCACAAGCCATGGCTCTCGCTATTCATTGTTATCCGCGCTACTTAAGGCTAAGTTTTTACCCTCAAAAATGATTTGCAATGCTCGAAACTTTTATAAATTAAAAAATGTACAAATTTGAAAATTTAATTAATTTGAAAATTATATTTTTCTACTATTGATCAGTATAGATGTCACCCCACCAACCGTGCGAAATATAAATCAACACTATCGATCAAGTTAACTCTTTAAATAACAGAAAATAATTAACGTCATTTTTCACAAGATAGAAAACACATTTTTTGTAATTTTTAAATTATATATTTCTGGAAAAAGATCGTTTGACAATCGCTCGACTGGGAATAGAACCACACAACTTCCATTTTCCTGTCCGGTGCTTTCCCAATTAAGCTATCAGAGAGTTCGAAACAAAATATATTAAAAAGATTGAAAAGATTTTCTTTCGATCTTTCTAATGGCTTAATTGGGAAAGCACCAGACGAACTTGATCGATAGTGTTGATTTCTATTTCTACAGATAGTGGGGTGACATCTATAATGATCTATAGTAACTACTCTGATGATAATGCGGAGTTCCTATTTAAATAATTGATAATACATTAAATTACCCAATGAGAGAGTAAGTATAATTATCTTGAATTCAGTTAATAAGAATAAAGCGATGTCTCTACGAGAACACTTGTTTGATTAATTTCAACATCAAATAGATTCTCAAATAGGAAATTTACAATGTAAAATTTGACAAATTAATTTTTTCAATGGAAATTTTCATAACCAATGATGAATCGTTTATTTTTATGTATATATTAAATTATATTAATTAACGAACAAGTAAATCTTAATCGAAAAAAGGATAATCATCGATTTCAAACGTAAAAAAATTGTATATCACGATGGAATGAAGTCTCTCTAAGCTCAATGTCAGAAATAATTTTTATGGAATTGAATTTTCAAAATTATTCCAAATTAATTTATTAATTCAAAAAGTCTATAAATTTTAGACTTATTTTCGAAATTAATTAAAAATTATTTCTTTTTTTTACATTTTGGATCATTCTTTCTTGTATTTTTAAGTGATTACATATATTTTAACATGATCATTTTTTTCAAAATTCACCATTTTTCATTTTTATACAAGAACATTTTTTCGAATTTTAAACTTGGTTATTTTCAATATCACTTTTCCACTAATTTTTCCGATGTGATTTGCAAATAATTTTGGAAACAGAACTTGAAATAAATTCATTTCATAGTACGTTGATTTTTTTTCTTACGTTCCACATCGATAATTAGACTTTTCATTTAGAAATGTTTATTTGTTGATCATTGTAATCAAATTTTGAATCCTTCTTTAAATCTCAATTCACGACTTATTATTTATCGTCAAAATATCCAATTAAAAAATTAATTTTTCAAATTTTTCATAGATAATTTTACATTTGAGAATCTCTTGGATAATCTACATATTCTTTGGATATTTAGGCAATTTTCAATTAACACATTTCTCTTTCCAAGATGCATTTCTCAATCATTTTTTCGATTTTCCCTTTTGATTAATAATGTCAACAATGATGCTTCTCGAATATTCTTTTTCTTTATTTCTTACTGTCTTGCGTGACATATGAGAGATTTAAGAATGTGTCCTTGAGTTCGGCTTGAAGACGAAAAATTTCGAATCAAGACCAAAAGTAAAGTATCGCTCGCCACCAGCGGCGAGACTTACAAAAACGTATAGGCTATATCTTGGATATGTGTTATATGATGACTTAGCCAAGACGAATGATTTTTACTCAGGTTTTTAAGAAAATTGTCAATTTGACTGTCAAATGAGGTGGAAGATGAGGAACGAGAACGATTTTGCCTTTTTCTGGCAGCTTTCTTGACTGTAAATGTGGGATCAGGAACACTGTCAAGGAAACGAGTATATCTCAGATTTTATTCTCTTTGGAGTTTGTGAATTTTTGAATTCGATGGATGTTTATTATCGACCAGCAGATTCCTTCTCTTTATAAAAGCCTTAACTCCATATTAATGGCGATTTTTCCTAGCTACCCACAGCTTCTTTTTCTCTAGCCTCTCTTGAAGCGATGGGTCGTAACTGGTGCCGATGTTTTCTTTGCGAACTATCCTCTCTTTTCCGTAATCCATCGCCGAGGGCACAACGAACCTTAAATAGGGCAATCACTCTGTCCATTTCTCCATCAAAAGGCATCCTAAATGTGTTTAGCCGAAATCGATATACGAGATGTATTCAAAAAATAAAGTGACTTTATAGTTTTCTCAAAAAATATTCTTTTATTCCTCAATATTTATGTTGACCCCTTCAAAGTAATCCCCCTCAGATATAATACACTTGTGCCAACGCTTTTTCCAATCATCGAAGCACTTCTGATAATCATTTTGTGGTATAGCCTTGAGTTCTTCCAGCAATGCAGTTTTTATCTCCTCAATCGTTGAAAATCGATGTCCTTTCATGGGTCTCTTCAGTTTTGGGAAAAGAAAAAAATCACTGGGGGCCAAATCCGGTGAATATGGAGGCTGAGGCATAACTGTGGTGCTGTTTTTGGTCAGAAAATCTTTCACAAGAAACGATGAATGAGCAAGTGCTTTATCGTGATGCAAAATCCACGAATTGTTTTTCCAAAGTTCCGGACGTTTTTTGCGTATCGCCTCTCGCAAAAGGCGTAAACTTGAAGGTAATACTCCATATTAACCGTACGACCTTGTGGTAAGAATTCCTGATACACTAGCTCACGGTAATGAA
This sequence comes from Belonocnema kinseyi, assembly GCF_010883055.1. Lineage (NCBI taxonomy): Eukaryota > Metazoa > Arthropoda > Insecta > Hymenoptera > Cynipidae > Belonocnema > Belonocnema kinseyi. The sequence continues at coordinate 85,203,629 of NC_046657.1, forward strand.
AGAAGACAGTGAGCAAAACCTTCACATTTGACCCAACTTGACGTGCTTTTTTCGGTCTTGGAGACTCAGGATGCTTCCACTGAGACGATTGGGCTTTAGTTTCGACGTTATAACCATATACCCACGATTTATCCCCAGTTATAACCCTTTCGAGAAAATCAGGATCATTATTGACTTCATTCAACATCTCCTGAGCGATGGTCATGCGATGGATCTTTTGATCAAAATTAAGCAGTTTTGGAACAAATTTTGCTGACACACGTCTCATGCCCAAAACGTCCGAAAAGATAGCATGGCATGAGCCAACCGATTTGCCAACATCTTCAGGAACTTCTCTGATGGTAATTCGCCGATTTTTCAACACCAATTCTTCCACTGCTTGAACGTTTACATCTGTTCTTGGCGTGCTGGGACGTCCAGGGCGAGGTTCGTCTTCGACATCCTCTCGGCCTTCTTAGAACAGCTTTTACCACTTATACACATTTTTCTTACTCAGAGTAGACTCACCATATGCAACTGTCAACATTTGAATAGTTTTAGAGCACTGGATTCCATTTTTCACACGAAATTTAATGCAAACTTTTTGATCCATTTTTTTCGAACGAAGAAAATTGTCGAGCACACCAAACCCTTCTAACCTTTTACGCCTCTGCCAGAAAAACAACACAATCTATATAGTCAAAACTGTGAACATATGATCGTGACGAGTGTACCAACACAACAAAACAAAAAATTTTAAACTTGAATGTACGTAGCCCGCGAAAATTGAAAAGTCACCTTACTTTTTGAACACACCTCGTATTCAGCTCTGAGAAAGTGCGAACAAGAAAGCTTGGCAGCATCTTCATTGTTTAGCGTATTTATTATTGTTTAGCTGTTTTATACAGAAAGCTTGTATATGTTCGTTGAATCTACGTACACCGAAAATTATATCCTTTGGGAATTTACATACTTATTTGGGTAGGGCCCCATAGTTATCTTATACACTGTGTTCGTCCCGGAATAAATCATTTTCAATAGTAGTAGTGCTGTGCACTTTTTTCTTTTCTCGCTAGGGTCGTCCAAAGGATAATCTGAGCTCGAAAACTGCCCTACTAGTCCAGGCGCCAACCCCATTTTCGTCGGATTGGCGAGGTCCATTTTATATTTCTTTATTTTTATGTAAAATGATCTCCTGATTCCTAACCTGTGTAGCAGAAATCTGGCAAATGCCCTCTTGTTAGACAAGCTCATGAGAAACGATAGTCTTTTCGGGGATTTTTCGCTTCGACGAATTTTCATTGCACAAAATTGATTAGCATGTAAATCAAGTGAAAAAAAATACTTTTATCAATAACCAAAAAATTATTTTAGGAATAGTAAAAAGTAAGGATATTTCGAAAGCTCCAATTGAAATACACAATTTTGTAATAAACACTGTACCTCTAATGTAAATAATTTGCAAGATAACAGAGCTTTTGTTATGGGTCATTTTATCGCGTTATAACAAATAGTAATATTTCATTGATCGGATTACTATTAAAGGCAAAATTTCTGCACGAAACTATAATCACATACTTTATAAATAAAAGTTTATCCGAAATGATAATTATATTGTTTAAATTTATGCAAATTGGGATAATTGTTTAATTCGTTTACTTTGATTTGATGTAATTCTTTCCAAAAAAGAGGTAAAGGTGTGCAAATTGGTGTACTTATTCTTTGAAGCAGTACTAATATGGTGGTATAAGCGAAAATTGCACAATTGAAATGTAAGGAACCACACAATTATTTAAATTTTGTGCGCTCATCTCTGCTTCTGGTAGAAAGACGGAATAAAATTTGAATATTTTCAAAAAATACTACAAATTCAGTTGTATCAATTAATTTATTGTATTTTTATTCCTTGAAAAGTTTTTTAAATATATTTTTTCTAGAGGATGACAATAGGCAATTAGTAACGAAGTAAACTTGGTTACGGGCTATGCAAGGGTTACGGGGGCACAACTTTTTAAAGAACTATTATTATTCTAAAAGTTCCATTGTGAACTTTGTGATTTTATTCATTCCTTATAGTTCACTTTATCATTATATATACAATGTTTAAAAGTGTGTGCATTATTTGTAATTTATATTAACATAATAACTTTTAGTAACATAATAATTTCATAACAACGTACAGCGCTAATATTTGAAAACGATGCTTGTATTCGTGAGTAAAAGGTGCAATTGTTAAAGGAAGTAACTAAAAAAATTTCAAAACTGAAAAACTATATTTTCATAAGCATTGCATATAAACAGTTTTGTGACCAAACTATTTTTCATCTCCTACACGAGACGTTGCAAGAAAAATATATTTCATTTTTTATCACCGATAGAAATTGAAAAATCGTCTGTTAAAATGTGATAGTCCCCAGTGGGTACAACATTTTAGAACGTAATTGGAACGTCTTAAAAACGTTTTTTGGACGTACAAGTCAGAAGACGTCATTCGAACGTTTTAAAAACTGTCCTAAGTCAGGCCAAATAATATTCTTAAAACGTTTGATGTTCGAATTACGTCTTTGAAACGTCTCTGGAACAGTGTATGTTTATGGAACGTTATATGGACTGACTTAGGACCTTTTTAAGCCCTTCTAAAGATGTTCTTTAACTCTTGTGCCCACTGGGTCATATTGTAAATTAATGATCTCCAAACTCAATAACTTTTTCAATAAAACGTTTTCTCTCCAACGACTAATGCCGGTTTAAAGAAATGTTTACCCTTGTGCACGCCATAGGATTCACGTGAAACACAAAAGTTGCTACTTTTTGGAAAATTAGCGTGTGTACGTTCCATCAATATATGCAATTTCTCTTGCAATATTGGGTTCCGGATTATACAGCTCATTGGAAAAGTCTACCACATGACCCTGAATGTAATTTTCCTTTGTGATAGAGCCAAATCCAATATTTTCAGGCACCAAACGCTGGTTTAAAAACTCCCTGACGGTGGAAATCGCTAGTCTACAGGCTTGTCTACTAAAATAATGAAATATGACTTACGAAAACTCCTCAGCTCAACCTTGGCTTAATTTTTATAAAAATCCAAGAAGATCTTTCTTAGAAACCACACGGGAATATCTGTCATTTTCATCATTTCTAGGTACAGGATCGCAATATGCGAGCAGTTCCAAAAACTGTTCTTTTGCTACCGATGTAAGGATTGTCATTTCTAAATCTGTAAAACAGTTCTCATCCTCATATCTTACAGGACTATTTGCTGAAAGAAGGAGCTGTAAAAGAAACTCTTGCATTTCACTTCCTATGATTGCAATTGGTCTGTTGATAAAATTCAACCCAGGATGAAAAATTGTTCACAGATTGCTATTATCGTCAAGGAGTTCTGCACAAGCTCTAACACCTTTTGGAATATAAACGTTAGAATGAACAAAAACGTTAATTCTGCAATTGAATGAAAGACGGTGAAGATTATCTTGGGCATTACAAAGAAGATATATTTCTCTTCGAGTTTGCGACAAAACATTCAATCTTATGCTATTAGGATTACTCCTGTCCATAAATATATGACAATAGATTTGGCATAAAGTTCCTCAGACATATGCAACACGGAAGCTGGTGTACTGAAAGCCATTGTGAAATAAGTAAAAAACAGTATTCAGTACAAATATTCCATATGCTTCCTTTGTGAACAAAAGCATTATGAATTTTTATAAATATTTGAACTTCTCGTGTAAAAATGTGCTTGTCACTTATTGGTACGGGTTGAAAAAAGTTAGAGCAGGTTTGCACCGATTGGTGCAAGTTCGCTCATGTTTGAACCAGTTATTATTATTTATTTTTTCGTGTTTGAAAAAGTACCGTATGGGTTATCTGGGTTATTTTAAAAGAGGGGGAGGGAACGAGAACAAAGTTTGAAGCAGCTGCATTGCAAAAAAAATTATTTTCCCAGGTGAAAGTTTTATATTTAATTCATTGATTTATTTACAAAGTTAACAATTGTTGTATTTTAACAAATGCAATTCAACATATATTAGTTTCGGGAATATATAAATCAATGCAGATGATAAAGGAAAAGCCAATATAGAAAAAACCTAAAATTTCACATTTTTGCAAAAAAATTGTTCATAACCATTATGATTCATTTTGGTTTATAGAAATTGTGATTACCTATTGCTGGCAAAATAATTTAAAGCATTTTTATCCAGAATTATTTTTTTTCAACAAAAATTAAAATATTTTGAAATTTTTTTAATTAATTCGTTTATACAGTTGAGTCTCTTACCAGGGCACCTCTCAATAGGGTGCCTTCTCCTCGACTGCGCTCACGGTGTGCCCATTCCCAAAGGCAAAGTAGCGAAAGAATTGTAGCAATTGCTACGTCCACTAGATAGCGCTCGTGTGAGTTCAGAATTCAAAATGAACTTGAGCAGACGATGAAAGTATAGAAGTTCTATCGTACGCTCAAGTTCACTGTAGCTGCAACAATTATTTTTTTTTGCGTGATGAACTTGGATTTACAATGGATTTTCACCGATAACACAAACTAAAAATTGAACAAAATCAAATCGATCATCGATCAAATGCAATCAAATGTTAAATTATGTTGGAATTTTTCTATGGTAGATCCATTTCAACAGACTTTAACATTATATTGCATTTGAACGATGATAGATTTTATTTTGTTCAATTTTTAGTTTGTGTTATTGATTATTATTATTCATGTATATATTTCAGAAAGAAAAGTGAACATAACCTAAAAATTTGGGGTAAGAAGTAAGGGAAGGGGGCCGTTTTGTGGACAATAGTTCTTGCTATGTCCCCTAGGTGACGCTGATCTAGAATCTTGCCACAATCTATAAGTAGGATAATATCAATCTATAAGTGGATAATATCTGTTAGACAATTATTTTTACATTCTCATCATTTATGACTGAGAAAGTATCAGAATTATCTGAAATTCGACACCACAGTTTTTCAACAGATCTCCACGCTTCGAGACCCCTGAATTCGAAAATGAAGTTTTTACGATGTCGTCTGTTTGTCTGTCTGTCTGCCCGTCCGTCCATCCAGCTGTCTGGCCGTCCGGTCATCCGTCAATGAACACGATACCTATCGAAAAAATAAACGGATCAAAGCCATCTTTGGCACATAGTTTGCCTAACAGAGATTGTTTTTAGGGATTTAAGTTGCCTGCAAAAATTTAAACAAATTAAAACGAAAATAATGCACCCATATAAAGTAGATTTTGGATAATGCTGGAATCACCAGTATGTTTCGCTGGATCCGATATGGCAATTTGAACAAATACAGATCAAAATAATACACCCACGTAAAGTTTATCTTGGATAATGTCGGGTCCAGCGATACGTTTCGCTAACCCCGACATGGTGTTTTCCGCACAGGGGGTAGTCTTTAGGCGTTGAAGTTCGTTGCACCAATTTCAAAAAATTGAGATGAAAATAATTCACCAATAAAAAGGAAATTTTGGACAATTTCGGGACCAGCAAAACATTTCGCTGGCCCCTAACTGAAATTTAAAAATGACTGTGAGTTTGTCAAAGTCTTAACTGTGCTCAGAAATAATCCTGGTAGTCCAGGTGCCAAAAGGATGTCTTTATCAAGAAAGTTGAATTTATATCTGAAAATTCTCAAAACTTGTGTTTTTTCCAAGATCTTACTATTTAATACTGGTGATCGAGTAGTTAAAAATCACATCTCCCTCGAGGAGGTTGACCTTCCTACTGGAATTCTCAACCAACCTGGGGTTTGCTGACTGCCATAAGAAATAATGCAGGTAATTATTATTATTATTATTATTATAATTTATCACATATTTTATCCATTTTCCTTTCGGAGTAGGCGTGAATTCCTCGGTGGGAAAGGGAGTAATGTGAGGAAGAGGTTATAGAAGCAAAAGACCTTTGATGCCAAGGTCTTTTGTTTGAGGCGTCATTCACTCCAATGACGCTCATTTTATTAACTATTTGCCGCCACATTTTTCTATCCTGGCATACTTCTCTGACTTCTTTTACGTCCGCGCATTTTGTCTTGCAAACACTCGTGTTTCAGTGGCGTCTTTTGTGTATTCTAAGTAGGATCTCATTCACACATTCTAACCCTTCTTTCCACGGTCTGCCTCTGGGAACGCTGCCCTTACAATGATATACTTGTTTCCTTAGTCGTTCATTTAGCATTCTCTCAACATGCCCGAAACACCTTAACCGATTTCTTTTGTTCTTACCCTCAAACTTTTTTTTATTTGTCTTAAGAAAAATAGTTAAATCGTACATGAACTTCTTGACATAAACCTACTTTGGACTTCCCAAATCTTTTCTTCTGTTATTTTCATTACCATGCAAACAAGTATTTTTGAGTATATTTTACTTACGTTACTTAATAAGCTGATCCCTCTGTAATTATTGCAGTCGCTTTTATGTCCCTTTCTTTTATATATTGGTACGATAATCGCTTTTTCCAATCATCTTGGACTTCTCCCATCTCAATACATAAATTTATCAATTCAGACAGTCTATGCGGTACGTCCTCGTCACCGTGTTTAAGAATTTCAGCTTTCCCGTGCAAAAATACTTCGACTTCAATTTGACTTGAATTGCCCTCAATCAAGACATACTGAAGTTGAAAAGTTAGACTTGAGTATGTCTCAGTTTTGAGACATAGCCAGACATTAAGGTATGTCTTGGAGACAAGTTTCTTTGTCTTGAAGACATCAATGTATCTCTTGAGGCGAATTTTTATGACTTTAATACGAGAGGCTTGTAACTTCGAGTGTATACCTGGCCTAACAAAAAGGGTAATTCTGACTATCATAAAAACTGATCTTTGTTAATGATTAAACAATCTGGTACATTTTTATACAATATTTCAATCAACTTATTTACGGATTTTCATTTCTATTATACTTGTTTGATGATGATAAAGCAAATGTTGTTTGTTTTTACGTATTTTGAACGGCTTAGGACATTCTTCTAGAAAGTTACAATTTTTATTTATTTATTCTTTCATTTTTAAGTATTATACTCGTTCAGACTTCAGACTCCTTCACTCGTCTTGAGACAAGTAAACGCCATTTTACCTGTCGTGGACATAAAAGTAGACGAAGGCCTATGTTTCGAGTCACTTTTGAGACGCGGCAAAACATCGATGTCTTGAAGACAAACTCAAGACATAACCAAGTCGAACTCAAGTCGAAGGATGTTTACTCGAGTTACTACAGTCTACCCCAGCAGCCTTATCGGTTTTTAATTTCTAAATTTTATATGCCTAACCTCAGTGACACAGACTTTCTCAATTGAGTTTCTTAACGCATCGTGTTCTACGTCGCAATTGTGGTGTCCTATAGTTTCGTTTCCGAATAGTACCCTAAAATAGTTTATCAAAGCGTCTAGCATCCCATCTGCATCATATAGCATTTCCTCTTTACTATTTGCGCCCTCTATATCTTTGTCTCTTCTCAGCGCCTACCAAGTTGCCCTATCTATGCTTTCGTTTATCTTATCTTGGAATTCTAGTCGCACATTCGGTTTCTGTAGTTTCTCAACTTTTATTCGCGTCTGTTTTGTTTTCTTGGTTCTCTTTTTTCTAGATCTCAGACCTTAGTTAATTTTGGAGATCAGAAGGTAATGCTGAGTATTGCATTTAGAACCCCTCATGACCCTTGTATTTTTGACTAGCTCCCTCAGTATTTCATCCGCAACAACAAAGTCAATTATACTGTGGCTATTTCATCTAGACCGAGTGTACATGTGGATCATTATCTGCCTAAACAAAGTATTTGTAATAAAAAGTTCCTTTTCTAAGCATAAACCAATTAATTTATCTCCGTTATAGTTTGTTCTTGAATCATTAAATATACCAATAGTCGGAGAGCCGATGCCGTTTTTGGCGAGTTATTAGGTAACGATTCTGCCACTATTTTCCTGATTGTTGAGAATATACTGATCACAAAATGTGGTTTCTCCAGGGGTAGTCCCGGGGAGAGGGTGTTTATTTACTCATTCGAAGTTGTTCTGTGCAATTCGAAGAACAATAGGCCGGTGCGAAAAGGGGGGGGGGCAGAACGATCCAGAGGTGTAAAAGAATATGTCATTTTAAAGTTATTTTCTAACAACAACAAGTTTTTATATAACATGCTACTCATTATTCAAAACATATATTCGAAGAGGCAGAACAAAATCTCGGGGATAACATCCTGGCAGAACATCGCAAACTGCCCGGTTTTGACATTGGTCATTGTGCGTCGGTTTACGGCCCTGGCACTGCGAGCAGAGTGGTCACTTGTGCTTCGAAGACGATCAGTAGCGTAACTAGACACATTGTTTACGCCGTTACCTTATGACTTATTTTAATAATTTTTTTTACAACTTCGAATGAGTAATTAAATACCTTCTCTCCGGGACTACCCCTGGAGAAGCCACATTTGGTGATCAGTATATTCTCAACAATCTGGAAAACAGTGGCAGACTCTTTACCTAATAACTCGCCAAAAACGGCCTCAGCTCTTAGACTACAAGTAGTCTTTCCGTATCCTGATTTAAAATGCCCGCCCATCCATTCATATCTCCGAACAGAATTATGCTTTCACCATGATCGCAAATATTTATTGTGTCATTTAAAGTGTTCCAGAAAGCATATTTCACTTCTCTGGGATCAATATCAAGAGGGGCGTGGCACGCTATGATAAATAATCTTCTGATTCCTACTTTTATTCTAACCCACAGTAGTCCGGGTGATACAAAATCATGATCTCCGAGAAGCTGCTACGCTCTTTTATTCAAACTCAGAACTACTTCTTGCCTACTATGTGATTCACTATCTACTCCTGACCATATCTTAAATCCGCCTTTTAGCACCCGATTTTCTATGTCTCTAGTTTCGCATCCCTGTTTCTTTGTATCACACACGAATGAAATATCTTGTTTCCTTACGTGCATAGTTTTTCCTAATTCTTTAACCCTGAGATTATCAACCCCCCCCCCACCCTAGCATGCCGCACACACAATGTCTCCATTCGTCGTCTGAAACTTGATCTTGACATTTAACATGTGCATGCCTTTTATAAATTAGAGTTCCAGTTCTTTGAGACTTTGGAAATGTATTTCATATCCGGGAAATATTTTGAAATTTGGAAATTTTATTAAATCTGAGAAATTTGCAGTTGAAAAGTTCTTGAAAATAATCATAATAAAATGCGTAACGTAAAGTTCTGACTTCTAGTACGCTGGAAAAGCAGGATAAAAGTCAAATTACACTGGCGTCTGCTTTTTTTGTTGCTTTTTTCATGTATCAAAGGCGTCGGTCATTTAAAAATTCTACGAAATTCCTTCAAGTCAGTTTAAGGGCCAGAAACTTATTTTCATCAAATAAAATGTGAAAATTTGGCGGTTTTAGCCAATTATCCTTGTAATCCAAGTGTAAAAAAACCTTTTTCTCGATAAAGCTGGATTCCTAACTAACATTCAAATTCTTTCTTGAGGTGTATGTGTTTTTTGCATCTGGGCTACCACTACTAATTTCTATCACCAAGATTATTTGTTCGGAAAACGAGCGATTAGGAAAATTCATGTGGTGTTAAAAGTTTAATATAGAAACCCAACGTACATTAGGAACATTTCTTTAAACATCTGGGTGCCAGGATTATTTGTCAGGATAGCTGGTTCTTGGGAGAAATCTCGAGATGTTCTGATTTTTAGATAGCAATCTATCTTCTTTGAGAAAGATGTATTGCGGAGATCTGGACTACCAGAATTGTTTGTTTAAACTGCGAGCTTTTGGGTAAAACCTCAAGGCACTGTGAGCTTAAGTTGAGGGCCCAGGTAGCTCAGCGAAGATTTGTCAGAATGTAGTGAAGAGATCTGCTTATCCATCTTATCTACTTATTCATCAAATGAAGAGATCTACTTATACATAGTTACTATCATAGACACTACACATAGTTGCTCTATATTAATTTTCCGCGTGTGTTGGTCATTGCAAAAAAGGTCTAATCAAATCTCAAGAAGATAAGAAATGCAAAATAATTTTGAAGGAAGTAGGCAGATGACTTTCTCAGAAAGTGACATGGAAGTGAAGCTTTTGAGCATAGTAACTGCAGCGTTGAAAACGTTACGTCAACGAAGAGTACTTGTCTGTATAGCGAAGAAGTTTATGAACAAATGTGCTGAGATAGTGGTAGTTGCAAATGAACGAAAAAGGCGACTATTGTTCCAATCTGCAAGGAAAAGGGTAATGATGATAACTGGGATCATCATAGAGCTATCAGCTTACTATGTACCGCAACCAGAATATTTGGAAAAATACATATTCGTTAGCTCATGGAAATAACAAAAGAAAAATCTATGAAGTCCAATATAGATTTATGTTAGGAAGATCTTGTGCGGATCAGAAGTTTAGCTTCTGTCAGATTACAGGAAAATGATTTATAGTAACCAAACATTTGAAAGGTAAATGAACAACTTCATGATTATGGGTCAGTAAGTCCCGGTAGTCCCGGTAGTCCTAATAGATGACGCCGCCAATGCCATGCGGCTTTTGTTTTCGGTAGTGCCAACCTTCAAAAGATACGTGTAAAGATTGCATGGCATTTGGCCGTCATTGTGGAGATATTAAAGGTTAAATGACGCGACTTTTGTTATTCTGTAAACAATAATCAAAACGACTTTCATGTGTTTATCAAACACTGTTTTTTGATGGGTAAAAATACCATCTCATCCGAAGAAGGTGTGTCGACGTCGGCACAGTGAAGTTGCGTGGATTGGCGTTTGCAGATGATAGGTTTGTTATGACACAATTAATGGTTGAATTGCAGGGAATTTTGAGCGGACTGAATAATAGTATATAAAACAAAACTTATTGTGCTTGGATAGAGGTAAGAACAAAGTAGGCAGCATTGCTTTAAATGAAGAGAAAAATTAATTACAAAATAATCACATATCCGCACGTAATCTATCGTTTGATACGTTACTTCTAAAGTGTTTTCTACCACCGCATAGGTTAGTCTAGGTTCCATGACAGCTTCTTATCCAGAATAACTCACAGATATTTGGCTCGTCGTTTGATTCCCAGTTGTTGTCCAGCCAGTTTCAATGCGAACGTAGTTCCTCACTTATACCTCCTGGTGTATGAAACTGCATCCGTCTTACTCCGATTGACTGATATTCCAGTCCTCTTGCACCATGAATCTACTATTCTTAGTGCATGCTGCATTACTCCGAAGAGCGCATCCAGATGCTGACCGCGTACGATAACCAATATATCGTCCGTATAGCCTATAACGTGGTGGCCCTGACTCGTGAGCAGATAAAGCAATTCATCCAATATCAGGCACCACAGAAGGGGTGATAAAACACCTCCCTCTAGACATTCCGAGTCAACGTTTCCACCTTAGTCGTAGTTAGGTTCTTGTTGGCCAATATGTGGCAGGGCAATTTCACGACTGCAATAGACACACCGTGTGCGATCATAGTAGCCCTGATCACCTCTCCAGAGGTGTAGTTAAAGGCTTCTTCGATGTCCATAAAGGTTCCAATCGCGAGGCCATTCTGCTTCAGTTGTTTTGCGATTAGGTCAACTTCTGTGCTTAAGGCCGTCTCAGTCGAGTGACCAGCCCTATAGTCGTGTTGTTTCTTGCAATGTGGCCTACTTTACAAGATCTTATCGCGGATATATCTGTCTGAAGGACTTCAGGGCCTTCTCTTACTTTGTGAAGCCTGGCAAATGTGCCCTGATCAGGTGAGCCAAGGCATCTTCGTCAGACTCTGAGTACACCCTCCGGGCAATTTCAGAGTACCGTGAAGTACCTCTGCTCCTTTCTCGATCTCAGTGCAAAAGTTAGTCCAGCTTTCACGCTTTGCCTTAAATATTGCATTCCTATATTCATCCCTCATCGTCACAAATAAGCCTGAAAGATTGCCAGTACTGGCACGTCTAAATCTCTCTCTTGTTTCTCAGCGAAGCCCCTTGAGTTTCCCATTCCATCAGTGT
>NC_046657.1:85215710-85232485 GCF_010883055.1 Belonocnema kinseyi
GAAGTAATCGAAGCTGTAAATGGGTATTTTGAGGAGCTTGACGAATCATTCTATAGAGATGGCATTACTAGACTAGAACACCGCTATGAGAAATGTATCAAAAAAAATCTTAAAAACGTTGTTTTTCTTGGTCAGGCCGGAAACTTATCAATCCACCCTCGTATATATAATTATAATTATCTTATATTGGTAAAATCTGAAATTAAATTCTTTCATTAACCGTGCATATTTTAAGTTATCGGTGATCTCTGAGTTTATATCCCTGCAATTTTAAAATAAAATGTATGTGTATTTTCATTATTTTACATCATTTAGTGAAACTTTTTATCTAATAAAGATAATTATTTTGTTCTACATGTATTTGAAGAAGTATTTATCATCGGAAGATATGAAAAAAGAAAATAATTATTTTCCTTACAAATATTTTCAGCATATTTACCATACTTATAAAGTAATATAAATGCTTACAAATTGAACTTTTTTCATTCCTCAACAAAATAACTGTATACTGATGATTTAAGATAATTTTGTGGCTAGTCGTCCAGCTTTAGAAATAATAAAAAATGACGGTTTAAATATAATTAATAAATATTAAAATTCTCATTGGACAAACTTGAAGCCTCGGGAGAGATAAATATTCTTTTTTTTTTGTATTTATAGAATAAGTTATGACGCTCTTTGTGTTTATTAACGTTTAAAACGAGTGAAAGTGAGTAAACAGAAGGTGTAATTGAAAACTATTTTTCTTCATCAATATTCATTGTTTCGTAGAGTTGATTTACAACAGAAATATTGTCTTTTTTTAGATCTGAAACAAATTTGTAAGAATTTATTATCCAAATGAAATATAAAAACGTCAGCCAATACTTTTTTTCAAATTTCACAATACAATTAATATAGAAGATATCATTTTTACGTAAGAAAAATTCCGCGGGTTAATTAAGGAAAATTTATTTATTTTCCTATTAAATCTTACAAACTCTAAATAATAGAATAATTTATTTTATTTCATGAATAAATGCATCAGAGGATTTAATTTAAACCACTACGTACGATATGGCCAAGGCGCAGCCACTTAGAAATTTGCTCTTTTTAATTAAGAAACTTTAAGAAATCGAAACAACTAATAAAAAAATTTAATAAATTTTTAGATATTACAAATGAAAACTACCAAATTTTGACACTACAATTAAAAAAGAGAATTTAATGCAACAAATATGGAATATAATTGACTATTCCAAAATAAATAAATAAATTACTACGCAAACATTATCAAAATTAAAAAATGGGACCACGATAGAGACGTTTACCAAGAAGCTATAAAAGTTGCAGAAACAGAAAACGCTCTTGGCTCTTAAACTTTAGATCGAGGGCACGAGTAATCATGCTCCCAAGTTATAATGTAATTACTGTGCTGAGGGCTAAATGGAAACAGGGTTAGCATGACATTACATGCACCGAAGTGTCTCTGCTTTGTCAAGTGGGACATGTGGTACCACAGTTGGCGACACACAGGCAATTAGTAAGTACAATGATTGCTCCGAATCTAGGCCCGAATCTAACCCACCGCCAATGGTAGACGACTTCTTAAGGGCCATCCTATCAGGATGTGAGGGATCTCGTCAATTAACGAATGGGGAAGGATGTGGATCATCGAGAGGCGGGTGAAGTCAATCAAAAAAGAATTAATATAAAATATTTGGTCTTATTAACCAACTTACAATTGTTTGATAGGACCTGCTGACCCAGTATCGATTTTCAATCTCGCCTTTTATCCCCGAGAGCAGTTTCAATAATTTTTTCAATAGTTTCGTGTTAAAACAGCTCCTAGCCCTGTATTACTAGCATCGGTTTGAAGTTGAAATGGACCTCTAAAATCAGGGCAGGCTAAAATTGGTGCTTTTGTTACTAAGTGTTTAATAGTTGCAAAGGTCTTTTCCTCTTTTTCAGTCCCTTTCCACTTTACTTCCTTATGGATTAGTTTTTTTAGTGGTTCTATTATTTCTGAAAATCTTCGAATAAATTTCCTATACCATGAAGCCATTCCTATTAATCTCTGAATTTGTATATTTTTGGCATCCGAAAATCGAAAACAGGTTTGATTTTTTCTTCATCTACCTGTGACCCTTTTTTGTTTACTTTAAAACCCAAATATTTTATTTCGGAACATCCAAATTCGAAAGTGTCCAAAACTATTGTTAAACCTGCGTTTTTATTTCTAGCTAAAAGTATTTCTAAATATTCTTAATGTTCTTCGAAATTTTTGGAAACTAAGATAATATCATCAAGGTAGCAAAATACGTGAGGTTCTGAATCTGGTGTTATTATTCTATCCATCGGGCGCTGGAATGTAGCAGGAGCATTTGGAAGTCTAAATGGCATCTTCTTGAACTGATGCATTCCTTTGTCTGGGACTATAAACTCAGTTATCGATTTAGATTCCTCGTCCAACGGTATTTGATGATATGCTGAACGAAGATCTATGTTTGACATATATTTTGCTGACCTTCAAGTATTCAATATTTCCGATATTAACGGAATTGCATATAAGTGTATTTTAGTTATTTTATTAACTTTCCTGAAGTCTAAAGAAAATCTGTGTTTCTATTAGGTTTTTTAATCACAAGTTTTGGATTCGACCAATCGCTATTAGTAGCTTCTATAATTTGTCTTGTAATGTAAGATCGCCTTGCTAGGTTTAGGGTATGGGGCACCATGCCCCTGTACATTCTGTGCCGGCTGGGGTGCTGACGGGATCGTGTCTAGTGCTTCACCTGTAAGTAGAGCTTCGGGAGGGTGTATGACGAAACGGGAGAAGATACTTCGCGCGTTAGCACATCTGTCTCTTGCTCCCGCATATTGTTTCTATTTCAAGTAATTCTGACGGTTTTTGGTTTCGTTGATTATTATCCGTCTTCAAATACTACCATTTTCGTTTTCCTGATCTATACCATACCAAAATCACGGCGAAAATGGCCTACTATCCCGCAGTTGCAGCACACAATTTGTTCTAGCGATTTTTAATTAAAATTTCGGTTTCCTAAATTTGGATCGAAAAATCCTGCCGACTTGAATTTATTTTACCTTTTTTAGTATCCCTACTATTTTTGTGATTTGAATTTTTATTCTGTCATTTATTTTATTTTTTGTATTCTAACTTAATGTTAGTTTTTTCCGCGTTATATAAACGCGCTGGTATTTGCGGGTTGTTATTATTTTTTAGGTTTATGTGTGTTTCCTAACAGCTGACTAATTGCATTATATAATTGACCAGCTAGATTCTGATTTCTTTATTTATTATTATTCGTAAATCTTAGATTCCCTTGGTACCTTTGATTAGTTGTCAAACCTTAATTATTATTTTGATATCTTGAATTTACAAACTTTGGATATTCATTTAGAAACCGTGGTGATTGGAATTGCTGTCTGTTTCTTGGTTTTGATATCACGATCTCAATTGTCTTTGTCGATTTTGATTATAATTTTGTTTGTGATCTCTATTCTGATTCTCATTTTTAATATTATTTGGACTTGTATCATTTCTTTGATCATTTTTGCTTTTATTGTTTTTATTATCATCTTTGTCTGAAATGCTTAATTGTTGACCTCTTATTTTAGATTTCGGCATTTAAAAAATATGTAGCACTATTTTCTGTGTTGTTTTTTTATTTTATTGGTCAGTTTGACATTATTTAAAAAGGTGTCTGAATTATTCCGAAAGGAAACAGAGTTGCTGGAATTTCTTACGAAACATGTAATATTTTCTCCTCTCTTTCTCTATCAGTGTTTCTGCTTCTATCTATTCCACCTTGCAAGTCTGTTTGAAATTGAGGCAAATTTGATTTTCTCGTAATCGATTTTCTTTCCGCCGGTTTCAGTAAGGAGTATTCGTCCCCTTGACCGCTGCTTCTATTATTTGTTATTTTTTTCTTGTACCTGTCAAAGGGTGTCTTTGCCCGTTAAATTCTAAATTTGTTTCTTCAAAATGAACCGTCTGTTAAACATTTCGCAACTTATTACTTTGATTGGATAAATTTTGCGTTGTATTTAAAATTCGGTTCATTTTATCATAAAAAGTTTTTATTTTTTCGGAAAGTTCTTTCATTTTTACTTTATCGCTTTTATTCTCCTTAAAATTAATTTATTCTTCTGCACCATTCTAAAATTCATTATTACTTTTTAAATCCGAATCCATTTCGAAAGTTTCATTATTGATTTTCTCGTTTTCTCTTTCTTGTCTTTCTATCTCTATTCGTAGCCTTTAGCGACCTAATGTTGCTTTCTCTGCTCGCCGGTTATCCCCAAGAGCAAGTTTCGTCGGACGTCGTTGAAATGAGGGGGGATTTGGCGGTTTCCTGTGAGGACGGAACTAGAGGATTACCCCGTTGTCCAAAGAGGTTGGAATCCAGTTCGGAGGCGCAACGTGTACCAACAGGGTTCGCTCAGATGAAGCACAAGACTGGGTTCTAGGTGCGCTGAGCTTCCACCTATTTCAAAATCAATCTCTTTCTGAACTCTAGGCAGACGATTTTGCAAAGAATTTTTTGTTATACGCATCTTTATGTGTAAGTATATTACCTATCCTGTACTACTTTATGTGACTTTTTCCACATTTATATAGTTCTACAGTGGGACCGAATCGCTAAAGGCTCGCCAAAAGTATAAAATGGGCCAGTTTATGTCACTCGGTGGTTTTTTGGGTCGCTGAATACGAATTCGATATAAAAAGTTTCGAAAACAAACTGGCGGATTCAATATGGTGGACGAGTACGCTAAATAAATTAGGGGTTATGTAATATTATTGTGGAATTGGAAAAATAATATAGGGTTTTCTAAAGGTAGCGTTTGTGACTATTCTTTATTTGAAAATTTCACGTCTGTTTTACATGACGACATTTCGGAATTGTTTCGTGAAGAGTGATAGAGGTGGATTACAAGGGGTTGTCGAATATTTTTAATGGGTTGAGAATAAAACATAGAGTCTTTTGAAAGTGACTTATGCGACTATTTTCAACTAAAAAATGTTATGGCTGTTTTACATGGGCACAGTTTGGAATTGTTTCTTTAAAAGTGATAGGGTGGAATTTGAGGGGTTGCTCAATATTTTTGATAGGTTTAGAACATACCCTGGGGTTTTAGGAATGTTAACCGGGGCTTCTGTTTTTAGTTTAGAAATGTTGTGGCTGTTTGACATGGAAACACTTTGGAATTTTTTCGTTAACTTGGATAAACCTGAATGCCGTAAAATTTACGACACGCGCTTGCTCATAGGAAATTACAGGGCGCACCCGCTGAAAGGTTAATGTAGGCATTCTCCTTTACTTATTTATAAGTAAGCAATACAAATTTTATGTTAAAACAGTTAATTTTTAAGAAATGGTTTACTTTTATATACAGAAAACACGTGAATGCAAATATGTTTTTAGCAGCTACGGCTTAATCATTCAGGCAGCACCAAGCGTAACTGCTTCTTCGTTTCGTAAATAATTAAAAAGTGCTTTTCTAGCGTAAAGATATGAAAACTAAATGTTTTTTAGGTAGAAAGCACTCTCTGTATATCAAAATTGAACAAAATATTAGTGTAATAGGTCAAAATAATTTTTCGTTCCCAGCTTAAAGTGGATTACTGTGCAGATATGCTTTTTTTACTTTGCGTGGCAGTGTAGATTCGTGCACTTTGGCTTTTCGTACCAGACCCCACAATAGAACTGGGGTTACCCCTGCGTAGTTCACACAGTTTACCATCCGCAAATTCCTGGCGCTCTTTTGGGGAAATTGGAATACTTTGCAAAGTCCAGCGGCTTAAAATTTCCCTCCATGCTAATTTCCCACGTATTCCAGCCAAGTTATATACTCCTTGAAAAATACGATCATGATCCAAAATTCCAATCATTTCACCATTGGACTTATATGATATTGTGAGAAGCTCCTCGTCTGGTTCTATGACGCGGAGACTTCCACGTGGGTTAGTTTTTATTTGAAACTGTTGAATCTTAGGAAAAGCTATTTTTTGACATTCAATGGCTGGTGTTTTTGCTCAGTAAGTCGAACGCCCTCAGAAAGATTTATTTGGACAAGTACACAATTTCTGAGAGAATAAGGGGACCTGCCAGCCTGAGAAGGAGAGAGAGTTCTGTCAGAAAGGAGTCTGACAGCAGAAGAACCACGAACAGGTGTACTGCCAGGTAAACTATGTCGAGGCTGCGAACATAATTCTGTAAGAGAAAATAGAAAATGACGAAATTTAATCATTAAAATGTTTTCTGCAAAATTAAAATACTCAGAATCATTTTAATTATTTGGGTTACAAATAAAGATATTATTTATTCTATCGTATTATCGTATCATATCACATCACATGATATCCAATCCTATCATATTCTATCACGGGAGTGATCACTTCATGCAAATGCAAGGAAACAAATGTGGCGTAAAAAGGATAGCAGAGCCTCTACGAACGACTGGATGAACTAATCGTTGACCGGGCTATTTGAATATAAATAATTTTACTTGATATTAGTAGTTTTGTTGTTATAAATTAATAATACCATTTGTGATTGATATTACACAAGGGGGTGTAATAACATCACAAAAAGATATTTTTAATGCATAACAACAATATTCGCAAATACCCCAGTTCATAACTGCTATTTCGTAAGAAATAACAAATCCTAATATTATTTATATCACAGTCTTAATTAGAGTGAGAAAAATAACAAACGTCTTAATTTAATTAAAAACAACTTTTATTACTCAAAATTTCTTTAAAAAATATTTTTGGTAGCCAGCCTCAAGGCGATGTTACGTAGAATGCAGAATTTTCTTATATTATGCACCGGATCATACAACATTTTTTTAACGAAGTTTTTCGACGTCCCGAAACCGAATTTTTGAGAGAAAGTCTAAAGTTACAATTACAACGCACTAAACAGTTTGCTCTAGGCTTTCCAATTTTGCAAACATATACCTCTCCGACGTTAATGTACTTCATTTCTTTGTTGAAATTGTGTCTTCTAATTATTCCTTTGTCATTTCAGCTGCGCAAAAGAAGATTCTTCTCTCCGAAACAAATCTTCTATAATAGTCTGCATCCTAAAGGAGATTAAACTTTGTTTATAGCTTAAATTTCTGGATGTTTATAAGGGCGAAGTGAAAATGATTAAATTAGTCGAATAGTTTGAGCTGAACCAAAAATATTTTTGGTTGGGCATTCGAAAAAGTGAAATTTTTTTTTATCAAATCAGTTAATATCTTCTGTTCCTTTTTTTGATTTGAAATTTTAAATTTTTGATAATTCCAAAAAATTTTCCTATTGCTTCAAAAATTACGGAAATTTTTTTGAGGTCCAATTTTTGCTAATGAATAATAATAAAAAATTATAAATATAAAAGTTGAATATGTCGAACTTGAAATTTCTGTATCTTTAATTGAAGAAACACACTGTAATTTAGTTTTGTTGAAAAAAAATTTTTAGTGTGTTTCGAGGGTTAGAAAATGATCTATTTAACGTTTTTATTAGTGATTTTGAGAACTTTCTTAGACCAAGCTTTCAGACGCAAAGAATTATGGTGATATTACGGCAAAACGATATTTTCGTAGCAATAACCTGTTGGAATCATTTTATACGCATACCCCATCCCCTATGGTGGGAGGGGGTTTAATTCAAGGGCAAAATTTGTCAATGGTATCCATTTTTTTCAGCGAATAGCTAGTAAAAAATTCAGGAAAGAATTTTTTAGATTTATTAGAGGACATATTTATTATTGCATATATGGGCATAACAAATCGCCCCCCCCCCCAATACATCTAAAAAATTCTAACCTGAACTCTTCTCTAGCTATTTTTTGAAAAGCCGGGATGCTATTGACAAATTTCTCCTATGTATTAACAACTCCCTCATAGGGGTGGGGGGTTGCCTTTAAAATGATTCCATCAGCTGGTTACTACAAAAATATTCTTTTACTGTAATAGAACCATCATTTTTTGCGCCTAGCAGCTTGGTCTAAGCAAGTTGTCAAAATCGCTAAAAAGAAACGTAAAATTGACCATTCTTGACGACTGCAAACATCACTAAAATTTTTTGTTCGAAAAAAAACTAAATTACTGTATGTTTGTTTCATTGAAACTGAAGAAATTTCAGGTTGGACATATTCCACTTTTTCAAAAATTTGTACATAGGACTCATTTTTTGGCCATTTTCAAAAAATTCCTAATCAAGCCAAAAAAATTATTTATTTATAATTTTTTATTATTATTGACAAGTAAAAACCGTTCACCAATAAAATTTGCCATAATTTTCTAAGCAATAGGGGAATTTTGTGAAATTTTCAAAAATTTTAATTTTCAAATCAAAAAAGGGAACAGAAGATATTAACCGATTAATTTTTTGTTTACTTTTTGCGGATGCAAACCCACGAATTTTTTTCGTACGGCTCGATTGGACTAATTTCATCATTATCACTCCGCCCTATAATGTTTATGTTCATTGCTTAACACAATGCTTTTAGGTTTTAAGCATTTTATATTGTTTGTATTTGATTAATTCCATTCCAAATTATGCAGATAGATCCGGGTCAGAGTGTGAAAATAAATTCGACTTTAAATATATTATTCTACAATTAAAACAAAGGCATACGTATTTCATAGTTTAGCCGACAAAATTTGTCTCGGGAATGTTGAGCTATTGAAGTTAATCTTTATTTCTGTAAATGATGGAGGAGTCCCTGATCTATTGAATGATCCAAAGAAATTGGTTTGTTTTTAGTAAACGACAAAATAGCGTATATTTTTGTTAAAATATTGAAAATTGATTTCCTCAAAAGGGCATATTACTGACAATGTGCACTACATTTTTCATAAATTTAATAATTAATTTAATTCATTTAATTTAGCTTAATTAATTATATTAATTAAATTAATCGAATTAATTAAATTAATTTAATTTTATAATTTCAGCAAGCAAAAATGTTTTTGTCGAAAAATAAATATTTTAATTTTTGCCTAAAGTACTAAGAATAAGGGTAAATGTGAAAGGTACAAAGTTTCTTAGATTTTTCATTCTCACACTTTTTAAGTTTGCTTTCCATTTATTTAAATATTTCCGAATTTTTGTGAATGAATAATAATTGTAAAATAGGTTATGACTACTGAGTAAATTTGATCCAAAAATATTTGTAGGTGTTTTAAAAAATATTTTTCTTCATTATTTATGAAGAAAAATTTTTAGCTGTCCCAGCTAGGTGTTTAACTCGATTTCGTCGTATAAGAAAATATAGATGTGTTAAAATCAATTGGAAAGAAATTACCTCACCTGTTCAGACTATCGAAATTCTGGGAGACATTTTTGACATCTGTGATTTCCTTAAATTTGCAGCACAATATCGACTGTATCAAAGCCAAATTCTAAGTATTTTCTGCATCAATGTTGTTCAAATGTAGATTGTCGAATATGCTAAAATGTTGAAAGTAGAAAATTTAGTATCAATAGTTTATTAAACAACTTTTCATAAATTTGTAAAGTTTAAAACGGTGGGGCTAGAAAGCTACAGATTCTTTAGTCTCTACTAACTGTTTTTAGATAAAGACAAATTAAGATGCATTTTCAAAAAATGGCCATTTATACAATCACATTTAAACAACTAAAATTATGTACTTACCTATTTTTATCAGCAAATACTGTGTTGAAGTATTTTTTGTTTTTACAAACAGGCTGGCTTGTATTTGTTTTAAAAAACGCCAGTTTGTCTTGAAAGTACAAGCATCCTAACGGGTTTCACATTCATTAAACCTTTAGACTTTATACAATTAAAATCCCTAGAATATGCCCTAGATTTGCCTGGCTCGTCGTCTGCTGTCTTTTACCGGAAGTTCCTATGCTAGCTTCATCCCCGTGTATTCTATTCTTTACTGACCAAAACTTTGTTATCCGATCCTTTTTAATTATCTATAAATCTTGACTACCCCATTTAAGATTCTACTCTATACGTTTTAAGCATAATATGATGAACATGTATACCTGATGTAACGGAAATATCCACAGTATAAGTGATTTCGTTGTTGCGGACCAAAGACTAAGAGAGCTGGTCCAAGATACAAGGGTCATGAGAAGTTCTTAATACAATACTGATAATTATCGTCTGGTCTCCAAAATTAATTCAGGTCTGGGATGGAGAAAAAAGAGAACCAAGATAACGAAACAAACGCCAATAAAAATTGAGAACTCACAGAAACCGTTTACGCGATATCATTGTCAAAAGTGTGGTGCAGTCCAACTCCGATAACTTGCCATCCGATAAGTGTACACTCTCCTTAAAACTTCATCACACGTACGACACGTACACTTATTGGAGTTCTCCTGTTACGTGTGCTATTGTGCTCGTGATTTGCGCCCGCCATTTACGCATGCGCACCTAATATCGTGCGCCGATAGGGGGCCCCGACTTTTCCTAAGATTGGATACTTAGTATCTATGCGAAGTTTGGTCGAGCTTCGATTTTTTTCCTAGAAATTACGAGCGTGTATACCTAGAAGGGCCGGCGGGTCCAAATGGGACCCTCATTGGTTTTAACCTGAATCAAGCCGGATTTTCTGTTTGTGACCGCTACACTGCAAGTTTATTTAAGGTATATGATTATAGGCATCATATCGGTTCCCATGACAGAGTTCATAAAGCTGCAAATAAGCGGAAGTAGGCAACCCGCACTGCAAACCGAAGCCAAAATCTCCCAGCGTGATTGACCGAATAGCGTGGGCGCAGCGACTTAGCCTGCTGTGCGTGGAGAAATCACGTAACACCATAAGACATCCTTAAGTAACACGACCTACACAAAGAGAAACATTAAATCGCTTAAAACTGTGAAAATGTGGCTGGGGTCTAATTTGGACCCTCCGGCCCTTCTAAGTATGCGATTTTTCCGACACTTCTAATGTTGAACGACTAGTCAGGAAAAGAACAGATAATATGAATAAAAATAAGTAAAATTGATAAAAATATGAAGGGAAATGAAACCACAGACTTTTCCAGCATGAGAAATAGCAAAGGTGAAATTCTATATTATCCAGGCGGGTTACTAGACGCCTTCAGAGATTCTTTTAGGGAATTATTAGGGGATAATGCTATATGGCACCACAACTGCGATGTAAAACACGATGTGCTAGAAAACTCCATGGAGAATCTCTCAGTCACTAAGGTTAGGGGTATAATTAAGAAATTAAAAGACCGTAAGGCTAATGATGTGACAGTATTATAGCTCAACTGCTTAAATACGGTGGCGTATACGTACCTCATAGATTGTGCGAATTGATAAATTTATGTATCGAGATAGGAACATACTCATCGCGCTTGCTTGTAGTACTTCGCGCTCGATGATTTATTTATCTCGCGGTTGGCCTTATCAAATACATTTTCATCACATATCACCAGCTTCGGACTCGATTATGTCCAAAATGTAAACTTTTCTACATCATGTTAAACACTTTAATATCTAATGCATATTACATTTATTTATATACCACGGCCTGGGATTGCTAATTTAGATATTGCAAACTAAATTACAAATTTTATTTATCAGGATGACTTTAATAATTTTTTCCTTTTGCATTGTATTTCACACTCAGCTGCCCTAAAAAATGTATGATTTCTATACATTTATATTTTTACAATTTATGAAAACGTTTGGTATCGAAAAAGACGTATTTTCATTGTCTTGTTTGTATAATTAAAAAAAACATTCAAAAACATTTTTGTAGCAATTTTAACTTTTTAATTTATTGTATCTTGCCTGATTTCGTTGGAAAGTTGTATTATTGTATTGATGCAAAATCCTATTAAACAAAACAAGAATCCAACGACCAAATTTGGACCACAACGAATAAACGAAAACCAAAAATCCTATTGTAATCAACGTTTCAGTACTCGTACAGTATCTTTATCAAGGCAAGAAAAATTTAAGTAGTAGAAATTGACAGCACTCACGAACAGGTGCTCTCCCTTTGATACCTGAGAATCGAAAAAAACTTTGAATTTTCATGGATCTGGCCAAAATCATACAAATCTCAGACATTCCATATGAATGATGAGAATGTGAAAATTTAAAAACAAAATGTCTTCAGAGTAACAAAGCAGCATACTGATTCTCTAAGTAAAAACGGAACAAATTTCAGAAAAATTAAAAAAATTGTTTAATTTTAAAGATATATGCGTAGCATAGTTCAGCAAAGAATGCAAATGATCAACAATGTAAAAAAAGTTTTCTAAATTATTTCTAATGCCTGACAGTGTTTTTTGAACTTTTATATGAAAAAGTATCAGAGAATTATTTAATTTAAATTAACTTCTAGCGGGGAAGTTATTCCGCACCTTAAAAGGAAGCTTTATAAAAATGTGAAGATACAATACTGCTGTCCAACGGAAAAACCTAGTAAGTGATTTTTGCCATAGAGGTTATTTTCTTACGTGCGTGTATCGAAATATAGTCTCTATGGCAAATGTCACTTACTAGGTTTTTCTGTTGGACAGCAGAATAGGGGCCGTACTTAACCCTTATGTTGCCACACAAAAAAACTCACAGCGTCTGTCACCCGGGTACCTGGGTACCGCGCCAACGAAATTGTTGTTAAAAGTCCATTGTTACTTAAAGTAACTATGTGTATTCATTCAATATTTAATTATTCATATTCTAGAAGGTATTTCTGCTTGAATATAATAGTTTAATAATGTGCAGTGACCTTGGTAGTACTAAAACAGATATAAAACGTGCGCAGCTACATCGCAAATTTCTTGTTTCCGAGGAGGCTCGGTATTACGTCTAAGAATTCAAGAAAATTCAATTTAAAATATATATATTTTGTTATTATTTATAAAATTATCCATATTTAATTCATACAATATCATAACAAACTTTATTTTTATGATACACTCTATGAAAATCATGCTTTTTCTGGCGGGGTACCCGGGTGGCTCCACCGTGCTTTTTTTTAATGGCAAGATATTTCAAGCTAAAAACTTTCTAAAAATATGTGCAATGCAAATTTCGATAGAGAATCAGTTAAATCATGCTGATTCGAGAAGCATTCGACCCGTCTTTATTCGAAAAAAAGTTATTTAACAAAATGTATGCCGATGGGTACCCGGGTGGCAACACAAGGGTTAAGTTACGTAACGGATTATAATCACTCAACAGGACCCCCCTCTTCACGCCCATATAATGAATAGTAAGAAAATATTTACCCCCCCCCCCCCACCCATACTGTACGTAATTTATGGTTTCCAGGAATAATAAGATATATGATTTAAAACTAATCGAAATTTTCTGTATATAATATAAAACATGCTTTGCAGGGTAAAAACATCAGTTTCAAATTTCCCGTATTTTTTCTCGACCATTTTCCACTAACATCCAAATACCAGCATTTTAATCTTCTAATCTTTTTAACATAGGATCCTACTTAAACGGAATAAAAAAATATTCCAGATACAGAATAAATTTTTTTAAATTTAATATTTATTTTTAAAAAAACTTTGACAAGATAAATTTTTAACAAAATACTCAGATTTTTAACACAAAAGTGTGATTGATATTTAAACCAAAAGGTTTGAAATTTCATGAAAAAAATTAATTGTAAAACCAAAAACGCGAATTTTCTACCAATGAAAGTTTTTCAAACATGAAAGAAAAAATAATTACACAAATTGTTAAATCATCAGCCCAAAAAATAAATTTTCTCTACAGAAACTGAATTTTCATTTAAAAAATGTGAATTTCAAGCAACAAAATTAATTTTTAACAAAGAAGTTAAATAGTCAACCAAAAAGACAAACCTTTATTTAAATAAACAAATTATCATGAATCATTTTGCATTTTACATTTTTATCCAGAAATATAAAATTTTGACTGAAAAAGATGAATTTGTAAATCAAAAAGACAAATCCTTAAAAAATTGATTTTTCATCAAAAAAAGATTTGATTTTGACTTTTCAACACCAAAACATAAGTTTTCAACAAAAATGGAATTTTCTACAAAATAGTTAAATTTTCAACCAAGAAGGATGACTTTTCAATAAGACTGTTGAATTTCCACCCAAAAAACGTGCATTTCTATTCAAGAGAGACGCAATTTCTACTAAAATAGATCAGCTAAAATGATCATTTTGAAGTCAAACAATGCAAGATACGAAAAAATACAAAATAACAAAAATTATGCACCGAAAACGCATCGAGAATTTTGTTATTAATCACTTTTTTATAGGATAAGTAGTTTTTGTTTTATTCGTCAATAAACAAAGTAATAAGTAAACAAATTTATTTATTGGACGAACGACACAAGCTAAGAGGTAAGTTACACCAGCCCCCCCCCACTTTTTATTTTTGAGTTTTCTAGAGCCCACTGAATTGCGCCCCCAATGCGCTCAAATGCTCTGCCGGTTAAAATTTTTGCGCCAAAAAACTATAGGAGTTATGTCAGGTGTTACGCGGGGGGGGTCAGCGTAATGATATACCCCCCATTTAAAAAATTAAATTTTAAATTACATGATCTTGAACATCTTCAAATTTGCTCATATGCGCCATAGAGAAAAAATTTCGCGCCACATTGATAACCGAGTTATTAGCGATCGAAATGGGGGGGGGGGGCTGGCGTCATTTTCTAAACTAATAACATTTTTCTAAATTCATCATACCTATCTTTCATAACTTCCAATGCGCTCAAATGCGCCACTTTCAAAACTAACAAAAACAATAATTAAACCCCCAATTAAGACTTGCTACCGATAAACTACCCGATGATATGTCCACATAACCTAAATTGCAATATAAAAATTTATAATGATATCTCTTCAGACAGAATTTCAAAGGTACTCATATGCGCCACTTTTAAAATTGACCAAAAACCATAAATACCCCCCTCATTTTCAATTGTTATCGATCCACCACCCGATCATATCACCAAATAACTTTAATTGGAAAATAATAATGTTTAATGATCTCTTTGTATAGGATTTCATATGCGTTCATATGCGCGACCTTCAAAATTAATAAAAAAAAAAATTAATCGACCCCCACACAACCACTTATTACGATCCACCACCCGATGATATCTCCAAATAAATAAAATTTCAGTATACCAATTTATCATCCCCCTCATTACCACTTTCTACGATCCACTATCCGATATCTCTAAATAAATTAAATTGCAGTATAAAAATATAAAATTGTCTCATCGAATAGTATTTCAAATGCGCTCATATGGGCCACTTTCAAAATTGACAAAAAACCATAATCATCCCCCTCATTACTTCCTGTTACGATTCACTATGGGATATCTCCAAATAAATTAAATTGCTGTATTAAAATATAAAAATGTCTCTTCGGATAGTATTTCAAATGCGTTCATATGCGCCACTCTCAAAATTGACAAAAAACCATAATCAAACTCCTCTTTTTCAATTTTTATCGATCCACCACACGATGATATCTCCAAATAACTTTAATTGCAAAATAAAAATTTATAATAATCTCTTCGTCTTGGATTTCAAATGCGCTCATATGACCCGAAAATTTAAGGGATAGAGGATTTTCATTTGAGGAGTGTTCACAATGTATTAAATATGTTGGACACTACCAGATTCCCAACTCCTGTAATAACCACGCTAGATTCACTCGCGCATCAACTTCATGCTTTTTGGGAATCTCCTATTTTCTCAATTTGGTTAACAGCGTGGGGTAGATAGATGATACGTTGTAATACTGAGGTTGATTAAAGTTTTTTCTTCAAATTTTGAAGTGGCACATACAAGCGCATTTGTATTCTCATCCGAAGAGATCATTCTAAATTTTTATAATGCAATTTAATTTATTTCGAGATATCATCGGATAGTGACTCGTAGCAAATGGTAATGAGAGGGTTGATTATGGTTTTTTGTCAATTTTGAAAGTGGCGCATATGAGCGCATTTGAAATACTATCCGAAGAGACAATTTTATATTTTTATACTGCAATTTAATTTATTTTGAGATATCGGATAGTGGATCGTAGCAAGTGGTAATGAGGGGGATGATTATGGTTTTTTATCAATTTTGAAAGTAGCGCATATGAGCGCATTTTAAATTCCATACGAAGAGACAATAATAAATTCGTGTACTGCAATTTTATTTATTTGGAGACATCATCGAAAAGTGGATCGTAGTAAGTGGATGTGTGGGGGTTGATTATGGTTTTTTTTTTGTTAATTTTGAAGGTATCGCATATGAGCGCATATGAAATCCTATGCAAAGAGATCATTAAACATTATTATTTTCCAATTAAAGTTATTTGGTGATATCATCGGGTGGTGTATCGATAACAATTGAAAATGAGGGGGTTGTTTATGGTTTTTTGTCATTTTTGAAGGGGCGCATATGAGTACCTTTGAAATTCTGTCTGAAGAGATCATTATAAATTTTTATATTGCAATTTAGGTTATGTGGAGATATCATCGGGCAGTTTATCGATAGCAAGTGTTAATTGGGGTTCTGATTATTTTTTTAGTTAGTTTCGAGAGTGGCACATATGAGCGCATTTGAAACCCCATAGGAAACTCCCTTCATCAATGCGGATTGCAAACTTTTTATTTTGTTGATCATCACTTCGTAAAATTTTGTTACCTCTATATCTTGGTCAATTTTCAAAATTTTCAACAACAAAATTATAGCGTATATGAGCGCATTTCAAGTTGAAAGAATCCATGCCTTCAACTTTATATTGCAAATCACTGTTGAGGATTTAACACCTGCGTTACAC
>NC_046657.1:85232585-85253854 GCF_010883055.1 Belonocnema kinseyi
CCCCCCCCCCCGTAACACCTGACATAACTCCTACGGTTTTGTGGCGCAAAAATTTTAATTGGTGGCGCACTCGGGGCGCAATTCAGTGGGCTATAGAAAACTCAAAAATGGAAATCTCAGAAAAACTCTTTGAAGAACTCTTGGAACTCTAAGAAATCTTAGAAATCTTCTGCCAATCATAGAGCTCTCGAGAGGTTTTGGAAATCTGGGCACTCCCAGCAATCTCAAAGAAATCTTAGCACTTTCTATGCAAATTCTATTGAGACTTCCACATTCATAGTTTTAAGATTTCCGGATTTCTCAGTGAATAGCCAATTGATTATATCTTAATGGCGTAACGGAATTTTTAAAGAATTTTAAGACATACTAAATTTGTACTGAACTTTAAAGGATGTGAGGTGATTTTTAATGGGGTTTGAAGATTTAAGGGATTTCATTAGATTTCACAAGCTTTAAACAGATTTGGGCAGATCTTAATAGAATCGTGGATTCATTTTAAAGTATTTTTGAATAATATAAAGGATTTTAAATAATTTTAAATCATTGTATCGGGTTATAAAATATTATGAGACATTTTGAAGATTTCCAGCTTTCCAAAATATTTCACGGAATCTCAAAGTATATACAATTGTTTCATAACAAGTTTAGGGACTTTACAAAATTGTCCAAAGATTTTAAATATGAATATGAAATATTACATAATGAAAAGAAATTAAAACATATAATTATATAAAGTGTATAATCTATCTAAAAAAGAAATACTGTTTCAATTAAATGTTTTGAAAATATTGCACTCATTTTTGTTGAAACGTGATTCGCTTTTCATTACTGGAAATATTGTTATCCCTAATTTGAGAGTAATTTCAACTTTTTTCACATTTAAAAAACATAAAAAATACATGATT
This sequence comes from Belonocnema kinseyi, assembly GCF_010883055.1. Classification (NCBI taxonomy): domain Eukaryota; kingdom Metazoa; phylum Arthropoda; class Insecta; order Hymenoptera; family Cynipidae; genus Belonocnema; species Belonocnema kinseyi. The sequence continues at coordinate 85,233,491 of NC_046657.1, forward strand.
TCTAATCGTAGATTTTAAATTCTTTATGTCTTACGGTCCAATCGTAAATCGAAAAAATAAATATGAGTCAAAAAAACTTGTTCTTCGAAACTCAGATATTTATTTAATAGAAAAACTCCTTTTGAAACTTCCTAACGTTTCGGTACACATGCCTACCTTTTTCAAAGGTTCTTAACCTAAATAATTATATTAAAGATTAGTAATTTTAGTCTGAACAAATATGATGGATAATTACCTAGATTTAAATACATTGTTACCTGAATTGATGATAATTTAAAATAGTCAAACAATGTAAAATAGGTAACAATGTATGTAAATCTACGTAATTATCCATCATATTTGTTCAGACTAAAATGACTAATCTTTAATATAATTATTTAGGTTACGAACCTTTGAAAAAGGTACGCATGTGTACCGAAACGTTAGGAAGTTTCAAAAGGAGTTTTTCTATTAAATAAATATCTGAGTTTCGAAGAACAAGTTTTTTTGACTCATATTTATTTTTTCGATTTACGATTGGACCGTAAGACATAAAGAATTTAAAATCTACGATTAGAAATCAATAAATATCAACGGTCGAAGAAAGGATTGATTTGTTTCATCAAATCATTTTACAATAAAAAATATATTTTTAAAGTATTTCCTGGTGAACTATTTATCAAGGTAGAATTAAATTAGACTATTTGTATATTCCGTAATGTGATAAATTTCACTTGAAAACTTGATATTTTAAGGGTTGACATATTTTTGAAGGAGAATACGTTTAAGGATTTTTATCCATATATGACAATTAGAATCAATATTTCAAGATTTTCACTATTCGTGAACAGCGACGGAAAAATATTCTTTTGGTTCGAAATTCAACTACTTGGTTGAAAGTGAAACTACTTAGTCTGTGTTTTGTTGAAAATTTTTTTTTGTAAAAGAATATTAGTCTTTTTGGAGACTAATTTACCTTTTTCGTTAAACATTCATTTTTCTTAGCTGAAAATTAAAATTTCGGTTGAAAATTCATTCAAAAATTCAAAAGTTATTTTTTTTTTTACTTTAAATTTGATTTAAATTTCAAGATTGATCTTTTTAGTCGATTTTTTTAATTGATCTATTTGCTTGATTTTCAAAGTTTAAAATCAATTTTTTTTAAATAGTCTTCCTCAAATTAAAAATTAAATTATTTTTTTAGAAAATCCACATTTTTGCCGGTTAATGCAACTTTTTGTATTTAAAATTCCTCTGTTTGATTTAAAAATTAGTCTGTTTTGATTGAGTATTGAAATAATTTGTTGGAAATTTGTATTTCTTGTCTTATCCCCACCATTTTTTGCAAGATTATTATTTTTTGTTATTTCATAAATAATAAATACTATGAAATACAAAAAAAAATTATTTATATTAATTTGTATTGTAATTTAAAAAATGCGTGAGATAAAAATAAATCGAACGAAAATTAACAGTCGAAACATGTTTCAATTATCATATTTATTTAAAATAATTAAAGAGAGTGAACGTACATCAAACCTCAAGAAAGTCTGACTCAAAGTACTTTTTGTTTCTGAAAATCATATAAATTCCGTATAAATAGGGATACTTTTTGAATTTAAAAAAAATCGAGTGAGACTGGATATGGATTAAATTAGAAAAATTGTTATTTGCGGGAAAGTAAAAATTGCACTTATAATAAAAGTTATATTCACCTATAAAATTTAGGACAGCCGCCAAGGTGAGGGCCATAGGGTAAAAGGTACTCATTTTTGTACAAGTGAAAAATAACTAATTACTTTAATAATAATAATAATGTAATTAATAAATTATTTATATATTAAAGAATTATAGCTCGTTTTATGGATCACAGTGTCGTTCAAAACATTTTTTGAGTTTTTAAGCTTCAGTACTAAATCTCCATAGTACATCGACATGTTCAACTTGAGGCCATGATATTTATTTAACAGATTAAACATTAGGAGCTTAGATTGAACAAGGTTACATTTTATATACGCGTAAAACTCTTCTACTCCTGCAGTTTATAACACAAACTAAGGCTTTGAAATATAAAATTCTAACAAATTCAGAGAATCATGTGACTTTATGAGCACTTTATGGAAAGATAAGCTTATTATTTTATCGAGGCATTTTGTCGAGGATTGTCTTGAACCTTGTTATAAACGTTATTCGCCATTTTTATAAATGCGTGACCTAGTCTAAAGTCATACACTAATAAAACTTCGGCAACTTGTTGTTGTGTACACAGCAAAGATATGGAACCAAATAAACTGAACGTTAAAATTTGGCCTTATGTGTGTCCATTTCTCAAATGCTCCGCCTTATCCAAACTGTATCGATATAGAATAATTCGTACATTACATTGTGTACATTATTTGCTTTATCTAATATAGAGAAACACAGCAGTTGATGTGTCAAAATTTGACTACCAACACTTGAAAAAATGTTTCAAATATAAAAAATATTTATATTGCTTGTGTAAATCGTCCTCTCCAAACATGAGTTGTGACAACACAACATTTTTTCACTTACACAAAAGCTGTTTAATCTCTTTCACTCATCTTAAGGAGCTTCTTTAGGCTTGAATTTTAGTCCATGTATTACACAAACAAGATTTTCTCCTACAATTATGAGTTGTTTGATTCAGTATTTTAAATACATCATATAAAGGTTTAAATAAAAAAATCAGAGATTTTTCGAAGAATGGTCTCCATGGGGAACGGAATAACGGCCTGACACCTTGCTCAATGAAACGGTGGAAGGTCCCAAAATGCTATTTTTTCGACTCTACTGTAAAAAGCGTAAACCTAGGTAGTCCAGTCACCTGGTACTCTAATCTGTTAATTTCTGGGGCAGTCATTTTTTCTCTCAAGTACTTTATTTAGGGGTGTATAATAAGATGTCAGGCTCTGTGAACAGGATTTCGTCCGGGAACACGGAAATTTTTGTTGAAAAGGTGCGAAATATCACATTCCTTTCGATTGGTGCTTTTCTGTGCATTTCAGAGGTAGCAATGTTCTTACAAAAATTAAAGTAGATAAAATTCTGCTTAAAGCTAAATAAACGTTGTTGTATCACCAATAGTCTAGGAGTTACGTTCTTTCAAAGGACGTTTTTAGGCCCAGGCCTAAAAAGCCACTTCTGTCCTATTTTGCGATTCACTGTTCAATTGTTCAAATAAAGAATATTGGCGCTAACAGAACGTCACAGCATCTATAATAATAATAAACCTTACGTTTATTTTTGCCCCTTCAGATTCATATTTTCGCAAAACTGAGCGAGACCGCGAACAGTTGAAAGACGTAGCTGCCTTTATCTTAAAGCTAATAACGCAGCATCCAGCACTGCACCCAGCATCCAGCACAACACGCAGCGCCGAGGAGCAAGGATTGTACGGTCTTTAAAGTAAGGGAAAACTGAGTTAAAGAAAATAAGCATAAGAAGTTCGAAATATTGTACAGAATAAATGTTTTGTGGAACAAATTTATAACATTCTTGAATGTCATAAATTTTGTATGCAAACTATAGTTATCCTTAGGCTTGTGGTCGTACACACGGTTATGGCGTTCCCTGGCCTCTGTGTTCCACAAAAAACAAAAAACTTACCTTGAATTAGCCTTTTGTGTACTCGCTGTAGCACGATTGTGCAAGTGAAAGGCTTACGCAAAGAATTTGTCACGAAATATTAGGCTAACTGGCATTCCACGTTTATCGGAAAATTAAAATTGAAAATTATACAACGGATAAGAACTCAGACTCAACTGACATACTTAAAAATACTTCCCTGAAAAACCGCAAAATGACGCAAACAGGCTATACGTCACAGTCCCTTGAACCATGCATCAGACAATGGTAAGCAGCGTGAAGATACCACACAGACGCTAGAGACAGGCAAACTTCCGCTTAAGGAAAACAAGTCTTCGAAAATTAAGGGTGTGAACATGTCCGGCCAGGCAAGTGAACCTTTGGTAGTCACGGCAGCAGCGTTATAACCAGTAAAGGCAGAAGCTTCATCACCAGTACGGGCAGCTCCCCCACCAGCTCCGCGTAGACTCTTGTCTAGCTTTAGTTCTGCGAGTGAAGATGCGGCCAGTGGAGTCGTTGAACCATCGCTAGTCATGGCGGCACGTAGGCCCACTTTTGGAACAAAATCGCGTGGCACAGATTCGGATACAACCTGCCCAGCTTTTGCACGCCCGATAGTCACAGCTGTAGCTGATACTATTTCGGCCAAAGACAGAATTCACACAATGGAAAACCTTAGCGGACACGATCATATAGACATAGAAGATTTCCTTAGGACCGTCAAGCGCGCGAACCGCAGATGCAGATAACCCGATCTGTTATTATATTTTATAGTGGCGAAACAAAGAACGAGACATGCACAACGCGCTATTTGCTACACACAAATCAATTCCTAAGATCAATCATACGACGCGCTACGTCAAAATTTATCCAAAGTAGGTTCGGTCTCAGCGTATACTCCAAATTAAAAAGGTGCCAAAAGGGTCCCACAGAAACCATACCAAATTTCAATTTAAGATTTCGTTAAAATGTCAACAAACTTAAATATACTGTACAGAGAGAGCATACTAGTCCGATGGCACAAAAGATAGCAATTATTATCGAAGAAAAGGAGTGCACTAAGAGGTATTTACTGAAAAATAGGACGCGAAATAGGGTTACAGGTTAAAACTCAAAAGCCCTCTCACCTCAACGTAGCACAAAATTATTCTGCTGAGATGGGAATGTGAGGACACAACCCAATCTATGATCCCGGCAATTGGTAACAAAGCCAGCTAATTCTACCAAATTTAAACCACCCCAGTTTAAATATAATCAGCCTACTCGAACAGTCTCTGGTAACTGCCATAAGTGAGGAAAGGCCATGCATTTCATGAGCCAATGTCCAATGAACATTCCGCAAAATTTTCCACATTATGTCTTTCCGGGTCGACCACCACAGACAGTTCTAATTGTCCGGGAAGAGAAGCAACTTTATTTAGAACAAATTGAAAATGGGCCAAGAAGAAGTCAACCAGCAACTTAAATACGAGGATACATACGAGTATCTGCCATATCCGGAAGACTACAGTCAATACGGGGAATAAGGGTAGACAGTTCAGAATTCCGATTATTAGTCGACTCTGAGGCAGCGAATAAGTTGGTGAAATAAAATATGCTCACGAAAGACAGCAACACTTTTCCCCTTAAAAAGAATTTTATAATATCAAGCGACCGTCATCAGTCCCAAACGACAAACTATTCTAATTACTTAAATAAAAAACAACTTCCAAGAAGATTATTTGTATCCATACTAGTCTACCCGATAAAACCGAATATAAAAGCAAACCTCCTACCCAAAACTCGACTTGATCACGTAGAACCGGCCATGGCTGACCTAATTTGGAGAATAATCTCCCAATATACAGATCTGTATATACTGAATAATGATCATACGAGGTGTGTTCAAAAAGTAAGGTGACTTTTCAATTTTCGCCGGCTACGGACATTCAAGTTTTAAATTTTTTGTTTTGTTGTGTTGGTAGACTCGTTACGATCATATGTTCATAGTTTTGACTATATAGCTCGTGTTGTTTTTCTGGCAGAGGCGTAAAAGGTACAAGCTGTTCCAAGAAGGCCGAGAGGATGTCGAAGACGAACCTCGCCCTAGACGTCCCAGCACGTCAACAACAGATGAAAACGTTCAAGCAGTGGAAGACATGGTGTTGAAAAATTGCCTAATTACCATCAGAGAAGTTGCTGAAGATGTTAGGATATCGGTTGGCTTATGCCATGCTATCTTTTCGGACGTTTTGGGCATGAGACGTGTGTCAGCGAAATTTGTTCCAAAACTGCTTAATTTTGTAAGTGCTTGTGAAAGACTTTCTGACCAAAAACAGCACCACAGTCATGCCTCAGCCTCCATATTCACCGTATTTGGCCCCTAGTGACTATTTTTTTTTCCCAAAACTGAAGAGACCCATGAAAGGACATCGATTTCCAACGATTGAGGAGATAAAAATTGCATCGCTGAAAAAACTCAAGGCTATACCACAAAATGATTATCAGAAGTGCTCCGATGATTGGAAAAAGCGTTGGCACAAGTATATTATATCTGAGGGGGATTGCTTTGAAGGGACAACATAAATATTGAGGAATAAATGAATATTTTTTGAGAAACCCATAAAGTCACCTTATTTTTTGAACACACCTCGTATACCGTGCACCAGCCTTACAGAACACGAGATAGTTCTTAAATCAGGCAAAACCGTAAATATTAAATCTTATAATCCCCCTGAATGTCATAGATAATGCGTGAAAGAGCACGTAGCCAACCTATTAGAACAGGGAGTGGTACGACACTCCAACTTCCCTTTCATCCCTCCCATATAGGTGGTACACAAAAAGGCCGAAAAACTGAGACTGGTTTGCTCAGGCTCCCTTCAAATGCCAATGAATCCTACCTTCATTAAGTATGCGGCTCTCTCTAGCAACGAGGGCCACTTTGAATACACCCGAATGTCTTTGTGCCTAAGGAACGCGCCAACCACATTCCAGCGAATGATGGACCATGCTCTGAAAGGACTAGTGGGAAACGTTGTTTTGTTTATTTGGACGATATAGTAGTTTTCGGATCAACTATACAACAGCATAACGAGAATTTTAAAGTACTACTGGATCGTTTGCGTGAAACAGGCAGGAAACTTTAGCCTGATAAATATACTCGTAGGTATTTAAGACCTGATTTAGAATATCTCGGACACTTTATCGCAGTACATAGTATTAAACCAAACTCAGAAAATATCTCAACCGTCAAAGATCTGAAGGACGTTCAATTCTTCTTAGGACTTGCAGGTTATTACAGGAAATTTATTTTAAACTTCTCGCGTATTGCCAAACTACTTAAAGAACTAACTAAAAAAAGTAATCGCAGTACAAAGACAGGACGGCCACCCTTATTATTTTATATCCAAAGCACTTAATGCAGCCGAGCAAAAGTACTCAACCTCAGAAAAAGGACTCCTTGTGGTCGTATGGGCAACTCAAAGTCTACGCCAATATCTCTTAGCAGAATCTTTAGGATTCAGAACGATCACCAGACACTAAAATGGCTCCATAGTTTTAAAATCTCTCTTCAATGTTACGAAGATGAAGATGAAGCGAAGAATGTTCCCGATATCTGACCTACTTCAAGAGCCGAAGACCCAGCTGATCTGTCATCTGATGATTAAGAAGAGGCACCCCTTAACGAAAAAATGCCCTATACTTCAAACGATGATTCGAGAACTAGCAAACCCGCTCTTGAACCAGCCCCCAGAAGGAAACATAATTGAACTATCGCTCGACTACACTTTCCAGGCCCAACGATTCCACCTTTAGAAAAGATTAAAATTGAGCAATTTCTACACTTTTTTTAGCAAAAATTACAGTAACTACCTAAATGTCCACAATTTCTTCTCCATTACCAGCTAATTAACTACGGACGAATAGCAGGAAATCCTTAGAGAAGCTCACGCTTCAATAGCCAACCAGCATTTCGGTGCAAATGAAAGTATAATGCAAAGAAGGCAGCTAGGTTATTAGAAGAACATGGACGCAGACGTATTTGACTTTGTCAAAAAATGCCTAGTCTGTCAACTGCAGAAAACTACACGGATAAAAAAGCAGGCTGAAGCGGTTATACCAGCCACCCCGATAGACCTGAAGATTGAAATGGACATCATTGGTCCATTACTTAAAACTATCAGAGGAAATAAGTACATATCTAGTATTCAGGATTAACTGTCAAAATACTTCATTTTGATTCCCCTTAAAACAACAACTTCTGAAAAAATAATAGAAAATTGTTTTGACCATTCGACTTATATCTTTAGAGCACCCAAAAATATACTCACGGATCAAGGTGCAAACTTTGTGTCAGAACTGATACAAAAGTTTCAAACCATTTTTAGAATGAAGCACACTAAAAGAACAACATATCACCTTTAAAGTAATACAAATTTAGAAAAAGCATACTCGGTACTAAAAGACCTCTTAAGGAGTTGTATCGAGGATACTTAAGCCGAATGGGACGTAGTACTCAAAACCACCACGCTAGCTTCTAATACTACCAAAAACGATAGTCTAGGAATCAGCCCGTTTTAAGAACGTTTCGGAAGAAATAAGGCAAATCTACCCTCAACTCTAGTGACTACTCCCAATCTAAAATATCAAGACTTGCTAGACCTGTGGAAACATAGGCATGAAAGATATCAAAGGAAAATGAAGGAAAGAATGCAGTTGCAAAAGGAACGGCGTAAGCGCTACCAAGACTCAGAGATAGTGCTGCATTAACCAATCTACGAAGTAGGGCAAAAGTTTTCATTCATTAACTAAATTCCTTTCCATAAATTTTAACACAGTTGAAAAGGTTCTGCGATGATCCCGGAAAATTTGTATAATAACAACTACAAAAGTCTTGAAGGAAGGTTTACCCAGAAAAGTCAACTTGCGAACGTACTCTGGGACACTTCAAACAAAAACACCAGGAGATTGTTCATCGAGTGGAAACTTAAGATTGCAGGTAACCTCATAGACGAGCTGAATATAGACTTGGATACGCAATTTTCGCGATTAGTTTCAGTAAGCACGGGGTTGTTTATCCTCAAATGTTGAAACCTCAAATTATAAAGGAAAATATTGCAGAATTTGAATTCAAGCACAAAACTAGGTATCATTTTGATAACACGGAGGAAAGTTTTCAACATATTATTGACATAAGCGACATTTCCATCCTCATTCCTCAACCCGTCCTGTAATCCGAAGAAATGACCATACATAGCTTTATACCGAGCCCCTAAAGAGTCTATGACACCTATGTTTTCTTTATGCCCGATCATTAGAAAAATTTAAAAGTATAGCTGAATATAAAATCCGCGAAAGAAAACAGCCAAATTACATGTTATTTAACACCACAAATTGTGATAGTAGCTCACTGAAGAAAGGACAGATCTTATACAGTCATTCTATGTTCCTGCCACATAAGGAAACTTATAACCTAGTTTTATTACAGGCGACGATTGTTAAACCTACTCCGATCAAATAGACGTACCATTTAAGGGCAGCGAAAATACAACTCGCATAATTATTGATAAGGTAGATTTCCAAACCCCCTATAATGTTAATGAAATAGACCCGATCCGAGATAAATTAATCAAATTACCGAAAATGATAAATTTAGACGATCCTAGACAGACTCGCCTCAGCTTAGACGATACAACAAATTTACTGAGTACAATTCGGTCTAAGAGACGGTCGTCGACTTGGAAAGAAAAAGCAACAAATTTGTTATTATTCACTTTAATTTGATTTATGACTAAAAAACATGTATCATATGCAATCTATATGCACAAATAACTCATGATAAAATGAAATGCCCATTCTGTTTCATAAATATAACATTTAGATTTATTGGTATGAAATTTATAAATTAAAACTATACTGCTAATCACTCTTTCTCTGTCACACGGTATGTTATAGTAAGAACATCTTGTTTCGCAGAAGATGAGAAAAGTCTAAATGCTAAATGAGAATTTGGAAAAGTCGATGTTATGTCAGAGTCTACCATCCATTTGAAAATAGTTACAGCTGGTAATTTTTCCTTGTCTTTGTGTTCAGTTTGAATCATGGAATAAACTGATTCAATTTAGAATCTAATCTGTCTTCCCAATCAGCAGTAAAATTCGACTCGTTTATTGGCGCATCTTTTTACTTCCTTTAAATCAATATCTCGTAACTTCCCGAGAAGGATCCGTGAGGAAAAGCCTAAACGACAAAGCGCCCGCCCAATAAGTGTTACGCTCCGTGAAAAGGCCCGCAAATCAGAGAGCCACTCGCTTCATCTCGATGGATGTATGTATGAGTACGCCCCTACTCGCTCTATGATTCGCGGGCTTTTTTAACGGAGCGCGACTATCATTGGGAGGGCGCTTTGTCGTTTGGGCTTTTTGTCGCGGATCCCCTGAGAAAACCATAAAGTTCTGTATTCTCATTAGAAGCAGAACTTCTTTTTTAAGTTTGTGCACCATGACTGAAAACCTTCCAGTTTTGAACTTTTCTCTACCCGTTAAACTTGAAGAAGTTCAAATACTGCCATCTAGTGCTTTCCTTCTTTCAATTTTAATTCGCTTATTTTCATTCTAATAATGCTAACTAACAAATCTAAACAAATTCATGGCCGTTTTTTCAATTTCTTCGCACTTATCTGGCAAATGTTCCAAAAAATGGATTAAAAAATTTGATAGTTTCATTGAAGCGTCCAAGAACCTCATTCCAAAATACAATCATGATGACAATTTCCAGTTTTCTCATTTGCTTTTGAAGAACGAAAGCCTTAAATCGAGCATCAGGCTTTTCATCGTTACTTTCAACAAACCCTGAAAGATGGGCATATATCCCTTCGTAGTTTGAAATATAACAGAAGTAGCATCATTATGTCAAAACCATCTAGTTTTCGATAGACTTGTGAGAGAAGAACCAGAATGTTTCACTAATAATCCCCACCGATCTAAAGCTGTGAAAATGCGAAGAAAAAAGCATAAAGCCCGTATGCAAATTCGAAAAAGTAATAGCTTCATTGCAAATATATTGACACTGTTTATTCTAAACAAATCTTAAGAGGGAGCAGTACATGGAACATAAAAAGCTTATGGGTTTGAGTCTGCAATAAGACGAAAGTATTTTGCCTCCATTAATTATGTAACTATGTGACAAAAGACTTTTTTGGCTATCAAATTAATAAATTCTTCACATATAGTCTTTGACAAACAAAGAGGCCTTGCCCCGACCTTTAGCTAGTAGTTCTTGTGTAGTAGTAGTGGAAGCTTCTAATGTGTCCCCTAAGGGTTTACATTTTTCTTACACCTTCTCTATTCCTTTACACACCCTCCACACACTTACTTGCTGGTGGAAGGGGGACCTACAGTTTAAGGTGGGTTCCGAACCACCAAGAGCAACCGCCTTAAGCACTTAGAGAAAACCTTTTTCTGTAGAAGTACCGGTTCCACGACTCTCGGGAGATGAACAACTCCCTTTCTAGGCTAGTGTTCACCGCATAGGCCACCGAGACTCTTCCAGAGTGCGAGGCGGGAATCGAACCCGCAAGTCGAAGGAGTGGGTCCAAAGCCTACGCTTTAGCCCCCACGACCATCGTCCCACTCTAGCAGTTCTTGTGTTTAACACTATTTTCGTGATCAGTACATTTCTCATGCACATGTTTCCAGTCAGAGGAAATGCCTTCAAAAAAGTATTTTCGTGATTCTTGGAAAATGATTTACAAGCATAACAAAACACGTTTCCATTAGATTCAGAGTATATTCTTGATTAGCCAAAATTCGTTTAAAAAGCTTCAGAGTTAAGGATCTAGTGAAATTTTCATGTTAATGCTGGCAAACAGAAACAGAAAAATTACTATTTTTGTTTTGAAAATATTCATTTCCTTTATCTAGGATAATGCTATGAACAGTATCATCATTTATGCGTCATAACCATAATGCTAGATCTTTGGTCAGCTCATTTATAATTTACAAACGTACATAAATAAATCTGTTCCATGTTCCATTGTCTGTAGTTCAGGATTTTCAACAGCGCTGTTTCAAATTTTGAATTCATTTTGTTGATCGCATATTTTCAAGCTATTATTCCTTTCTTTCTTATCTTTATATTCTGCAATTGATATGTACTATTTAACCAAAACGTAAGAATCATATTATTAAATTTGATCTAAAGTTTCAAAAATCTAAAGGGTTATACCCGACACTTTTTTATTTTATTTAAATAATTTATGAACTGGCCTTAAATATATTTTCCTGATTTGAATTGTAAGTTAGTCAGAGTGTCTAAGAAATTTTCATTTAGTCACCCTGATGCAGAAAAACCAGCAATTATAACAATAAATAAACTATTATGAAGCAAATGACAACTAATTTTAAAAAAATTATATTTTCGAGAAATTATTTCCATCCAAGAAAATAGGTTAATGAAAAAACGAGAGAATTTAGGAAACTTCAGACGATCAGTGAAAAATCAGTGTAGACAACCTTATTCATAATTAGTTTGTATTAATAATGACAGATTGAGACACTTAATACTTCTGCATATCTCTGATAAAAGGATGGAATACGGTACGTTTATGGAAAATAAAATAAACCTAAATAAAAACAATATTGAAAATAAACAAATTAAATTTTTAGAAAAACGAAACAAGTGCAATGACAAAAAATTTTACAATTTCTCTAAATTTATCTTTAAATGAATTGATCGAAAACTAGTTTACCTAAAAAGTGGAAACAACCCTAATCTCCTAATTACGTGTAATTTCCAGAACTCTTTTATTTTTATCAAATTCGTTGAATTCCGTAAAGAATTTTTTAACCTTTCTCGTTAAAAGAGTTTTTACTTGGCTCAGAATTTCGTATCATTAAGGATTGAAATTATACTTTATGGTATTTTACGCCCTAGAAAGCATATTTTTGTAAAGAATATTTAATTAAGCTTTAAAGATAATAAATTCGATTCGAGTGAAAATGTATTAACTATGCTTTTGGCTATTTCTGCACTAAAATACAAAAAAATCCAGATTTCTTCTAAACATTTTGTGAATAATATAATTTAACATAAAAGATCGCATTATTTTATCAATTTTCTCTTCCATTTTCGACAATCGAAAAATGATAAAAATTGATTAAAACTGCAAATTTTCATAAATATTAATGATGACTTTCTGTAAATTAATGCGAATGATTTCATTCAGCTTAAACATCTGGTAACCATTTTTTCTCTTACTAACAAATAATTTTTACTTAGAAAAAATTGTCTTTTCATTATCTGGTTTTATTAAAAAATCATTCATAAAAAAAATCATTGCATAACATTTTAATTAATCTGGTTCCAGGTTTTTTAGTAGTGTAGCTATACTATACTATATTATACAAGATACTTATATTTAAAAGGATTTCACTAGATTGCAACCAATTTTAAAGGATTTCATAAAAATTTGGTAGGATTTCATAGGATTTAAATAATTGAAAACTCAAGATACCTTCTTAAATAATTCAATTTATTAAACATGAGTTTACATTGACAACCAATGACCCAAGAAATTAAAAATTAATTATTCAAAATAATAGCTTAAATGTATAATATTTATAAAATGTATTCCCTTGTTAACTTATCCTCAACCTTTGTATATATTGTATATTATATTTGTGGTACGTATTTTGATTTTATTCTTTAATTGAACTGTTTATAATGTAAAAAGATTTCGAACTGTATTATTGCAAATATACAGGCAACTCATTTATGATTATTATAGTCGATATTTTACATCTCACAACAGTCACAGAATTATGCGGAAATTACAGAAATTCGTAATGGCCTCATATATAGTCGATCCTTTCAATACGTACACAAATACAAAAATAGTTTTTAATGTTAATTAACCTAGTGTTTAATAGAGATATACTGAATTCATTAGCTTTTATTTATAGTAACTTTTCCAGACGACAACAGAGATTTGAAGAGATTACATGGGATTACACAAGGTTTCCAGGTTCCAGTAACCATGATTTTTGAGGTTCAGACGCAAACTATAAAAGTGGGTTAACGACTTTGTCCTGTATTTTTAGAGATTAAAAGTATGTAATTAAAAAAATAAAGTCTTGGTGAAAACCAATCAATTTAAATTTGACATAAATTTAACACAAAATAATTAGAATGTTAACAACAAAAGCATCTCTTAGAAACCATCTTCATGCTGCAAACGGATTGTATTAGTGTGAACGAAATGAATTAACTGCTTAAAATTTTAGATTATTATTACTAATAATTCAAGATATCATACAAATTATATCCCACCTTATATTATACTATCGGGCAAACAAGTATAACGATGTTCAATTTTCATAATTCAAATGGTCTTTACTTTAATTGAATCTTTGTGCAATCAATACACACCATATGGATAGTTCTCCAAAAACGCTTTTTCATGATCGGTGATAGGTCTAGTCCAATGGGGGTAATCTTTGTGGACTGCTACCATTATATTTGTAGGACCTTCGAAAATTCTAAAGGGAGTAGGCCTAGGTGGGCGTTTAAATCCAAAGATTTCTCCAGCTGGGCTTACTTGTACCGGAAATTTTTTTTTTGTTGGTATACGTATATAGTCGTCTTCCAACAGCATTAATGCAGGATCTGTTTTATCCGTGGTAACAACTGGAATTCCAAAAAATTTTAGACCGCGAAATACAGGAAACCTGAAGCGTTCCCATTCCAATGGTCTACTCAGAGTAGCAGGAATATAGTTAGAAGGATGATATGGGTCATGTGTAACAACACGTGGAGCGCCAAGAGGTGGAGCGGTCCTCATACTTAATTCTGTAAAATAAATCAAATATTGATTAATGTTAATACTTAATAGCACGATACCTATTCCAACAGGATCATGAAATAGCAGCAAGAGTAAAAATAACTTAATAACTCAAATAATGAAAAATATATAAAAATTTTAGCATTAATGGTACATGTTAATGCAATGCCTTTATTTTTCAACTTCCATTACAAAAATTTGAGTATGATAGATCGCGCACTATCTTTTATCTCCCTGCCAGCAAATCTTGTGTAGCGAGTTGTGTTGTTTCGCAAATTTCAAGGGGTGGCACTACATCTCTTTATTTTCTTCCAAATCCGACATTTTCTTTATTTTTAGGGCGATCCCATGAGCTCTCTACCCTTTTGCATCACACTTCTTCCACTAGTTCTCGCACTAATCAATTCTTCTTGTTACGTCTACGGTGACAAAAATTATAACAAGCAACTTCAAAGTGCTTTAAATATCATCGAGAGGCGCACAGTAGAGATTGATATGGACGTTGGTTTGGACAAGAGATAGAAGAGTCTTCTTTGACAGTTTTGTTCTTCGAATCTGTTGTTTTGGGATAGTTCCATAAGCGATGCACGAACTTGTGGCCCTTGATATCGTCATGAATAAGATTATTCATGGGCAGAACAGATTGCATTACAATTTTTCCGTTCCAAAATTATAAATCCCAAAATATCAAGTCAAGCACGCACTTCTTAATCTCCAATCTCTTCGTAACTGAATTATTCTTGGTGTAGCTTAAATCGTTGTAAATTACATCAGGAAACACTTAGACTGGCAACGGAGCGTTCCTTTAGAAATGCACGGACCAGGAGGTTGGGACCATTAACCTTCATTTTAGCATCAGGAGTAAGGAAAGTATATTACTTTATTTAGATACCGTACTTCTAAAAGCTTAAGTACAGAATTCAAAGTTTCAATGTTTTGCCAAATAGCCCCCGACAAGAAAATGCACGGTAACATTCACAGAAATGTAAAAACTCAACTCTTGTCGAAAGAGCAAACTTTTGCCTCCCTCGGATCATCAGGATTTAATTTATCTACAGATAGTTTTATTTTCGCATGCCAGGATGGTCTTATTTCCACCTCAATAAACCGTGACCGCATTTGACATGATAAAGTTTCCAACGATAGATAACACAGATAACCTTTTCGCGCAGAATGTACCAATTTCTACATACCTAATACGGCCCTAAGAATCTTTGTCCCACTTAAAGGTTTGGCAACAAAACTGGTCCTGCTGGACGCTCCGGGGGAGATACACACACTCAACACCCAAAATCATTATCCGGGACTTCGAGAAACGAACTATATTCGTGATCGATTTCTTGACTCCAGCCGACTAAAAGATCGCTTCGAAGGAAAAAGTAAAGAAGAGAAGGTATTAAGGAACGCTAAAAAGGGAACTGCAGCAACTGTACCAAAAATATTTGTTTGAAATAATTCTCCTTGTGATCGTGACTATCGGAGGTGGCAAACTAACACTGGTTCGTTACCTAAAAGCTATACCCGCGTGCCATTAACATGCCAAGGCACTTGCGAGATGGATGCAGAAGCCTGCCATACCTGGCTCACTCCGTCTTTTGAAGACACAGAAGGGCTTCAACCGCCAATTATTTTGATTGTATGCTGAGCTTTGGCCATCTTTTTCACATTCGTAACACGTTTTTGTACCACCGCAGGGTCCCATTGCGGTGAAAACGTCTTCTAACAAATGAAACCGGCTCCTGGTGGAATCATGGTAAATCACATCCATGGAATCACAATGACATGCCGGCAAACCAAAGTGTGTATTGAGGAAACAATGCAACCCAAACTTGACCCTTGTTTAACGCCGGCAGGTTTGAAGACGTAGAAGTGGATGCTTGTATCTTCTTCGAAAAGACTCCGTCACTGATGTGTCAAGATGTCTAAGAACACTTATATCGACAAGCTCAGGGTCCTTGGGGGCGTCAAAAATCTTTTCTTTCTTTAAATGAATTTTGGCACACTTGTAACAATCCAATGTCCATACAAATATCTCCTGTGTACTTCTTCACGATATTCAAAGCACTCTGAAGTTTGCTTTGACCAGAAGCATAGATCGTCAGGTCGTCCATATAAAGTACATGAGTGAACCTATGGTCGCGCTGATCAGTGTCCCCACATAGGTATCCAGAAGAATTTCATACTGCGAGAGAGAAAGACAGAGAGATAGAGCGAGAAGTGTGATGCAAAACAGCAGACGGCTCATGGTATTGCTCTGAAAGACACACTCTGGAAGGCGATGTTGTACGTAGTCACACAATAATTTCCAGATAAGATAGTAAATCTAGTTTCCGAAAGGAAAATAAATCTCTTTGTGCACCTCACTATCTGTAGATGAACCTTTAAGTTTTCCAACAGAGAGAATAATCGGTGAGAATTTGAATCGAAAGTTTTCCGGTAGTCAATCTAAGTCATTGACAGAACGCGCTAATTGGCTGCTGCGTATTGGCAGATGCATCTGTCGATTAGCAAGTTCTCTCGGCAGCCTGCTTCACCTTTTTTAGAGCCACGTTGTTCGTACATCTCTCTCCACTTAGGCTCAATTCATCGAAGAATCCCGTTGTTCAGAACAGCTGTAAAGATCTTATACAGTGTATTCAAGCCAGTTATTGGCCTATAATTCTCTGGGTTGAACAAGCTACCTTGTTTAGTGTGAGTATAGTGCGCCCTGACATCAGCCACTATGGAATGGGCGTTTCCAAATTTAAATATGAAGTGAATATTCAAGCCAGATGTTGATGTGTAGAAATCAATTTCTTACACCAAAAGTTCTTCATATCTTCTGGGCCTGCATCGGAAAAATTCTTGGTACCACTTAGTGCTTTTTCACCTCTTTGGCAGTGATTGATGGTCATTTCTTTTCAGCTGTTGTTATAAGATTGTAACAAAACTTCTTAAAGCGGATGATATTATCAGTTTCTTTCTTTAACTCTACTGTTTTCGGAATCTTGTATACCCTTATCAAAAAAAGTCTCTAACTTATTGGGATTAGGTGAATTTTTTATAGAAACAGGGTGAACGCTTAAGAGATGCGAAGGGTCAGTAAGAAAATGTTGATCCTCCCTGATTCATCTCTCCCTCTTATGTATCTACTTCCTTGCGTCGGACAGCACCTGTATTTTGTCGACAATATGCTGCTTGATTTTCAACAGCATTGACTCGTTCAGTGTATAATTGACGATCCACTGTTCTTTGGCGAACTTTCGAACTCTTTCCGTGAAAGGTCTACCAGATGTTATGTAGTCAATCACACACTAAAGACAGGACGCATTCTGCCTTGCCCATCTAATCTTCTTGTTGACGTCGGTTTTTTCATTGTTGATCCCACCGTATATATTTGTTTTTGTTTAAATAAATAAAACCAAAATTGCACTCTTCAAACAATTTTTGCAACTGGGTTTTTTCATGTAAAACACTTGAGTAGCTCACCATGCAGCAATATATATGTTATCTAATTTGTTCAACTTTATTTTCTTATGTATTTACGCATAAACATTACCTGGGAGTGTTATACGAAGAGGTTGCCTAGAAGAAACAGGTGAAATTGACCTGGACCTGGACCTGGAATTGGAGCTAGAACTTAAAGTGAGGCTGGAATTGGAGCTAGAGCTGGAGCTGGAGCTGGACTTTTCGGAATCAGAGTCGAATCGTATACTTGAGTCTGCAATCAGATATAGATTCATTTATCTTATTGTCCAGCAGAAATATGGGTAATCTAAAATTTTTAAAAATTAACATTTTTTCTTTTTAAACAATTTGGTAACTTTAGCATGAATAGCCTGCCCAAATTGAAATAAAGGGCCATTCCGGGTACTCATAACAAATCTGCCTCTGCACGTATTAACTTGAAAATCCGGTCATAGGTTTGTATTCAAATAAAGTAACATTTCTTATGGAGAGCGAAAAAAATTAGAAATTGATTTTTCTCGAAAACGACCAAGACGATTTTGATGAATAAAACGTATTTTGTTGTTCCAAATAAATTAATTTAGAAAATTGTCAGCAAAAATTAGAGGTACAATTTTTTTCTTACATTTTCTTCTTTTTTAAGTTAGGTTTTAGAGTGGCAACGCTCGTATATCAAAAAAATATTTCTAAGAATAGCCTTAATGACATACAGTTTTGATGCATTTTTTTCGAATTCAATCTCGGACGGATACTTTGGAATACAAACCTAGTTATTTTTTGTAATGTCACAAACTTGTTGAAATTGAAAATGGCGATATAACTGATGTAAATATATGCATCGTAAATAATATCACAGTATTTTAAACGAACTGCAAGAGTTTATTTTTCGGAAGATTTAATCAATTTGAAATTGTAATCATAAATTACTATAAATACTTATATTTGTTCGCAATTATTATTTCTACGAGAAATGCGAAAAAGGAAAACATTTCAAATTCAAATAACCTGTGATGAAATTTATGCAAAATAAATTACTTTGAAAAATAAAAATGACATAATAACCGAGTTCCGACTGATAAATTCACTTATTTAGAAAGGCTACATAAATAGATTGTATATCCTCAAATTACACACAATGTAGAATTAAATACAAATTTCAACCTAGTTTCTTCTGAATGCAAACCATATAAAAG
This sequence comes from Belonocnema kinseyi, assembly GCF_010883055.1. NCBI lineage: Eukaryota > Metazoa > Arthropoda > Insecta > Hymenoptera > Cynipidae > Belonocnema > Belonocnema kinseyi. Next base: position 85,252,538 of record NC_046657.1, read on the forward strand.
AGTTATCAGTAAGTATGCGTGATTGACTTAATCACTAAAAACTCCAATCGGCAGACTCCTCGGAGGGAGATGAATTACCAAGAACAAATATACCCCGGAATAGTTACAAGATTTCGGCTAGTTAGAAAAGCTAACATTACGAAATCATTGATTAATTCATTTAAAAGTAAGAGTTAATTAATTTATATAATTACAAGACATTGAAAAAATCATGAAAATCCGTTAATATTTGCAGCAATAATGTGAATCTGTACATTATGTGCATTTACGCCGCAGTTTCGAAAAAATTACGGTAAAGACGGTATTTTTTAGATATATTTCACATGGAAGAAACAGTATTGCCGCTTGAACTATACAGAAGTATAGTTGAGCGAAGTACGCGTATATAGATAACTATACTGATTTGTCGCGGGACCAATACACTGCTTCGCATACACGTGCGACTCTAACCTTAAAATGGAAGGAGACCGTCATTTTCTCAAGTTTTTTTTTTGTCATAGTATCTTCGGATCGTATCTTTTTTTCCAAATCTCCACGTTTTTAGACCTTCTGATCCAGAAAAACAGCATTTCGCGAACGTGTGTACGCGCGTATATTTTTAGTTTGCAGCACCGTCAAAGGATTTTCATATCACGTATTGTCACATCAACAAACTTGTATCTTTCGCGGAGAAATATGACGTTTAGGAATACTTGTATAGCTGTTATTCCTATACTGGTACAGTTATGAGGAGCATACAAGTCTTTTGTGCATGTTTCTGACTTTTATTATTAATTTATTATTATGACTAAAGTTATTTTCTGCAGAATATTTAGTTCTTAATAAAAACTTAATTTGTTTAACAGATTTCCCTCGCGAATCGTAAAAGAGTATTATTTTGTGCAATTGTTGACACAATCAATTTATGGTAAAAGTGCTTTTGTGGTTTAATATATTTAGCAATTCAGTACTCGGTTCTGAATTTTTAGGCCGCGCGATTGAATAATTTTTGTCTAATTTCATGCATACATCATGTAAATAGTCATATCTTGAAGTACACAGAGCCGATTTTTCAATAAAATGTTTTCACATTATAAATTATAATGTAGATTCTACGCTGCAAAAATGCATAGACAGCTAACACTGCACGTTACTACTGCTGTTCTTCCTTTTTTATTATTAAACAAAATATAAACACTTTATCGAAAAAGTGTCTCTGCTTGTTGCAAGATAGGGTTATGCAGATGACATATACAATAATGTAGACGAAAATATTCAAACATTCAGAACCGATTACACATTCTGATATCCGATAGTCCTTTTTTGTGTTTAAGATTT
>NC_046657.1:85253954-85258414 GCF_010883055.1 Belonocnema kinseyi
ATATATTTTTAATAATAAAAGAGCTTTGAGCTTTTAACATGCATATTTAACCCTCATGATAGCAAGCTAAAATCGTGACGTTAACAGGGAAGCTGGGCCTCTGAGGCCCGTTGAAATTCAAACTTCTCTTTCCAGTAAATATATAGAAAAACCTAAGAAGAACTTGACGTGTTAAACAAATATTTGTTGCACGCATTTTTATGGGATGCCAAACCAAAATTGACCAAGATATGAATAGTAAATTTTGCCGAGAGTCTCAAAGCCTCCTTTTGTTGCGTTAAAAAAATGATTTATAACCTTTACTTTTGTTTACTTTTTTAAGTAAAATCGCGATGAATCACAAAAGCTGTGACTGAAGGGACTTTTTTTCAACTGAAAAACATTGCGTGAGGCCACTGATTCGTTTTACATTGAACCTTATATGAATACTATATTTGGCCAAGAGTGTCAACGCCTCCTTTTGCTGCGCTGTAAAAAAGATTTATAACCTGTACTTTTGTTCCTTCTAAATACCAGCATTGCAACTATCACAATAACTATGACAACATAACCAATACAACATCAAAATATCACGCGTTGCAAATGCGAGCGCACATTTGAAAGAGTTTACGCGAGAAATTATGTTTGCACCTACAAGCAGTAGATGTATTTTAGAAAACTACAAGCAAATATATAGAAATGCTTCAAAATTAAAAAAAAAAAAGTATCTGTAAAACTGAAATCTACGAGTATGCACTCAAACTGTTTTTTCATGCAAACATGAGTGATATGCATACTCTTTTCCTCGCGGTACTCAAACTTGATGTTGCAATGAACAGCGGGCCTGCGAGGCCCGCCTTGTCTTTTGGTGTAAGTAAAAAATATACACGTTTCTGTGGAGCACTCCACAAGTGAAATTTTCAGAACACTTGCTGAATTCGCCAAAGAAATTTCCATGCACAAGCCCATACTGGATCACAACTCTTTGTAACTCGAAAATTGTGACCCGCCGGGCCTCTGAGACCCGCCTGCCTTTTTGAGGGTAAAAAAGATTAGTATATCTTGGCGAGGTTAACTGATTATGCACCAAAGACTAACGCATAATAATATTATTCATATGTACATTAAAATAAGAGATTCGTCAAAGTGGCACACATAATTTTTCCAAACTCTAAAACGAAATACATACGTTTGAATGTTTCATTTTTCCTGTTGTTCCTGTTGAAATAATATTCAAATTTAGAATCAAAAATATAATTTGATAAAATTGTAAACTTTAAAATTATTTCAACAGCAACGATATGAAAGATTCAATTTTCGTTGTCAGCTATTCTATTATTGCACTTGAAAATATATAAATTCCTTAATCGTCTTTTTTGTGTGCAACACGTATTTTCTTCGGTATTTTTCGAGTTTCGACATATTTTACAATTCCATACATAATTAGGGGGTTGTTTACCCCTACGTAATTTTTTTTATTGATGTTGAATGGAATTTATTTTACTTCCTTCGGTATAAAACTTTTTTTAGATTGTCTTTGTGTATGGAAAGTATATATTATCATGGAAACCAAATAAAAATCATTTAGGGCGAGCTACTCACATTCATGTTTTTAATTTTTTTGGCGAAACATATCAAATTTATTTTTATCTCAAATGCAAAATATATTTTTTTAAACCTTTTTTTTCTAACAATTTTGCACGTTTCAGCGTATTTGAAATAATTTAGGGGTGGTTTACGCCCGCGCAATTTTTTTCATTTATATTGGATGGACTTTATTTTACTTCCTTCGCCATAGAAGTATCTTCCAAATGGTCTTTATATATGATTCAAGTGCAGAATATATTTTTTCACATTTTTTTCTGTCAATTTTAACATTTGTAGCACAACTTTAAATATATGAAGATGTGATTTACCCCCCTCATTTTTTAGGGAAAATTACGTTATTCATCTTTCATGACGAGACTACTTCAAATAGGTTTCATCGAAATCAATTTGGTTTTTATACCTAAAACTATACAATCGACACATGGGACCCCTATCTTTGAGGGGCTGTGTTACCCTATTAAAGTTTTTTTCCGCAGATAAAAAAATACAGGTCACTTAGTTTTTCGAGTACTACAACATATATCAGGGAGAGTCAAATCGAAAAGGGACACCTGGAGTACCTTCCTTGTAAGATGATAACAATTCCGTCCTGACATGAGAAAATAAAGCTCTCTGTTGCTGAATTATGTTCGGGTTATTTCAGGAAAGCAAGAGTTTGCTCCTTCGACAAGGACTGATTTTCTACATTTCTGAAAAAGTTTCCATGCATTTCCTTGTTGAGTAGCTGTTGGCGGAAGTTTTTGGCCTCTACTTTCTTTACTTGGGATTTCATAAATAAGGCAACTAGATGATGTAACACACTGTCCTTACTTGTTATGTTAAGTTTCAAGCCCAGTATCTCGGCCGCCCACTCCGTACCTTTGTAGAGAAACGCGGATTTGTGAAGGTACGCGCCTTTGCAAATCACCTCATAATTCCTAACCATCCTTAAGAGAGGATCTTTTTGATCTACGACGCGTAGAGTTTTTAACAGCTAGTGTTTGGCCCATGAAACCACCCTAAATGAGTATAGTGGAACCGGGACGGCTACATATCACTCGCAGATATCTTGTTCAACGCTAACAGATTGGAAGAAAAAATCAGTCAAAGAAGACTCTTGTGTTTGCCTTGGAGAGCCACCTCCACTAATGCTATATTCTTAATGCGGCTTCTTCGCCAAAGGAAACAACGCAGATCAACAAAGGACACTCATATATCTCAGGGCACTTGAGAACGCACGTAATTCTTCTATTTTCCAGATTAATCTGGGACTAATTTTCCAATCCACAATTCATAATAATCTTTGCTGGGTAACACTCGAACACATTTGAAGCATATTGAAGCTGCCTTACACTGGAATCATAGATTTTTAGGACACTCATATAAAATATATGAGTAAACTTATGCTACCGACTTTAAGTATCGCAGCCGAGCTAACGAGGAGAATTGTGTAGTGCGAGATACATATAATGACCGAAGTGTGATTTAGAAGAGGGGAAGGCTCGTGTTCTCGTCCTGAAAGACGCCCTTCTGCAAGGTGACGGTAGATCCTCAGTTCATGGGCGAACTATTAAGCCGTATTCAGATGAACGTTTCCCGGTTAAGATTATGGTCACGATTGCAAGCGTCGACCAATCAGCGCGGATCGTGCTGCACGCTAATTGGTTGACGATTCCAATCGTAACGGTATCGGAACCTGGATACCCTCGCCTGAATACGTTTTCTACGATTCGTCTTGATTTTGCTTTCTCATCTACATCTGCGGCTTGCTCAAGCAGCTATTTCTGAAGTCCTCTGCGATCATATCGAGTTCGTAAAAGTTAGGCAGCTTGATTTCACAAAAACTGTTTCTGGAAGCACAGAGTGTTCACGTTCGTCGTGAAGCCTTCGCGAACAGAGATAATAGTTGAATCAGAGCAGTCCAACAATTTATTCTTGAGTGAATACGTCTACCCAATAATATGAGCGTCCCGTACGGTTGTCGTGTGCTCTGCGCGTTTGTTTCTTTTAAACCACACCTACAGCTTGGTTGGTTCGTTTTTATTGTTATTCACACGATCAGGTACAGAAAAGGTTAGTCTATCCTTGCATATACCCGCGTGCGTCATAGGCTTCCTGTTTCGACTCCAAAAGAACGACATCGAAACCAAATGGGGGTTCGTCCGGGTCATATGTATGGTCAGCATTTCAGGAGCCTAACATGTGGCCATAGGTGTGAGTTACAGCGGTTTTACTGCGTTAAAATTGGAATGGAAACTTCTAATGTGTCCTCTGCGGGTTTACATTTTTCTTGTACCTGCTTCCCTATTTCTTCACCCCCCCCCCCAACACTCACTTGTTGGTAGGAAGTGGACCTACAGTTTGAAGTGGGTTCCAAACCAATAAGAGCAACAGCTTTCAGTACTTAGAGAACTTTTTTATCTATAGGTACCGGTCCCACCATATATAGGTACCATCTTCGTCTCTACAGGTTTTTAATCCCTTGCTACTTGATGATCGAAAAAGTTTCTTACAACGTGACAGGTCTTTAATAAAACCGCTTTCTGAGCTACTGGTAGTACCTTACTGACACTAAAATGTTCAAGATGTTCAATGCATCTTGCGTGCACATTGCCTGTAGCCGCAACCACAATAGGACAAATAGATACATGTTTCATAGTCCTCCATATTGTCTTTTCTTCGTGCCTTAGTTCGTTATACTTATAGATCTTGTTTGCACAGGTTGTATATTTCGATAAAGTGGACAATCAATGTCGATGATATAGAATCTTTTACCTTTTTTCGCATTACGATTTCAATTTGATTAGCTTTGGTGTAATGATCCGTTTGTATAGTAACATCCAAAATAAGATGTAATTTTCGTAATCTAAAACGGGCATTGGCATTGGCATTGG
>NC_046657.1:85258514-85268033 GCF_010883055.1 Belonocnema kinseyi
CATGGTTATGAGTCGGCGCAAAAACTCGGTCGGCTTACGCGAAAATAATGCCAAATTCTGCTGGGAAGTTGTCACACGAATTCGTTTTTGGTCCACTGTGAGAAAATGCGGCACCCATCGCGCGCAGAGCTTCTTCATGCCTAAAACTGAATGCACGATATTGCCCACACGTTCCAATGACATGCCTACAGCATTAGCTACCTCTCTCAATTTCACTTTGGGATCATTCAACATCATATCATGGATTTTTTCGACATTTTCTGGTTCAGTGACCTCTTTTGGGCGCCCAGATCGTTCAGCATCAACTGTGCTCGTACGGCCACAACGAAACTCGGTAAACCACTTATGAATCGTTCCAATCGACGGTGCAGAGTCCGGGTATTACCTATTCAGCTTGGCCTTGGTCTCGGATATCGTTTTCTTGCGAAGATAGTAGTGTTTGACCAAAGTTCGAAACTCAGATTTTTCCATATTCAAAAAAAAACTCGGAGGGTAGTCGCTTCTCAGTGCTGTAACTTGTAAATGCGTAAACATAAATGGCTGAAGTTTTTACAGGCGTCATTTGAAGGATCAAGCTCGACGAAAATGGTTCACATTAGTGAATAATAATTCCATCTCTGAGAATTTTCAAGTACTTATCAGACTGCCTAGTATACATTATCATGTATTCTGAACCCATGCTACATGCTATTTAGTGTTTCCATCAATGCGTTCAAAGCTAAACAGTATAATAGAGCACTGAAGAAGTCTCCTGGAAATATACCAGTCGTCAACCGTATTGATTTTGTTGTCCGTTGTTGTTCATGATGAAAATTCCTGATTGTTGTACCCTAAAGAATTATCGCACGACTTAGGAAGTCCCGCTGCAACATCTGAAGCTATGATTTTTGTTATCTCCATTTAAGATTTATTGCTTGCTCTTGTATTCTATAATTGTAACCACGCAGCATCTATATTGCTTCTGTTCGTTTTCCCCCAAACACCCATACAGTAAGTAGTCATGTATTCCAATTGAAGCAATTCGGTGTCTTGCTGGATATTTTGCTTTATGCTCAGTTCACGGTGATAACCTTCTTTCATCTGCCACAAAGGTTATATTTTATTGCCTTCTTGCACTACTCATCTTGTTCTGGCGCAGGCTAGCAGAGAAAATATCGAATCTTTGCCGTTTGGAGTCTATAATCTCATCCAATGTTGCTGGTGTTAATGCTTCGATGTACCGAACGTGGATGGTCTTAGGAACATGGTTTAGTCTGAACTTTAATCAAGCATGACGAAAATTTCTTTCAAGTTACTGTAATTTTTCTGGGATTGCGCTGTTTACCTCATCTTGATTAATGTCAGGGTGTAGTTCTAGTGGACCCGATACTTGATGTTCATTATCCATAGCACCTATGCGTTTTTGTTCTGATAGATTCTGCTCATTTATTCTTTTGGCTAGCTCTTGGTACTCAAGTAAGAAGAGTTGATGATGTTCTCTCGTCAAACTCTGTCCACTTTGTTTTATCAATAAATAAAGGTGTCTAACATCTCCGTTCATATCGTATGTCCATTTCAGCGCTTTTTTTAATTGCTGGAACTCTGTTTTCCACAGCTTAATGGTGTGGTGCAGCTTCCTCGAACTAATGTTCATTGCCGTCCTTTTTCAAATTCAAATCAACCTTTTGTTCAATATCCATTGCTGGGTCTTCATAGATTTATCCATTAGTCCTGATTTCCCTCACCTTTGCGATAAGAACTGTTAGTGCGACTTGCTTCATATGAGGATACTCTGAAGCAAAGCACCCCGCACCATTTATATTAAAACCTGAGCCCGATCAAATTGACTGAAATTGCAATATAATATAGTACAAAGCCTCCTGATGAAAAAATTCTAATAGGTACTAGTCCAAAAAATCAAAAGTTTTCGAGATAGATGGGGCTGAACGCGAAAAATATGACCACATGTGAATCTAATGTCCCGCTGTAAACTTGAAGATGAGGTGCAGATTTTTCAATAAACTGTGCTCAGCACAATAACTGACAATACTAGAAACACTGTTAAGACCAGTCCAGCTAATAAGGGCAACAAAATGGAGCTGTCCTGGTAATAATAGGCGAAATCATGGCGCTGTCCTAGCAATGTAGATACAGTTCGAAATATTAAAGGTGGAAGACAGTTCAGTTAATGAATAAAAGACTGTAGATCAGTCCAATTATCGAAGGAAAAGCCAGTCCAGCTACTAAAGGCAATGTAATGGGGATGCCCTGGCAATGTGAAGATCTTAAAAAATAATCAAGGCAAAAGATATTATGGACTACCAAAGATATTTTGTTTTCCAGATAATTAAGAAAAGGCTATAAATCAGTCCAACCATCAAAAGCAAGACATGTTATTAGTCCGGTAGGTTAAGGCAAGGCTATAAACTAATCCAACACACAAAGGCAAGACATGTTATTAGTCCAGCCTTTTAAGACGAGACTATAATTAAGTTCAACCAACAAAGGCAATACATGTTATTAGTCCAGTCGGTTAAGACGAGACTATAGTTAGAGCCAAGGTTGAAACCGAGTCTATCTAAATTTTGGGTCAAAGCCTGAAGTTTGTTATTACTTTCTTTATTTATTACGTTATCGCCTGGAAACGGAAATTATCAATAATTCAAAACTTCCATAATTAACATTTTTTCAACGCCCTATGTACAGGACGATTCGAAAGAGGTGTTTAAGGTGGTGCAGAATTTTTGAAGTTATGGCCCGGAATGTTACATTGTGAGACTGATATTGACGTGCGTAGAGAGAAAGGAATGGAGAATAGAGTACAGGCTGCCAGGGAGTGTACAGGTGAAGAGTACAGGAGACGGTCAGAGTAAAGAAGAGAGGCAGGGCAAGGTATGGTTGTATGCGTCTCGATCATATTTGGATATAGAAAGGCTTTTTTGGCATTCAGTGAAAGCAGAGGGGAGATAAACAATGCTTCATTGATGAATTGTTCGCTATGAGTGGTTCAATAAAGTTGAAAACAGTATCTTTATTCAGTTTGCGTTTATTTGGTGTTACTTAACATTATTGTATATTAAGCCATAAAAAACGGAGAAAGGTATAAACATTTTAATTGTTTAAATACTTTTTTTCGGTGCTTCAAAAATCACCTCGGGGTATTTTATTGAATGATCTAGTAATGCACTGAAAAATATTTTCCCGTCCATCCAGTTGTTTATATTGAGCTGACAATTGTTTATAACAATTCAATTGTTTCAAAATAATTATTTTCCCTTAATTCAAAAACACCATGCGAGAATTATCAAATCTATATTTATACCTAAATTCAGTCCACTGTATAAAAATTAAAAGAAAAAAAATCAAACACGTCAGAATTTTGGTCTTTTTTTGGGCTGCTGAATGCACGAACAACGATTTTCCAAAAACAACCCCTACTAAAAATAAAACTACCCCCTATGTAAAAACTCAAATTTTGAAAAAACAAAGAACACCAGAATTTTGGGCTTGTTTTTTGCTCCCGAATGCACACAAAAATTTAAAAACTACACCCATTTAAAAAAAACCGCCCCATTGCGAAAAATAAAACTTGCAAAACACAAAATGCACCAGATTTTGGCCTTATTTTGAGCTCTCGAATGCACCATACAAAAATTCAGAAAAACCACCCTTATGTACAAAAACACCAACCCAGATATCAAAACTTAAACATTGATGTTGGCATTTATGAAGAGCCCAAAAATAATAAATTCCATTTTGCACCGTAAAATTCGAAAAATATCAGAGACTCTAGTAACACTTTAATATTCCGAAAAATATTATTTTTCGACCAAATCATATTTGGTTGTTAACAAGTACTGTTTTTAACGTTAAGTATTGAAGAACAAAAATCGGAGAAAATATTTTCAAGGAGCTCAAAAATCGGAGACTCAATTGACGCCGGTAAATTCTCAAAAAGATTATTTTTGACAAAGTAATATACAGGGTGATTTTTTTAACTTGAAACTTTCAAATATCTCGAAAAATAGGCACTCTATGAACAAATGTTATCAATCAAAATTTAATTACTCTGAGGAGTTCATATATTGATGTTAAAATCGGTTTCCCTACACCGTTCCCTGGGGGTGGGGTGGGGGCAAGTGCGAAATCTTAAATGGAAACCCCTATTTTTTATTGCATATTCGGATTATTTGAATAAAAATGTGTATGATTTGTCTAAAACATTTTTCTAGTTTCGCGATAGATGTCGCTGTAATCAACGAAATTCAATTTTTCTACATTTTCCTGTTACTGAGAATGCACGCTTACTAGTCTGCACTACTCGAAATTAGTCGAAAAACAAACTACTACTTTTAGCATAACCGACGAACAACGATGTGGACGTAGCAATTTTCTGTCCCCTTCGGGGTGCTTGATTAACGTGAGTTCCCTCGCCTCTGACGATTCGAGGTACTCAGGGAATCATCTTTTAATTAAATTAAGTGCTCAAAATGATGACTTTTGACTTCAATTCTATGTCTCTCAGATAGCCCCACAAAAAGAAATCTGGTGAAGTAAGATCTAGCGATCTTGCAGACCAATTTATCGGAGCGCCTCTTCCAATCCAGTGACCATTGAAACCACGACCAAGAACTTCTCGTGCTTCCGCTGAATAGTGTGCGTCTGCCGTATTTATAAGCTCAACTCTTCAAGCAATATTGGCGGTTCATTTTGCAAAATGTCTAGATATTTTGAACCATTTAAGCTGACTTAGATAATCTGGGAACCGATCAGTTTGTTGCTCATTATTCCACACCATACGTTGACAGTCCATGTACGCTGGTGTTCGACTTCACGAAGCCACTGCGGATTTTCAATACTCCAGTAGTGCACAGTGATCCCAGATCTGAAACGAGACGTGGTCCAATACTATGACACCTCTATGTCCGTGTGAATATAGTAGGAGACGATATTTCTCCTCTCGACATTTCTCCTCTTCTCAATTTGAAAACTCGAAGGTGCACGATTGCCGTTCGGAACATTTCGGCGGTTCTATTTATATCTCTATCTTCTTTGAAATAAAATGAAGAAATTGGGATTTTAATATTTTCAGATTTCGATGCTGGGCAGGCGATTCTCATGATTTGAATACTTCGCACGCCTCTTTATATGCGTATATTTCGAGGTTACGTTACTTCAAGTATAAAATATAAATTATATAAATATTAATACTATTATATATATTTTAATATTATTAATTATAACATTATAATTATGTTATATTATAATAGTCTTCTTTAAATCTTGAACCGCATTTGAAAGAAATTAAAGAAATTGGTGATTTTGGAATTCATCTCGTTTGGATAAAAACTCAATTATTTGATTGAAATATTAATTATTTTGTTAAAAATGTTACTATTTTGTAAAACAGACCTCTTTTCTATCAAAAGTTTAACTACTTTGTTAAAAATTTTATTTCTTTTATTTGAAGGTTTATCTCTTTCGTTGAAAATACCATTTTGAAACTGACATTTAGTCTATACCATTTTTAGTTAAAAAATCATGTATTTTGTTAACAATTCGTCTTTCTCTGTAGAAATTAAATTGCTTTTTGCAAAAATTTATACTTTTTGATTAAAAATTACATTTTTCGGTTGAATTATCAACTGTGCATATTTTTTGGTTGCAAAGTCGTTAAAAATTAAAATCATAATTTTTGGGTGGCAAATTCCATTATACACTTAAAGTTGTACTACTTAGTAAAATAATAAATTTTTTCTTATTAAAGATTCATAATTATAGTTGAAGATTGAACTATTTGCCTTTAAATTAGGTACAAAATTCAGCTTTTTTGAACATAATACTCTTTTTGACTTTACAATTAAAAAATTTATTAAAATTAAATTGACCTTTTGTAGTGGAATCCTTTTGGTTGAAAATGTTTCATTTTTGGTCAAAAATGCAATTGTTTGGTTAAAATATGAACTGTACATCTTCTTGGGTTTAAAAGTCAATTATTTCACTAAGAGTTGAACTACTTTGTAAAAAAAAATACTTTTTTTTAACAAGGTTTTATAATTATGGTTGAAAATTTAACTATTTGATTGAAAGTTTAACTCTTTGATTGAAAACTCATATTTTTCGCTTAAAAAATTCAACTTTTTGTAGATAATTCGTCTTTTTGACTGTAAAATTAAATAATTTCGTTGAAAATTCATGTCTTTTGTTTAAAATTTGTCTTTTTTTGTAGATCATTTAGTTTCTTGGTCGAAAATTCATTGGATTGGTTGACAATTTAACAACTTTATTGAAAATAAATTTTTTCCGTTAAAAATTATTTATCTCTATCTGAAAATGTAACTATTATAGGATTGATTAAAAATTAATCATATATATTGGTTCAGTTTGAAAATCTTTTTTTTATAGAACATTATTCTTCTTGGTCAAAAATTCACATTTCCTTGAAAATTTAACAATTTTGTTGAAAATTCGTTTTTTTTCCTTATTCAATTCAATTTTTTATCACAGCTTTTATCTGGAAATTGAACTATTCCATTTTTGGTTAAACTTTATCCTGTAAACTGTATTAGTTAAAACACCAATTATTTGTTAGAAAATTAATTTATTTTTTTTTCGATTATGACTTCAAATATTATTTCAGTTTAAAAATTGTTTATCGTTGACCCATTCAATTTGAAATTTTTTAACTAAAAAAAGAAAATTTCGTTAATTATCAGCAATATTTGACCGTTCATTTAAAAAAATCCATTACAAACAACTGTTAAAAACTATACAAATTTGAACAGAATGGTTCGAAACAGAACGCCTTGAATTGTTAAATTTGTAATGAGCTAAATTTTAAGTTTAAGCTCTACAATTTTAATTTAAAAAAGATTCAGAATTAATTTAAAACTTGAAATTATTTCAAATAATTTGAAACACGATTTAGACTTTTGCAGATTCAAAAAAAAAGTTTTTTGAGAATTGTACAGTATTTAAAAAGAATAAAAAAATTGTTGTCATTGCTAAGAACATTGAAAATGATTTTTTATTTTGGCAAATAAATTTTAAATTAGTATTTGAAAACATTTTACAAATTAAAAAAAAAATAGAATCCGAAAGATTTTAAAGAAATTTTTTTATTTTGCAATTTTTTTAATTTTAGGAAAAAATCTAATTAACAAAATATATAAATTTTCAACCTAAAAGTTTACTTTTTAACAAATTAAATTATTTTTCTATCAAATAATTGGTGTTTTAAGTTATGCAATGTATAGGATAAAATTTCAACAAAAAATTTAATAGTTCAATTTCCAGATAAAAACGATTAATTTTTAAGCAATCCTAGAATCGTTACATTTTCAGATAAAAAAATTTTTTAATCGAAGAAATGAATTTTTAATAAAGTTGTTAAATTCTCAACCAATAACATGAATTTTCGACCAAGAAAATTAATGATCTATAAAAAAAGACAAATTTCAAACAAAATACATGAATTTTCAACAAAATTATTTAATTTTAAACTAAAAAAAAACGAATTATCTACAAAAAGTTGATTATTTTCAGCGAAAAATATGAGTTTTCAATCAAAGAGATAAACTTTCAACCAAATAGGTAAATTTTTAACCATAATTATAAAACCTTGTTGAAAAGAACAGTATTTTTTTTAACAAAGTAATTCAACTCTTAGTGAAATAATCGACTTTTAAGCCCAACAAAATGTACAGTTCATATTTCAACCAAACAATTGCATTCTTGACCAAAATTGATACATTTTCAACCAAAAAGATTAAATTTCAACAAAATATATGAACTTTCAACAAAATTATTTAATTTTAAAGTCAAAACGAGTATCATTTACAAAAAAGCTGAATTTTTAAATCAAAAATATGATTTTTCAACCAAAATTTTAATTGTCGACCAAATAGTTTAACTTTCTATCAAATTGTAGACTTTTAACGCTCAAAGATGCAATTTTAACAAAAAAGTAAAATTTTTAACAAAAAATTTAATTTGAAGGCAAATAGTTGAATTTTCAACTATAATTATGAATCCTTAATAAGAAAAAATTAATTTTTTTGCTAAGTACTTCAACTATAAGTGATTAATCGAATTTTCCACCCAAAAATTATGATTTTAATTTTTAACAATACAGTCATAATTGAAAACAAATAAATTAATTTTCTAACAAATAATTGGTGTTTTAACTAATAAAGTTTACAGAATAAAGTTTAACCAAAAATGGAATAGTTCAATTTCCAGATAAAAGCTGTGATAAAAAATTGAATTGAACAAGGAAAAAAACGACTTTTCAACAAAATTGTTAAATTCTTAAGGAAAAGGTGAATTTTTGACCAAGAAGATTAATGTTCCATAAAAAAAAAGATTTTCAAACTTAACCAATATATATATGATTTATTTTTAATCAATCCTATAATAGTTACATTTTCAGATGAAGAAAAATAATTTTTAAAGGAAAAAAATTATTTTCAATAAAGTTGTGGAATTGTCAGCATATCCGATGAATTTTCGACCAAGAAAATAAATTATCTATAAAAAAGACTAATTTTAAACAAAATACATGAATTTTCAACGAAATTATTTAATTTTACAGTCAAAAAGACGAATTATCTACAAAAAGTTGAATTTCATAAGCGAAAAATATGAGTTTTCAATCAAAGAGTTAATCTTTCAAACAAATAGTTAAATTTTCAACCATAATTATAAAACCTTGTTAAAAAAAAGTATTTTTTTACAAAGTAGTTCAACTCTTAGTGAAATAATTTACTTTTAAACCCAAGAAGATGTACAGTTCATATTTTAACCAAACAATTGCATTTTTGACCAAAAATGAAACATTTTCAACCAAAAAGATTAAATTTCTACTAAAAAAGATCCATTTAATTTTAATAATTTTTTTAATTTTAAAGTCAAAAAGAGTATTCTGTACGAAAAAAATGAATTTTTAACCTAATTTAAAGGCAAATAGTTCAATTTTCAACTATAATTATGAATCTTTAATAAAAAAAATGGATTTTTTTACTAAGTAGTTCAACTTTAAGTGAATAATCGAATTTTCCACCCAAAAATTATTATTTTAATTTTTAACAATATAGTTGCATTTACAACAAAACGACTTTGCAACCAAAAAATATGCACAGTGGTTAATCAACCAAAAAATGTAATTTTTAATCAAAAAGTATAAATTTTTGCATAAAGCAATTTAATTTCTACAAAGAAAGACGAATTGTTAACAAAATACATGATTTTTTGACCAAGAATGGTATAGACTAAATAAAAGACTAAATTCAAAAATGTATTTTCAACGAAAGAGATGAACGTTCAAATAAAAGAAATAAAAATTTTAACAAAGTAGTTGAACTTTTCATAGAAAAGAGGCCTTTTTTACAAAATAGTAACATTTTTAACAAAATAATTAATTTTTCAATCAAATAATTTAGTTTTTATCCAAACGAGATGAATTCTAAAATCACCAATTTCTTTAATTTCTTTCAAATGCGGATCAAGATTTAAAGAAGACTATTATAATATAACATAATT
>NC_046657.1:85268133-85278954 GCF_010883055.1 Belonocnema kinseyi
ACGTAACCTCAAAATACACGCATTGAAGAGGCGCGCGAAGTATTCAAATCATGAGAATCGCCAGCCCAGCATCGAAATCTGGAAATATTAAAATCCCAATCTTTTCATTTTATTTCAAAGCAGATAGAGATATAAATAGAACTGCCGAAGTGTTCCGACCGGCTATCGTGCACCTCCGAGTTTTCAAATTCAGAAGAGGGGAAATGGGTTGCTCGCGCATCCCAGGCATTTATATCGTCTCCTACCATATTCACACGGACATAGACGTGTCATAGTATTGGACCACGTCTCGTTTCAGATCTGGGATCACTGGTAGTGCATGCTGTGTCGATTAACTATTCCATGGTTCGTAAAAGACGACTCGTCAGAGAATAATACATAACAAAAAACACTGCTCTGAGACATTCCGGATCCACGAGCAATTTCTCGTATACTAACGTGAGGAAGTCTTTTTCTTAGGTTGTATACTTCCATCGGTAGTAAATTTTGTAATACTACGATAAAATGAAGCACGTGACAAAATTCTATTTGGGAAACGCTGAGCGTAGAGATTGAAAGCATTATCAAGATTTCTTCCAGCTTCTCCATGCACCAGAACCATTTCAGTTTTTTCTCGTACGGCTAAATACTCCATTGTAAAGTAGTATTCGAAATAATCTTTGATCTATGTAACTAAAATGAGTTTAGTCTTAAATGTATTCTACAATAATGCCAGATCTAAAATTTAGGAATAGTCAGGAAACACTATTAATGTAAACGTATTACTTAATAATTACTTCTCAAGAACCGATATACGTTTTAGCATGTTTTTCAAAATAATAATTACCATAGAGATCCGAAGTTCTATTATTTCCCTTATTTTTAACCGACTTCAAAAAGGAGAAGGTTCTAGCTATGTTCGTCGTGATGTATTTTTAAGCGTGCATTCTGAGTAACAGTAAAATGAAGAAAAATTGATTTTCGTCGATTAAAGCGCCATCTATCGCAAAACGAGAAGAATGTTCTAGACAAATCATACGTATTTTTATCCAAAGAATCCGAATATGTAATAAAAAATAGGGGTTCCCAGTTAAAATTTTGAACTGGAACCCACCCCCACCCCAGGGAGCGGTGTGGGGAAACCGATTTTAACATTAGTGTATGTACTCTTCAGAGTGAATAAATTTGGATTTATAACATTTTATCATAAAGTTCCTATTTTTTTAGATATTTGAAAGTTTCAAGTTACAAAAATCACCCTGTATAAGTGGTAGATGGGGGTTGATTACAGGCGTTAAGGCTTTAAGCCCAAAAATCGGAGTGGGTGTTTTGGAGGAGCCCAACAATCTGAGACTCTACTGGCACTAGAAAATTCTCGAAAACATTATTTTTTGACAAAGTCATATATACGTGGTAGAGAGGGGTTGATCTTTGCCGTTAAGGGTTGAAGCCCAAAAATCGGAGTAGGTATTTTCGATGAGCCCAACAATTGGAGACTCCATTTACAATCTAAAAATCTAAAAAGGGTTACTTTTGATGAAGGCATATCTGCGTGGTAGTGAGGGGTTGATTTTAGACATTAAGGGTAGTAGCCCAAAAATTGCAATGGGTATTTTCGAGAAGCCCAAAAATCAGAAACTCTACTGACACTGGAAAATTCTAGCAAAGATTATTTCTTGACAAAGTCATATATACGTGTAGAGAGGGATTTATTTTAGACGTTAAGGGTTGGAGCCGAAAAATCGGAGTGGGTATTTTTAAGAAGCCCAAAAATCAAAAACTCCAGTGCCACTAGAAGATTCTCAAAAGGATTATTTTTTCACCTTGTCATATCTACATGGTAGAGAGGGGTTTAAACTCAACCCCTCTCTACGACGTAGCTATGACTTGTTTAAAACGTAATATTTTTGAAAATTTTCCAGTGTCAATAGAGTCTCTGATTATTGGGCTGTTCGCAACTGCCCATTCCAATTTTTGGGCTTCAACCCTTAGTGTATAAAATCAACCCTTCCATACCACGTATACATGACTTTGTCAACAAGTAATCTTTTTGAGATTTTTCAAATGTCAATGGAGTCTTCGATTTTCGGGCTCCTCAAAAATAACCACTTCAATTTTTAGGCTCCAACCCTTAACGACTAATATCAACCCCTTTGCACCACGTAAATATAAAAATTTCAAAAAATAATCTTTTTGCGCATTTTCAAGTGTCAGTGGAGTCTCTGATTGTTGGATTTCTCAAAATACATACCCCGATTTTTGGGCTCCAATCCTTAACGTCTAAAATCAACCCATCTCTGCCACGTAGATATGGCTTTGTCGAAAAATAATCTTTTGTAGATTTTTCAATTGACAATGCAGTCTACGATTTTTGGGCTCTTTGAAAACACCCACTCAGATTTTTCGGCTCCAACCCTGAACGCCTATAATCTACCCTCACCTACCACTTATATATTACTTTGTCAAAAAATAATCTTTTTGAGAATTTACCAGTGTCAATGGAGTCTCCGATTTTTGAGCTCCTCGAAAATACTTACTCCGATTTGTGGTCTTCAACACTCAACGTTAAAAAAACAGTCCCTTGTTACAACCAAAAATGATTTTGTCCAAAAATTATCTTTTTGGAATCTTGGATTTTTGGGCTTTTAAAAAATGCCAACATGAATGTTTAAGTTTTTATTAATGGGTTGGTGTTTTTGTACATAGGGTTCATTTTTCAGAATTTTTGTGTGGTTCATTCGAGAGCCCAAAATAAGCCCGAGATTCTGGTGTTCTTTTTTTTAGAATTTGAGTTTTTACATAGGGGGTAGTTTTATTCTTAGTAGGGCTCGTTTTTGGAAATTAGTTAGTGCCAAGATATTCAATTTTGAAGATTTCAAATGTTCAGAATTTTACGGGCCTGTACAATTCTTAGTATTTAAAATTTTCAAAACTAAATATCTTCGCGAAGAAAAAAGATATTTGATCAAACTCAACACTAATACTTCAAAATGTTATAAGCAGTTTGATGACAAAAAAAGAAGAAGCGACAGTACATAACCTCAAATATAAGCCAAAATCACGGTTTTTGCACTTTTAGGTTATATAATTTTTAAATCCTGATGTGATTAAGCATTTCTGAGGATGGATTTGAATTCATGGACCCAAAATTGACCGGAAATGACTAGTTTTATCTATTGTGCAATTTTCAAGTTGGGCTGTGAAATCCAGCGCGTAGCGCGATTGTCACACAATCTTCACTGAATTGCGTAGACATTTCAGAATATAAAGAAGCATTCCCAATGCGAGCAAAGAAAGCCGCTCGCACAGCATGAGATAAAAATATTCATATTTTCTGGTTGAAAATTCAATTTTTATGCAGAAAATTCGTCTTTTGGTTTGAAGATTCAACAATTTAGATGAAATTATTTTTTTTTTTCATGTCTCAAAAATCTTTATCTATTGAAAATCGGCCTTTTTATGGTAAAATTTATTCTTTCATGGAATTTCACCTTTCTTGGTTGAAATATCAACTATTACACTTTTTTGTTGAGAATTCATCTTTTTGGGTTAAAAGTGCCATTAAGTTCTTGAAAATTTAATTATTTTATTGAAAATTCAAGTATTCTTAAAAAAATAATCTTTTATGGTACAAAAGCTCTTTTTTGTTACCGAAGTACATCAATTAATTTAAAAAATTTTAATTTGTATCTAAATTATTTTCAGATCATGGTACATGAAAAATGGTCAGGGAAAAATATGAGAATTTTGAAAATGAAGTTTTTTCTGGAAACCGCAAGTCACGTACAGTAAGAGTGGAAGGGTTCTAAATATCTGATTATTTGCAATTAAGTGGCGTAATTTCAGACATGTGGAGTGACTTCACATATTTCTAAATTGATAGTATAAATTACTGAAAGGGATTTCAACCAGAATCTAGAATTGAGACGACTTAAAAAACCACAGTAATAAAATTCTTGGCAATGGAAAATTCTCGAATTGGAAAATTACCCAAAAATAAAATTCTCGAACTAGAAAGCTCCCGAATTATAAAACTCTCTAAATTTAACGATTAAAATTTACTTTTTTACATATTTTCCAATTCGATAATATTATCAACTATTCGGGAATTTTATTATTCTAGAATTTTTCAAATCACAAATATTATTATTTGGGAATTTCATACATCAGGAATTTTATTATTGTTAAATTTTCCAATTCGAGAATCTTTTTATTCGAAAATTTTATTATTCGGGAATATTATTTTTCAGGAGTTCTCAGTCGTCCCCTAGAACCAGCTAAGTATTTAATTGGCCCTAGATCCTAGTATTTATCATTCTATTTTTTATATAGTTTCTTTATAATTATAATTTCAATTATTATTATGTGTAAAATTGTAATTTTAATTATTAGATATAAAATTTAAAATATTGTTACAGGCTTAAGATGGTTACTGTTCCATATGTCGAAGGCATTTTTTGGATAGAGTTGGATTTGTATTTATAAAATTATAATTATAATTATTGTTATATATAAAATTAATTAATTAATTATTATATATAGAATAAAATTGTTATTATTATTATTATTATTATTATTATTATTATTATTATTATTATATTCACCAATAGACTTAAAGATGACCACAAAGGTGAATATCAGAACACAGACGAACTTCATTCTTTTCAAGCAGACGAAAAATTAATAACTGCGCAATAAACATAAATGAAAAAATTTATCTTCTGTGTAGCTAATGAATACTATCGTGCTTCATTGAAATATTTATAGTGTATTCGGTACCGCATGGATTTTAGGCATGACTGTTCTCCTTCGAGATATTTATTTTTCATAAATCAGTTTGAGAGAAGAAAATTCATTTGCTCAATTCGTTAAAATTGATATCGCAATTTGTATAAACTTTTACGCGCAAACAAACAAACACACACACACAAAACCATACATATATATCTATATATTGCAATTACCTAATCTATTGAGAGAATAACAAAGATGCATATCTGTCTTTCAAATTATTGGCCAAATGTTTCATCAATTGTTTCAGCAGTTTTAAATATTCAGCAAATAGCTTGTACTTTTCATTTACTATATTACTTATTATGTTTCAATAATATTAAATTGTTTATCAAAAAGTGTTGTAAAGGAGGTTTCGAAACTGCGAAGGGAACGTTTAAAAACATTTTCTATCTTCATACAATTAAGATGTTGACGAAATTAGTTGAGTTTCTCAACGTAAAATCATATTAATGATACACGTGTCTATACTTGTTCAAAAAATACTTACATGCCTTGATATGAATTTAATTTTCTAAACTAATAATATTTAGTGGAGGCACCTCGTAGTTCCATTTAATGGACAGTTCAAAACTACTAATAATATATGACCCCGCCTTCCTTTGAATCAATAGTTTAGGTTAAATTTAAGTCAGATAGTTTTGCAGTGTTAATTTTAAAACCTGGAAAAATAAATTTTGGAACAAGAAAAATGATTTTGCAACCCAATTGCTAAATTTCCAAGCAAGACAACAAATTTTCGAAATAATATTCGACTTTTTAACCAAAGATATGAAACTTGAACCAAAAACAGTTGCATTTTTAACCAAAATTTTGACTTTTTAAGCCAAAAGGACGAATTTTCTAGAAAATAGTTAAATTTTTACCAGAATAATTGAATTTTCAAAAAATTAAATGAATTTAAAAAAAGAACTTCCGTTTTCAACCAAGTAATTTAAATTTTCCAATCAAAAAGATTCATTATGATCCAAAAATATCATAGTTAATATTCCAAACACAAAATCCCTGAGTTTTAAAATTAAAAAAACATTGAATTCGACAATAAAATTGTTTATAACAGTAGAATTATAATTGAAACAGACAGATTTTCAACAAAAGTATTAAATTTTGGAGTGAAAAAGATAAATTTTTTTAATAATTGTCTTTTTGTGCTAATTAAGGAATCTTATACCAGAAACGAACATTTTTCTATCAATAATCGAATCGTTAAATATTTCTGGTAACAAAATTAATTTCCAATCAAAAATGGGAGTTTCAAAAGACAGTTAAATTTCCAGCCAAACTGATGGATCCTGTACTAATAAAATGAAGTTTTAATATAGTAGTTTCTACTAAACATGATCAATTTCTAACTGATAATCGAACAGTTAAACATTTTGGTGATTTAATTCGTTTTCAAAAAAAAAAATCATTAAAAAGATAGTTTAACTTTCAGACAAGCAGTTAAATTTTCTACTGAAGAAATGGATCTTTAAACAATAAAAACAATTTTTATCAAAGCAGTTTCATTTTTAATGAATTAGTTTAATTTTCCAAAAAAATGGCTTTACAATAAAAAATATAATAGAACTAGAATGTTAAACTAAAAACGATCGATTTTAAACCGAAAATTAATTAGATCAATCTACAGGTAATTAAATTAATTTTTAAATAAAAAATAAATCATTTTTAACAAAATAGTCCAATTTTTAACCAGAGACAGATGTTTAACTAACAAAATTAATTTTTAACAACGTAGTTCAACCAAGCAGTTAAATTTTTAATCAAGAAGATTAACTGTCTAACTAAAATATAAATTTTCAATAAAATACACACATTTTCAACCAAATTATGGAATTTTAACTAAAAATTATCAATATTTCAACACTAATGAAAACACTAAATTTTGAGCTCAAAAGGTTCATTTTTAACACAAAAAGAAAACAAATGTTCCACGAAATAGGTCAAATTTCAAACCAACACTTACATTTTCAATAAAGAAGAATCATATTCTATAAAAAAACATGAATTAACAATAAAATTTATAATGTGTCAACGAAATTGTGGAATTAAAAGAAATCAGTGTTTGACCAATGATTGGACAATTAGAACTCCAGGTGACATAATTAATTTTTTATTTAAAAAAAGCAATTTAAAAAAAAAATAATTAGATTTTCTACAAATAGATGGATCTTCAACTAATAAAATTAATTTCTAACAAAGTAGTTCAACTTTCAAGCAATTAGATGCTTTTTGAAAAAAAAGAATGAATTCACAATAAAACTGTAATATTAGAATCTTGGACTAAACACGATCAGTCTTCTGACATAAAAGAATTAGTTCAATTTTTAGTTTAGGAAATTTGATTTTCAAAATAGTTTAATTTTCATCCAAAAAGATAGACTTTTAAATAATAAAGTGAATTTTTTAAATATATAACTTTAAACCAAGCAGTTAAAATTAAATAAACAAGAATAATTTTCGACTAAAGCATACAAATTTACAACAAAATACATAAGTATTTAATTAAATTAAGGAATTTTAAGCTACAAACGGCTAATTTTGAACTAGAAATGGAGCAGTTTAATTTTTAAGTGATAAAATCAATTTTAAAACGAAAAAAAGGAATTTAAAGAAGTATTGGAATTTTCAACCCAACAGATGAAACTTTAACTAATAAAATTACGAATATTAAGGAATTTTTTTACAACAAAATAAAATTTGTACACAATTTGTAGAATTTTCAACACAAAACAATCAATTTTCAACCAATGATGGACATTCCACAATTTTAATTCGACACCAAAATTTCAACAACAAAAAATACAACAAAATAGTTAAATTTTTAACTATAATGATAGGCCTTCAACTAGTAAATCAATTTTTAACAATTAAATTCACTTTTTAACCAAATAATTTAATTTTAAATCAAGGAGATTAATTATTTACCTAAAACACGAATTTACAACGAAATACATTAATTTTCAACCAAACTGTGAAGTTTTAGCTATAACCAATAATGGAAACGCTGAATTTCGAGCTAGGAAAGTTTCTGCTCAATCAAGAAAAAACGTAATTTTCAACCAAATTAATCGAGCTTTATCCAACAGAATGATGTTTAATGAAAAACACAAATTTTTACAAAGTACTTTAATTTTCAATAATACAGTTACTTTTTCAATGAGGAAGATTAATTTTCTACAAAAAGGATGAATTTTCATAAAAATCTATAAAAGTTTTAACCAAATTCTCGAATTTTAAATCAAAAAGATCTATTTTTGACCAATAATGCAAAAGTTAAATTTGCATGTGAAAAAATTGATTTTAAATAAAAAAGGGTACTTAAAAAAATTAAATTTTTCACCAAAGAGACGAATCTTTAACTGATATAATAAATTTTTAACAAAGTAGTTCAAATTTAACTAATTAGTTGAAATTTCCACTGAAAAGGATGAATTCACAATAAAAAATATAATAGAATTTTCATTTAAACACGATCCATTTTCAGCCAAACATTTATTAGTTAAATTTTCAATTAAAAAAACCTAATTTCAAACTAAAAACCGTTTTTTTACAAAATACTTACATAGCAAAATTTTTAACCGAAAGATTTGAATTCTGAATCAAAAATATAAGTGTAGACTTTTCAGTTATAAAGACTTAACTTTCAACGAAAAGTTGATGGCATTTGAAAAAAGAGGGTAAACAGCGGTATAGAAGAAAAACTGTAAAGTCTGTATTTAGATGCTTTACTTTTAAAATAATGTCAATTATTTTTATTTCACATTGTGCTTTGAACCGTCTCTGCCCTGTCAGTATGACGTATGTAGTTACTATTAAAATAATAATATAATATATAATATTAATATGTCATCATTCATAATTCTTAAGAATATATCTAAACATAAATAAATTTTTCCTTACTAACCGGAAATCCTTGTACCACGTATGATTTCTCCAAAATTATTTGTGTTGTGGAATAAGAAGATACTTAACAGATGACTGGTCCAAATTTCATTCGATTGCCAACACATGTGAATTAGAACAAATGTTAGGTATTCAGATGAGAATTATTTTCCTTTTGTAAATTGACTATTTTGAAAATTATTTTTAAGGTGTTGCAAGTTCTAAAACGACAAAATAAAGCCTGAATATTAGAAAATTTAAACATAGAAGTATATTTTAATAAAGATATTTTTTTGCAGTAGCAAATTAATTATTGTAGTAAATATTCAAACAGACTGATAAATAATAATTTTAATTTAATAGAAAAAAAAATAGTTGATCCTATACATATATAAAAGAAGAGAAAAAATATTTAGCGGGTATCGCTACTTACTAGGTAATCGTATCACAATTTTTAGTTTCTAAAGTAAAAGTTAAGGGCACTTTTTTGTTTATTGTTGATTATATCAGCGTGTCTAAAAAGTCTAGAAACACGTAAATAACTATCCAGATAAAGATTGTTCAAATGTTTCTAGGTCATTCTTGGAGTAACATTTAAGTAGAAATCGAATAGTGACCTTAAATTTGACCTTGCACTTGACTTTCAAGGTTATTTTAAGGTCAAATTTGTGATTTTAAATGGGAACTCCTATTTTTGACATCGACAATGAAAAGCAAGGCTCGGCTTTCGTTAACGGGTACGGCTCTGTATTTTCATAGGTCAAGGTCATTCTTGCAGTAAGTTTCAACAAGAAATCCAATATTGACCTTCAATTTGACCTTGAACTTAAACATCAGTCATTTGAAGGTCAACTTTATGTTTTTAATTATGAACTCCTATTTTTGACATCGACAATCAAAAGAGTGGAAAATTTTATGTTTAAATGTGTAGTCAGGTCCACGCCGTTGTTCTTGGCTACCGCTAAACGTAAAGACATAAATATTACCTTGGAATTACCTGGAAGGTCAGGTTTAAGGTCAAGTTGAAGATCATCATTGGATTTCTCGTTGAAATATAAACCAACAATTACATGGGCTCATTTGAATAATGTTTTATCTGGACAGTTATCTAGGTGTTTCTAAACGTTTTGAACACCCTGCTTATAGATCACGTAATATTGACTAGCAGATTGACACAGTACCATCGGCATGGATCTTTGCATTTGTTGACGTTTTTGATTAGGGAGGTTTAAAATAAGACGCAGCATAGACAATCCGTAACAAGTCTTTGTTAATAGTAAACTCAACGACGAAAGCACTGAACAGTCTAAAAAGTTCTGACACACGAGACCACTCATTAACTGGGAGCCGGAAGTTCACTGGGAACAGCTGACCATCAGAGTCAGGCGTGCATCTCGCAACGCCGCTTCATTCAAATACTCCAACACTCGCTCCCGAGATCAAGTCTAATTTCAAACTAACAATAATTTTTTAAAATTAATGTTGTTTATTATACAGCTAATAAGAACTATATAATAGCTTACATTTCAAGGTACAAAAGTAATCATTCACTTCACTCATTGAACTTAAGTATATATTCAGGCGTCACAATCTCTCTTAGAAATAACTTTAAATATCCTTTTTGGTGTGCACCGTCGTTATTTGTTTTAAACATTCGTCACTTAATTCTAAATAGTGCGTTCTTCAGCTATCGAACAATATCACCTAACCTGGAAATTCCGAAAGCATCCACCCATAGTTAAAGTCCTTTTGAGATATCTACTGTCGTCCACATGTTCATGTCGTTCATATCTTGTCAACGGCTACCTGGAATCTAATATAAATTATCAACACTATTTATAATCACATTGTCATATATATATAATCAAATTATTAGCATAGACGATAGTTTAAATCACTGTCAGTCTGTATCAGTCGTAATTTAGGATTTAATCTCGAAATCGAACACGAGTCTCATACCTAAGAGGTTCAGTCATTATATGAAACCACTGATTTTTGGTTGAAACGCATTCAATAACAATACAGTCATATTTTACAAATTCTTTGACACAGTCCTGATGTATTCTAGTCATACAGTCTGTCAAGTTAAAGCGTGGGTGGCTTTACTCGCAGTCGGTAAGGTGTATCGACATGATTTTGGTGTCAAAATATTAAGAAGAGCTCCCT
>NC_046657.1:85279054-85298288 GCF_010883055.1 Belonocnema kinseyi
AAAGAGGGAGCTCTTCTTAATATTTTGACACCAAAATCATGTCGATACACCTTACCGACTGCGAGTAAAGCCACCCACGCTTTAGCTTGACAGACTGTATTTCTAAGTCGATTTCCTCCACTAGTATTTGCACAAATAGTTGCACCATTATTGAAATATCGAAGGCTAGCAGAAAGTAAACCATCCGTGCATATGCGCATTATTGATTTGTTGATTGCAATAATTTCCTGAAACATTTGGCTTATTGTCGAGACTATCCAAAACTAGCGTCTGAATAAGCTAACAAGTTATTCTGTTTTCCTAAATAACACAGGGCCACAAAATGAAATCGAAAAGTCCTCTGACCAAAGCAAGTGGACTATATGTTTTCAGGTACGTTATTCACGCATACGTGGATCCTATGACCCCTACACGTCAGGATCAAGGTCATTTGGAAGTCAACTTCATTAATAAATAATATATCAACTTTTTGAGCTCAGATTCTGAAGGAGCGGGAAACTTGACTTTTTTATATATTCTTATGCACATGTATCCGAGACCTCTAGAGGTGATATAAAGGTCAAAAATGTTAATGATGCTTACAAAATACGTTTTCGAGTCCGCTGATCACAAGTCCGTGGGCCATATGACCCCTACACGTCAGCACCAAGGTTATTTGAAGTGCAACTTTGTTAATTTCATAGACATCATGTTTTTGACTTCAGATTCTGAAAGAGCGGTATATTTTTCCTTCGGTTCCATCTTTACTTACGAGGCCCATTTAACTTTTTAGGTCACATGAATATCAAGAACATTATTTAAAACTTCTGAACCTAGTAGCTTGTCATACACGGTTCGCCCGAACCAACTTGGCATACAAAGTCATAGCACGTCAGATTAAAAAAATATATTTTTCCTCATATTTTTTAGAACATATTAAGGCCAAAAAGAACAAAATTCCCCGGCCAGTTTTCAAAAAAACGAATTTTTCAAATAAACGTATCTTTTATTTATAATATTTTCATTTTTGTATTTCTTTTCAGTTTCTGTATGATACAATTCAAATGTTGCATAACGAGTATGTTAATTAGATCAGAGTCGACATTCTCCGCTCTTGTTATGGGGGTCGAAACCATTTTTTTCCGTGTTACAAATAGAGAAAACTCCATAAAACGGGGGTAAAATACAAAAAAGCCTAAATTTACAGTAAAAAAACAGTATTCAGAGTATTAGATGCATGTAATATATATGGTGTTATATTGTAAATGACCTTGATCGTATTGGAGTGATAACATAAAACATCGATTTCACTGAAAAAATACATTTTAAAATTATAAAATATTATGTTGACATTTTTAAATAATTTTGTTATAGTATAGCTTGCTTAATTTTATTACTCAAAAACTTAATTTATTAATATACACAAAATAGTTAAAAATAATAATTATTAGACTAACAAGTTATTCCGTTGTCCTAAATAACACAGGGCCACAAAATGAAATCGTAAAGTCCTCTGACCAAAGCCAGTGCACATAAGCAAGTATTATTTTAGTCAATATTATTATCAAATAATTTTGCATCTCAACTACCACGGGTATATTATTTTTTACTAGAAAGTATTGATTCATCTATAAACTAATTCTGTGAAAATATAACATTAACCAAGCCTAGCTTGTAGCGAACGAGTGTAAATTAAATACAATAAAACCGTATGTTTTGTAGAGAGTTGTATAAATGTTTACTTTATTCTACGTTTGCTATTTTCAATTGTTTATGACCTTTTTCAAAATCTTCAAACAAGAGTTTTATGATTTTTTGTATCGTATAATATGGTACAATTATAATATATATTTTATAATTGAAGAATTTTATAGTATTGTGAAAATTTACTATATTACGTGTTAAATAAATTATATTCAAAACTATTTATCTTTAGAATTATTTCTATTCTAATATTTATCATCAAATTATACACTTTATCTTAATTTGCACGAACCGTGCATGGTTTGCTAATATCGAGGTAATGATGCTTAGAAAAGATGTCTTCGGGTGCGCTGATCATGAAACCACGGCCTCTATGACTCTTACACTTCAATATCAAGGTCATTTGAAGGTTAACTTCGTTATTTGGAGAGATACATATCATCTTTTTGACTTCAGATACTGAAAGGGAGAAAAATTTTACTTTCGGATATATTTCTACGCACGTGTCCCAAATACCTCTAAAAGACATATGCAGGTCATATGTACGCTGTCATTAATAAAATATAAATTCACAAATGATGTGTTTGTTTACTGGGGAAAGATAAACGAATAGATTTTCTTTGATCTGGAGTGATAGTATCTCTCTGGAGAGACAAACAATATTGCGGCATCTAACTTATGTCCCAATAAACGTGGTATTTTCTTTCGATATTCTTGAAGTCTGAGTAAAATCTCTCAGCCTTTTCCTTTCTGAAGTACCCCAAATTTTTCAGAAATTAATCAATATGACAGTAAAGAAAATAGATGATTAAACATATCAGAAATTCCAATTCTGTATTATTTCTTAACATTTCATTCACACAATTTTTTGTAATCAGCATTCTTATTATTTCCAAGACATTTTTTGTTTAACTCTGATAAGTTCTTCAGTCCTTTGATCATATGTTTAACCAAACCTACCTAAAAATGCAGAGTTGGAAGGACGAACTTATGCAAAGGAATACGAATTTCCTGTTGGATATTCACAGTACCAAGAGTTCAATTTTCTCTGAGTTGTCAGTCTTTTTTTACACAAAGTTGCGGTCGGTCTCGACTATCCCATTCATTCAATAAGATTGTCGTTATTTTTAAATCTCCGACAAACTTCGACGCGTGAATATTATAATTCAGTTTCTTTAGAAAACAAATTTTCTAAATGAGCGATCTCGATTTCGGTAGAAGAATATACATTAGCCGTCCAACAAAACGACCTCCGACAAGACGACCTGCTCAACATAACGACGGGCAAACGCTCAACGAAACGACGGCGGAGGCCGTACCTCTATCCCCTCCATTTTCTTATCTGCAATGCACACCACCTAATGTTTCACTTGACACATAAGTTCGCTCTACATCGCACACGCTCTCAGCGCAGAATAATGGGGACTCCTCACGCCATCGTCTTGGCGAACGGTGAAAATCCCGCGTTCGTCGTCTTATTGGACGGATAGTGTACGAGTTGTAGGAGATAGAAGCCATTTTTCTTTTGACCAAAATGCTACTAGCTCGCAAAGTTCTTTTAATAGTCCTGCGTCTCGAATCAAGTCAGTCAGTTAATCTTGAGTAAACACATTAGACACCGTATGTTGATCATCCACCTCTTCCGATTCATCAATAAAACTGACATTATTATGTTCGTCTCTTGATTCTTCAGATTACATTGAAATATTTTCTTCATCTGCATGAGAAGAATCTGCATTAGTGGAAATCTCAACTTCTCTCATATCATGATAAATGGTAATGAGGGCAGGAAGAGTCGCAGAGTGTCAGATTTCTCCAAATCATTAGTGAGCAAAATCTTGGTTTTTCCATATAGTACAGTTGCAGTCTACATTTCATGCATACAGTTTTCGAAGTCCAAAAATTACCCATTCCACTAGTATCTAAACTGAAAAAATGTCTGTAATTTTCTTTTAATTGACCTGTAAATGACTTTTTTTCAATACTGATACCGTATTTCCCAAAAACAACACAAAAGTTGTCATCACGCGTATTGCACGGCGTCATTTCTATTTCTGTAGCAGTAGACTCTAAACGGACTAAGTTCCTACGAATGTAGAGCTGCGGTTGCACGGTGACAACGATTGCGGACAAGCTTGCTTACCCGAACCAATTGGCGATACAGGGGCTTCGAATCCCTGCATCGCACTGCTTTTTTTTCTTGTTAAGGCCACGGTGGCTTCATGCCTTCACCCAAGGACCTCACAGAGAAAAAAACTAAAGGTAAATCTTGTTGCAGGTAACTTTGTATTTTTATCCATTCTTATGGGTAAAAACCAAATATTACCGTCGGTAGGGAGTGAACTGTCTTTTGTTGGCACAAAATTCGTGACGACAGTCTTTAAAATTAGAAGCCACAATCTTTTAATTTCTGTGGTGAAGTTAGCTGATGGGTATTGGAACATGAATCGGATAAGTAAGTCTTCATAAATATGGTCGTGCGGAATTATAAAATCTTTCAAAGTTACTTAAAGATGTGGGTCAAAGTAGGAAAATAGTATCTAGGTGTCAGGGTAAAAACTTACTGCACGCGAGATTGCAGCAGAATCAGGCCAGAATTACCGAAGTGTCTGCCCAATGGATTTTAATGTAAGTGCGAATGCTTTTTCCTCTGTACCTGGATATCAAGACGAAATGCTTGTTAGGGAATTTAGAATGATCTATTTGACCTTTATATCACCTCTAGATGTCTCTGGCACACGTGGGTAAAAATAAATCACAAAGTGAAATTTCTCACTCTTTCAGAATCTGTGTTTAAAAATATAATATCTCTGGAATTTATGAAGCAGAGCTTTAAATGACCTTGATCCTGACGTTTTGGGGTCATTGGGTCGACGGATTCATAATCAGCGCACCCGGAAACATATTTTGTAAGTATAATTCAAAACATGACAAACTACTAGGTTCTACTTCTCATAAAACTTTCCAGACAATGTCCGGTTTCGTCTTCTGTCTTCATTTAGTATGCTAGAGGCATTCATAAATGATAACACAGAACCACAAAAAAAATTTGTGTGCACGAGACAAGTGATTAGGGTACCCTTATGGATTTTGAGCCGCTCAATCCGAATGTGGCTTTAGAATTTGTTCTACACGTCTTAGTTTTCCCATAGATGCAAAAAGTAGGGAAAAACTTAGGGATTTTCTGGTCACAAATGCCATACAAAAAATTTGTCTGCACGAGACAAGTGACTAGACTATCCTTATGGATTTTGAGCCGCTGAATCCAATTTTGGCCTCCTAATTTATCTTGCACATCTCAGTTTCTCTCTAGATACAGAAAATAAGGAAAACCCGAGGGATAATTTGCACGTCATTTTGATAATACCAGTATGCTCGAAAAAAACACATCGATATTATATCGTTAACTGCAACGACTTGTAGACTTAATTTGTACACAGCAATTCTTTATTGTGCCTTCTATGTCCCATAGCTTGAGTAATTCTAGGGCAATTAAAGGTCTTTCTCAGATTATATAGATTTAGACGGGGGAAAAAATTTAATATCCTTTACAGTTTTTCAAGCGAAATCAGTCACATGTCCCGTGCAACTTCTTTTGGTGGGCCTGTGTGATCAGAAATTCCCTAGGCTTTTCTTTACATTTTTTATCTAAAGAGAAAATGTTACAAGCCCGAAAAATTTGGGGTTCAAATTTAGATTTAGCACGCAAATCTTCAAAGGATGTAGCATCCCCCCCCCCCTCCGTACAAATCTATATAATACGAGAAAGATCTTCATTTCCGTAGAATTACCCAAGCTAGGAGAAACAGAAGGCACACTAGACAATTTCGGTGTACAAATTAAGTCTCTATAAGTTGCGACACTGAAGAATATAACATCTATGTGTTCATTTTCGCGTATACTAGTATTATCAAAATAAGTCCAGAATATCCCTAGGTTTTTGCCTATTTTCTGCATCTAGAGGAAAACTAAGACGTATCCGAGAAGTTCTGGGGCTAGATTTGGATTCAGCGGCTCGAGATCCATAAGATTAGCCTAGTCACTTCTTTCTTGCTGGAAAATTTTCTTATGGCCTGTGTGAACAGAAAATACCTAGGCTTTTCCCTACTTTTTGCCTCTAGGGAGAAAATAGTAAAAGCTCCAAAAATTTAGTGATCAAATTTAGATTGAGAGCGCAAAACTGCAGAAAAAATAGCATTTTTCTTATTTTTTGCTTTATAAGTCAGTATAACATGCGCAAGACCTTCAATTTCCTTAGACTTAACCTGGCTAAGGAAAACGACCAGCACACTGGAGAATTTTTGTGTATGAATTTGGTCTTTATGAGTCCCGACACATAAGAATATGACACCAGTACGTTTATTCTTTCGTATACTGGTATTATCAAAATAATATCCAGAATATCCCTAGGTTTCCTCCTACTTTCTGCATCTAGGGGGAAATTGACACGTATAGGAGAAATTCTGAGGCCAGATTTGGATACAGCAGCTCAAAATCAAGAAGAGGAACACAGTCACTTCTCTCGTGCTGACAATTTTTTTGTATTGCCTGTGTGACTGGAAAATCTCTAGGCTTTTCCCTACTTTTTGCATCTAGGAGAAAAGTGAGACGTGTAGGGCAAATTCTAAGGCCATATTGTGATTCAGCGACCCAAAATCCATAAGGGTAGCCTAGTCACTTGTCTCGTGCAGACAACTTTTTTTTGGGCCTGTGTAATTAATAAATGCTAAAGTGTATCGATAACCATCCGGACGTTTAGGTGGAGAAATTTTACCCATAACATCCAAGTCGATTATTTGTAAAGGTCATGATACTCTGGTTCTTTGGCTTTTAAACGGGAATTTAGTTAATTTAGTTAGTAAACGTATTTCACAATCTCGTATACTGTCTTCGAAAACGACGCATTTTATATCTTGGTTATTGTTCCAAAAACTTTGCAACTTTCGCAAGTACCCAACTGATGCGTTTCCCCTTTCTACATTTCAAAGCATTGCTTTATTTTCATTGACAAACTTGTTATATGTTTTTGTTAATAAAAAATGTTTTCCGGTATATGTATTATCGGCAATTCGTCTAAATTCATTATTTTCTCTTAACCATTAGAGTATCAAAGTCCGAAAACATAACCATATAAACCATGTTCTTCTTATTAGTCTCTCCAACTGGTTTTTGCTCGAAATCTGACTAATATTATTCCTATCACATGTCTTTAAATTTTGCTCTTCACTCATTTCATTATTATTCTTTCAACCATCCTTGTTTTTCCTTCATTATCTAATGTCGTTTCATTATCTTTATCAATATTACTCTTATTATTTTGATTAGAATCCTGCTCAACTTCTTCCGTATTAAAAACCTAGTTATTCCGGTTTTCAGAAACAAACACGATTCTGACTGGGAACAACCCTGATAGATAGATTTGTGTGCCTCTGGCGATAATTAATCGTTTATAGACTGTCTTTGTCGGTCCGCCCTTTAAGTTCCTTGATTAGCGTCACATGGTTCATTTTACAACGCCAGGTAAAACTAATAATAAGTCTTATTATTCTGAATTTGCCATTAATTTTAATCAAATAAAATGAAATCGTTGCACATTCGTTACCCGGGTAAAATAAATAAAAACATACTGAGAGCTATTGATTCTTCAGTAGAAAAATTTGCATCTGAAAACTATTCATCAATTGTTACCTTTGCCTCTACTTCCTCTTCATGATTTATGAGCATTGCTTTTTTGCATCACTTACACACTTTTTTAACTATTAAGATTTTGAAGACTTCACTTTTGTGAAGATCAGCACGACCTAAAAAATATCGATATTTGTGTAACCTACTGTATCAGCAATCGATTAGTATAGAACCCCTTGTGGTTTTGACAAAGCCCTGTTGTCCTACTCCATCTGTTGTTCAGACTTTTTACTCTAACTGTTGCTGATCGACCAAGACAACTTTTTTTCTAGATTAGAATAAACAAAATTTAATGCAGTCGTTAGTATCGTTAAACATTTACTGTCGTCTGTAAGAACACTCTTACCAGTCATTTTCTTGAAATCTCTCGGTTTGGCCTAAATTCATTTAGTTTTATATATCATACCTCGACGCCATCATGCTTTCCACACAAAGGAACCGTAATGCGTCATGCATAAATGCCCCTTTCGTGGCACGCTATATTTTCAGATTAAACCCGTCGTACTTTTACAGTTTTTGTATAGCCAGAATATTTTTAATTTGCTTAAAATCACAATCACTATTTTCACTGCTTACCTCCCTTCGTACCACAATTGGTGCAGAGCTATGTACAAAGACTCGCCCGTTGTTTATTCGTTCCGCCTCTGTTTCTTTTCCGCTCGGAGCTCACGAGTTCTTCCACTTCAAACGAAAAACACTTGTGCGCTTGTGGCTGCGTGCTGTTCCCATAATTTGTTAAAGTTTTCGGTAAGTGAGGTTTAAATCAATGTGCAGCATATATAATCCGTAACTAGTCGTTATTAATAGTAGGCTGCACGACAAGAGCACCAAGCAGTCAGAAAATTTCTCACACAGCACACCACTCGTCAACTGGGAGCCGGAAGTTTGCTGGGGAAAACTGACCACCAGAGTCAAACGAGCCTCTCGCACGTGCGCTTCATTCAAATACTTCAACACTCCCTCCCGAGATTAACTGTCATTTCAAAATAACAATCATTTTTTTAATCAATGTCCTTTGTTATGCAGCTAATTAGAACTATATTTTAGCTTACATTTCAAGGTACAAAAGAAAGCATTCGCTTCACTTATTGAAAAAATCAATCCGAAAGTGGTACGGGTCAAATGTCGTTTTTTAGACATTCAATCGGTGGATCGATTGAATCGAAAAAAGCCAATCCAATCGTAGCACAGATCGAATTCAATTTTTAACATTTAAAGTACGTTCCGTATGGATTCGAGCTGCAGAGTAAAAAAGAAACGTGATTTTTGGCAGAAAATTTAAATAATCGAGGTTTTTTTAAAAGCCGTAACTCCGAAACTATTGGTGATAGAACAACGTTCTTTTTTTAGTTTTACACAGAATTGTATTTATTTTAATTTTTTTAAGAACACTTTTACCTCTCAAATGCACAGGAGAGCACATTTTTTTGAAAAAATATCCATGTTCCGGGACCAAATCCTATTCATAGAACCTGACCCCATATTATGCACCCACTAATCAAGTACTTAGGAGAAAAAAATGACTGCCACAGAATTACCACCTTCGCCCTATTTTTCTGACCAGATGACTGGACTAATTCTAACTTCGAAACGTTTTGCATAAAATAAAACTTGTACTTAAACTTGATAATATTATAGTACAAAGTTTCATTTCTGCAAACATATATAAATAATAATTATTCTTCAATCTAAAATATACTTAAAATAACACAAATGATGCTTAAATGAAGAAAACAAAATTATGATTGGGGTAAAATGGAGGGGGTGGGGGCTGTTCAGTATAATTTAGCTCATTCTATTCCCCCTTGTAGTCCCATTGGCTAAATGCCTTGCTCTCTTATTTCCCCTGTAAGTGTATGTGATACAGTCAAATACCTATATTACAGACCTTACTTTATCAATTCACTGAATGTTTTTTCGAACCTAAGAACTTTTTTTATAAATAAAATATCGAGCTGAAACTTTGGAAAATGTATCAGAGTACAATAAAGTATTTTTAGGTACTTAGGCCGGTGCTTAGGAGAACAAACCCGTAAATTATAACGCTGTGAAAAAACACTACTTATCATAAAGCCTGTGCAAAAAACACGTCTTGTATAAATACTGTTAAAAAAACACTATTCATTGAACGGCCGTAATAAGAAACATATTTTAGTAAACACTGGGAGAAGAAACCCTTTTTAAAAAACGCCGTGAGGAAAAAGTTCCTATTGTGCCTATTGTTATAAGTATAATGGTTTCTTATTTCATTAATAATAAAATATGTTATATAATCAAAGTTTAAAAGTGCGCGTTTCATTATAATGGAAAATTTATAATTTATAATATTTATGATTGTTTAAATATATAAACAAGTTTAGAAAATTTCAGTGAGTTTTCATTATTTCCGCTCAACCTATCTGGCCCAGCGCTATCCGCCTAGTACTTTTCTCCTCTTTTTTCCTATTATGAACTATGTGTTATACGAATACCCGGTAAGAAGAGAAGAATAGAGAAAAATTTATCTTTTAGAATTTAAAGGAAAGAGTGAGTATTTTCTAATTTGTTTAATGTGCTAATTTCCCATCGGAAGTAGTGACCAACGAACGAATAGGTTTATCTCCGAAACCAATTCTTTTTATTTTCTTAACGATTGACACTTGTGGTGTACTTCATGCTGGCGAATATATTTTTTACTTTTTTAATTCCTATTAAACCGATCAGTAGGCCCACATCTCATAGTTATTTTTTATTCCATACTTACATGCTGCATTTTCGACTTATTTAATTCCCTCTATTATGTCCACAAATTATGTGCGCTTACATAGCTTCTATTCCTCCGTGTGCCGCAAAGTGGTCTGGAATAGAAATTTACTGTTCATAATCGCCCACAGGGCGTATTTCTTCACCGGTTTAAAAGTTTTTTTTAGAAATTTTCAGCAATTGATTTTTAAGAGAATTGTGGTTTGCTTTTTTTTTAATTTTTTTCACAGAGCAACAATAATTTTAATAATATTTAACATAATCATTGTAAACAATTTCTATAAACAAATTCTTTATAAATGGGTTTTTCTCATAGCTGAATTGATGTTTCTGAACAAAAGTGATTCACAATTGTCTTTAAAGCCATTTATATACTCTAAGCTCTATCAAACATAATCAATATAGATTGTTTATAACAATATAGTTAAACAAGTCTCCTAATCAGCCGTTTCCTCGTAGAAAAAAATGTTTTTTCTTCAATAATTATTAGAGTGACATTTATTGTGGTGACTAACTATTATAAAAAACTTCAAATAAATAAATTACGATCCAGAACTCGAATCATTTTTAGAGTTGAATTGTTCTATTAGTTCATCGAGTTCTTGATCAAGTTCAACTTCAACTTTTTCCCATTTAGGCTTCAAGGATACAATGAAAAGATCTGAGGACTCAAGGAGGTTGTGAAATAGGTCGTACATATTATGCAATCGAGAGATTTTTTGTGTGTTGAACTATCGAATTTACTTGATAACCTTGCTCCTGGCTTCAGAAGCTTCTTCGGAATACATGCCAATTGGCAGCATAAAATTCTCCATAAATTTTCCCCCATGTAGCAGTATTTTATGAACTAAAGATGGCATGTAGTACCATGGATATAAGCTCACATACAGTTTTGCTTTCCTAAAAGCATACTCGTTGAAAAAGAGAGGAGGAATTTTTCTGCTATCAACTAACATTTGTAGTATGTTTCTAAACATTTTAATGAGTTTTTTATTCACTCCAGTTATTTCTGACACTTGATCAACATTCGAGGAAAACCTACGAGCCGTATTACCACAACTAGAGTTGCCAGATCCTTGACTTGGTTGATCAATTATTAACCCCATCTTCTCTTGAAATTCGTTGCAAATTCTTTTTTTAGCTTCTTTCATCTTTTCTTTATCCTCTTTCTTGCATATGCTCAATTTGCAGGTTTGTAACCGATAAGCAATATGTAGTATACACTCCATAAACCTAATCCAGGCATGCAAAGTAGAAAGACCAAATTCTAAGCTGGATACAATTTCTTTCTTCTGCTTTGCACGCTCTAGATCATTCATTTGTGATAGTGTCGCTTTGCAAATGTAGCAAGTAGAAGATGAAGGAGTATCAATGAGAACTGTACAAACTTTTCCATCCAACATAGTTAGCTTCATTTCTGTTGTCACTGTAGACACACCATTAGTCGTAGTAATTGTTGTGGGTCTAAGCTTCTGAACTTGTGTCTTAATATTTTTTATTTCCGATTTCGTTAATTCCTTTGTTTCCTTTGCACATTTAATCATGATAGGTATACAACGTTTTGGCGAGAAACTATGAGGATTCATCCAAACTGTTTCTACCATGTGCTTTACCCTCAATCATATTGGCACCATTGATGTTGTGAAAAAAGAGTCATCGGTCAAATCGTTGTTATTAAACTTCTGATCGTATTTTGCATTAGTTTAGAGTCCATCGATGCCATATTTAATTTCAAAGT
The DNA here is from genome assembly GCF_010883055.1 of Belonocnema kinseyi. NCBI lineage: Eukaryota > Metazoa > Arthropoda > Insecta > Hymenoptera > Cynipidae > Belonocnema > Belonocnema kinseyi. The sequence continues at coordinate 85,290,903 of NC_046657.1, forward strand.
CCAAATAAGTGATCTTTAATCTATTCTCTGAAATCGAAAGGCATAAATTCGGATCATTAAAAAGACGTTGAATAGTGGCATCAATAAGAGACTGAATCTCAACCGTGGCTCCTTTTTCCGATATTCGAATAATTGAAGGATAACAATCTTTTTTAATCTCTAATACATTCACATATGAAGGATAAATGTCAGCCTTTCTTTCTTTGGCCTGTAAGTGAATAGTATGATATTGATACTTTGATAGTCTGGCCTGTTGCATTAAAGCTAAAGCTTCTTCTGATGAGTATGGCACATATGATTCAAAGTCAGATTTACTTGAAATGTTTAAATTTTCAGTATCTTCAGAATTCAAAAGAACGACTATAGCATTTGCAATTTTTTTCTTCCACTCTTTCGAAAACTTCACAGAAATGCATCCTGTATCTCAGCAGCCGTAAAACTCTCTTCAATGGACATTAATTTTCGTCTCTTTGTCGCAGCAGAAGCATCTTCGAATTTTGTATCCGAACTTTTTCTTCCTCCTTTTGATTTTATCCCAGAAAAAGTAACAACGATGTCAGTTTTTAGCCACTTTTCGAACCTCTTTTCGAACTGACTTTTTATACTTAAACATTCTTTCAATTTTTTATGAAATATAGGTGAAAAATATAAATTCAAGTAATTAGCTACTATTTCTTGATGCCCAGGATCAAGATTGTACTCAGTTTGCGTGAAACTAAACAAACCTTACACGTAAGTACTCTCATTGGCAATAAGAAAATCACAAAGGACCTTCTTACCTACCTTGAGAGTATTCATTTTTTATCAAAAATAATAATACAAACAATTGAAATGTATAAACCTGCAGAAGATATTTTAAAATGACGCCAAAAGCAAATCATATAAAGATAATTTCAACGCAGCTTCTCTCAGTTATATAAACGAAAATTATGATTTCTCTTGCGAGACCGCTTGCAAGAGATAACTACCTAGCGGTGAACCTGGGACTGTACTTTTCAGTTGAGAGTCACTTGTTCTTCATTTGTTTTTCATGAAGTTACGTACAAAACAAATGAAATATAAGTGACTTCTCAATACGCAAGTACAGCGTTATTGCACCTTATTTTCACTTATTCCTCATTTATTTTTCAGGAAGTTGCATTAAATAAATAAAATATAGGCGTCTTCTAAAAACGCAAATACAGCGTTATTGCTATGGACAGTTTTCTACAGAAATTGTTATGAACAATTACGCAAATTATTATTTAATGTCCCATATCCAATTTTGGAATCACTGTTAGTTTATTGTCGGATAATTTCAGTGGAAACCCGTCACTTTTGTTCAGAAAAATCAATTTAGCTATGAGAAAAACTCGTTTATAAAGAATTTGTTTATATAAATTGTTTATAATGATTAAGTTAAATATTATTAAAATTAATTATGTTCTATGAATGCATGTGCAATAATTCCGGCTAATAGTGAGTTTCTATCTGTATTTTTTCTTAAGATAAAAATTCACAAAGCTAAAATGGTCAATTTTGTCACTATATTTTTTCACTATATTCCAGACCACTGCGTGCTGATACGAGCATTAAAATGGCCTAAAAACATTGGTAAATCTGGATAACCCTATATGACCTCGGAAAGGTCCTCCTCAATAGTCTGCTCGAACAGCTTAGCATCCATAGATGATTTAAAATAAACAATTACCCACAATAAATTGAAATGCCCTCCGCCAACATTTGACAAAAATACATGTAAGGAGAAATTAATAAAATTTTAATGATAATTACATCTTTGTTTATAAAAATTTCTAAACCCCTACTAAGCGGCCGTCTCGAGCAGAAAAATTCGAAAGGCCGTGAGTATACCATAAAAAGATGCGTAGATTGCTGCTCTCAGGAGATTAAGATATGACATCCTGATTAGCGACTTCTCTCTCTGCTGCAAATTGCTAAACCTTACCGGGCCTAGTAGGTTTTTGACATTTAGACTGAGAATTTTCCGGCTTTGAAGCAAGTTGACCTATAAAGGAGTCCATGGAGCTATTCGATCTATCCGTTATCCGATTTTGTCGTGATTTAGATTTGCTTCTTGACGAGGAGTGTGTTTCGGTCAAAATTTGTTCATTTCCCTTTTCATTTAGTAGGGATTCGACCTCCGGGGAAAAGAGCTGATGGTCCTTCAGCATAATATTGCTACCCTTAACAAACACGTTTACCTGCATTTTTTAGCTTGGTGGCAATGTGGTATAGGACTTTCCGCTCCTGCCTTCCCTCTGGTGATCTGTCAAGTGTGACAGAAAGGTTTAACTCTTTCAAAGCTGCGCGTTTGTTGAAAACCTGCTTCCATCTGCTAGAACTGAAACGCACCAGGACGGGCCTACAGCCTTGCGTCCTCCCCAGACAATGAATGGTGTCAATGTTCGATTCATTTAGTGAGAGACCAGCGCTAGTAAGAATATTGAGAACGAATGAGAAGAGGTCTTTGTTAGATTCCTTATCGTTCGAAAGGTTGTCAATAAAAACATTGCATGAGCGCGATTGTCGCTGAAGAAAGTCAACCTGTCGCTTGAGTTAACCACACTTCTCCTCTAATTCCTGATAACTTTCTTTCATCTTTTTGTACTATGCTTTGAATGTGCCAAATTCGATCTTTAGCGCATCAAAATCGGACTTCAATTGAGCTGTGTCAGTTTTAAGAAGTTTCACGTCCTGTTTGGTTTCCTCTGTGTCGGCTTTAATAGAGTTTAAAAGTTTCAGCATATTTGAATCGCCACTCATTTTTGTAAATAGTAGCTACTTTCAAAGTTGGAGATAAAAGCGATCGATAAAAGCTATCACCTCACACGCACACGCGCGAACAGTGCGCTAAGCCTGAACAAATCATGCACACTACCTGCGGCGCAACGCAAAATTTATAAAGATGTCTGTTGAATACCACAAGTTCCTCAGAAAGACACAAAACCGTTGAGAATTCTGAATGAAAATCACCAAAACTCGTCCCAAAAGGTGCACTTGAAACTCTGAGTCAAATCAAGAAATGCATACGCAGCACGAGCCACATTGCAACTCTTCTTGTGGAATATAAGTTTGGAAATTTCAATTTTTTGGCTGCCATAACTATGGAGTAATTTTAATTAAAATATTTTATATTATGTAAAAAAATTATAGATTTAATCATATAATAAATTAATTTCAATGTTTTGTAAGGTAAACAAAATTACTTTATCTTTAAACAGAATTATAAAAATATTCTTTGACAATACTACGAATTATTTTTATTAACATAATTATTTTATCTTTATAACTGATCCATTAAAAGGTCTAGGTTTTCCGTCTTCAAAGTGACATTATTTTCTGTGTTTCTGTTCTTTCTATTGCCTTATTTTCATTTATTAATTCCTCTCAATACGCCTCCATGAATTTTTCCAAGCCGATTAAAAATTATAACTTTTGCTTTTCTTTTCTACCCCTTGGTGTAACTTTCAACAAAGGAAAATTCACGTATTAATTGAAATTCAGATTATGCATTTTTCTGAATTCTTCTCTTTTTGCCGTGTACCTATAGACTCACGCGCTCTATATCAAACATACCTTTATAAACAACACTTAAACCCAGACAATAAGCGGCTGGCAGCGTATCACACACGATTTTAACTTGCTATTTACTTATAGTTCTTTGCATAGTCCACCAATAATACTTTTTATGGCAAAATGATTATTATACTTTTGTTCTTGGAATAAAACAGTTTAATGAAAAGTTTTTACGAATACGGTTTTTTTTCACGGCTTTTTCAAAAATAAGGTTTTTTTTGTTTTTTTTTTTCATGAGTAAGGTCTCTTTTCACGGTGCTTATAGCAATAAGGTTTTTTCTCAGCATTTACCGAAATTTATTTTTTTTCGTAGCATTTCACTAAGATGTGTTCTTCTTCACGGTGTTTTAAAACAATGTATTTTTTTCAAAGCGACCTAATAAACAATTTATTTTCCACGGCTTCTTTGAAAAAGGTTTTTTTATAGCTTTATTTTGCAGGGTTTTTTTCATAAGCACCGGCGTTATTTTGATGATATTATGTTATAAATATAGTATACAATGTTGAGTATATCAGTCACATAAAATATTTGGTATCGATGGATACTAGGCAGTAGATCATTCATAACCACTAGTAAAAATATCTCACAAAGGTGCTAAAAATAGTGATGACTACATATTATGAATTGCTCAACATTGAAATTAAGGACAGCGTGCTACGAGTTGCTAAAACTTGAATCACATATTTGGGAGGTACTTATGCTCTTACGTTGACGATTGTCAGAACTAAATTTAACTGGTTGTTTCTTTTTGATATAAAGGCGCAACTCGCCCAGTAGGCGAAAAAATATAAACCAGTTGCGCTTCGAGTTAAAATACATGGCCATGAACAATGGACTTGGTATCCTATGAATTTCAATGAACCTTTATTTAAAAATAAGTGCAATCTTTAGCTGTGTATAATACAATATAATAGCCCTTAAAATGAGACATATGATACGTTTACAATTTAAAAGTAACTCGCTTACTCTATACTTAACGTGAAACGTCATTGACGTCGATTTCATAGGCGCGATCCTAAGTTCTGTTTATAATTTTGTGCGTACCAGTGTAGGGCCGCTCCAGGGATTTCCTGGCGTGGTTTCGCAAAAATACGTGCGAGCTAACCGTTAATTTTTTTAAAAGAAATGGTTTACATTTATATTTATGGTCTAATGGAACTGGCTTAATCTTCCGCATGTGTTATTGAAATTCTTCGACGAAAACATAAGGATTTGGTGAGCAGTCGAATTCCGCGGGGGAAGTACCAATATCGCGCGATATACTGATCGGAAAAGGCTCTACAGATAGTGGGAGCTTCAATATTAGGAAGCGGTATTGTTTCTGGCCACCAGGAGTAAAGATCGATGATTGTTAGGCATTAACGATGTCCGTTACTTAGTGTTAACGGGCCCACGTTCTCCATGTGGACATAGCGAAAACGGCCGTCTGGTGCCACAACATTTCCCGGGAGAAGGTGGCTGTGGCACGAAACCTTGGACTGTTGACAGGACGTGCACAGTTTATACTAATTAGTGATGTTTCGCCGCATGGAGGGCCAGGCGTATCGCTTCCGGATAACGCGTTCCGTTACTTTGGCGTTTGGGTGCAATGGGTTATGGAAAAGTTAGAATATACGTTTTCACAAAGCTAACGACTCTTGGGTTTCAGCCAAGATCGACCTGGGCGGTGGATTGGGAGATGAAGGACAGCTGTCGTTGTGACGTTAGGAGGCCTTTTCGGCTTTTTGAAAAAATGTAAAAAATTTTCTGCGTGAGGCAAATCTTTCTTGAAAAAAAAGCTAACAGCTTCCATTCTCTATCGACCCGTTGTTCGAGGGAGGCTCCCATGCCTAAACTTTCTCGGGCGTAGGCGAGTTACGTAGCCCGAACGTCATCCTCATGTACTCAAAGAGTCCGAAAGAAGTGGTGATGGTAGTTTTTGGAATATCGTCAGGCGCGATAGGGATCTGATAATATGCCACGTGCAAATCAACTTTGGAGAAAACTCTCTTACCAAAAAGGATGCTTGGGAAATCGCTGAGATGAGGAACAGGGTACCTGTCTGAGGTGGTCGTTTGAACCGCGTTATGTAGCCCGAACGTCATCCTCATGTACTCAAAGAGTCCGAAAGAAGTGGTGATGGTAGTTTTTGGAATATCGTCAGGCGCGATAGGGATCTGATAATATGTCACGTGCAAATCAACTTTGGAGAAAACTCTCTTACCAAAAAGGATGCTTGGGAAATCGCTAAGATGAGGAACAGGGTACCTGTCTGAGGTGGTCGCAGCATCCAACCTGTGGTAATCGCCGCAAACTTGCCATTCCCGGTTCTTTTTGTGAACAAGGTGAATAGGGGTGGCCCAAGGACTACTAGAGAATCTGCAAATGCCGCCTTTTATTAGATTTTTTGAAATATTTTCAGCCGCAGCTAGCTTGTCAGGATGCAACCGCCTAGCTCTGCCGGCTACCGGGGGTACAGTAGTAATAATGTGGTGTTGGACCTTGTCACGGGTACTTGTGTTAATTACTGAAGCGAAAGATGTCATCTCCGGAAATTGTGCTAGTAGTTTCAAGAATGGAACCAAGGGTTAGGTTTCAAAGCAGCTTTAAGCTGTACCTCACGCTTTGGGTTCTCACGTTATATCTGATCGTCATGTACATTATGGTGGCTCAAAAAGTATTTTATTTTTTAGAGGGCAACGATCCCCCCAATTTCATTCCAAATCCGGAAAAATAAATTCCCTAACTTTTTTTTATTTTTTTTTATTTTAACAGGTGCCGGTTTTGACTTAAAGTTTCCCGTGTAAAATGCAGGAGGAAAAATAACTTTTTTGAGTTTTTGAAATAATTTTTTAGTATTTGAAAAAATGTGACGGGAAAGAATGGGAGCCTGTAGAGAATTATCCAAAAGAGAATTTCATGTATCATATATATGGGTTGGACACTCCTAATACACCCCCAGGAGTACCTAAAAACTACCCTTAAAACAAAAAATGTCAATTCTTCATGAAATCGACATTTTGAGCACTGTATTATGGTCTTCTTTATTAAAAATTATTAATGTTGGTCTAATGGAATATTTATTATCATTGATTAATTAATTTTTAATTATTCAAACAGATGGAATTTGTTTAAATTTTTTTTCGAAAATTTATTTTTTCCCCTGAAAATTTTTAGTGTTAGTCTAGTAATATGTAAGTAATAATTACACAGCCACACAAAATGGAATTTCTGTAATTAATTTTTTCATGAAAAATTATTAATGTTTCTTCATTGGAATATTTATCAATATTGTTTGTTTACTTTTATTTGACAAAAAATTTTTTAATAATAACACAGCCAAAGAAAAAAAAAGTGTGCGGATCTGGTAACAAGACACACGTATTCCTATGGATTATAGAGCGCGGAATTCAAATTCGATATCAAAAATCACCCATCACGTTATGGTTGAGCTATAACCTCAAAAAATGACGGAAAATCATGAACTGAGGCAAATAAATTTCAAAATAATGCCAGTGATGCAAATTTTCACTTCAAAAACGTGTCGAAAACTGTGAAGGATCAACCCTTGCCTGACATCAAATTATTTAACATAACTTTACCCAACAGAACCCGACCACACCTAACCTGAATTAACAGAAATTTATTGAACTACACGTAAAGCTCTGGAAGCATATTTTCCCAGTAGCAAATGTGTGCTACATCGAATGAGTCAACTCTAGCCTAAACTAGAAATAAATCTAACCTAGCCTAACCTAACCTAACTTCACGAAACACAATTAAACTGATTGTGTTGTCCCGTTGTGTTTGCGGTACCGTTTGAATCAGCT
>NC_046657.1:85298388-85310113 GCF_010883055.1 Belonocnema kinseyi
AACATAACCTCAAAATATACGAATATCAAGAGGCGCGCGATCTATTCAAATCATGAGAATCGTCCGCATCAAAATCTGGAAATATTAAAATCCCAATCTCCTTAATTTATTTCAAAGCAGTTAGCAGATAGATATATAAATAGAATCGCCGAAGTGCTCCGACCGGCAATCGAGCATCTTCGAGTTTTCGAATTCAGAAGAGGAGAAATGGGTTGCGCGCGCAACTCAGTCATTTACAGCGTCTCCTACTATATTCACACGGACATAGCCCTGTCATAGTATTGGACCGCATCTCGTTTCAGATCTGGGATCACTGAGAGCAGCTTGAAAGTCGACCAATCGTGACTTGTGCAGAATAAGGGACGAGATGGAAATAAGCCAGCAGGTTCGACCCGATCCGCAAATTCTTAGCCTTGGTATCGAACAGGGGCAAAGATATCGGCGAAGGTTTGAAATCCAGAGGGATTTGGCGCTTTGCAGATTCAGTCCGCTAATGTCGCGAGATCGGAGAGGTCAGTGACCTGCGCGATGGCGAACATTACACGGGTAGACCTTGGAAGTTGCTCCAAAAATATCGATTTAATAACATCGTCACCGCAGACGTTCTTGTTTAGGTTTCTTAGTTGGTTAAGAAAAAGCGACGGTTTTCCTTCGTTTGCTACCTCCCCTTAAGAAATTGGCGGAGCCTAGCTTCTTTTGAAATTGAATAGGTGGCGATAAGCCTATTTTTGATTTGTGCATATAACTCCACAGGTTGTGAATTGACCATATCTTTAACGTCAGCTTTTATCTCTGGGTCTAACTGCGCGATAAAAGCGTGTCCTTTGGTCTTTTCACTTATTATTTTCGCTAGCGCAAATAAGGCTTCGGATATAAAAAATCAACACGATGGGTCTTGTTTATAAAATTTTGGGATTCTATTGCTTGTAAATGAATCAACGCGGTTAGTCTGTAGGCTTGCCAGCCACGTGACAAATTCCCTCAAGTCAGCTTGCTCCGTACCGGGGGAATGCTCATCGTCAGGCATGATTATGCCGTTCTCAGAGTAATAATAATAATAAATTTTAAGAGAAGGGAAAAACATATTAAGTGGCAAAATTAACATTTAAATTGTTTGAAAAAAGCATGACATTTCTTGAGTAAGCCCCACACTGGTTGACTTCGTTGAACATTTTTTTATATTTCAGAGAAAATTTTTTCCGCCAGAGGGTTTCAAAAGCAGTTTGCCAAAACTCATTTTTTATAACGAAAAAACAGTTCTCTTAAAATTTAATCTAAAAACAACACAATTCCCTGCCTGATCGATTCAGCGTCTTGAAATACAGAACCTGCCTAATGTTAATTGGATTCGATCTCCTTTGAAATAATTATTATAACACTGCTTTTTTTGGTGAAAATTAATTTTTTTAACAGAAAATTCAACTATGACATTTTTGGTGAAAAATGAAATTTTTTAATAAAGTGAGATCTTTTTTAGTTGAAGAACTAACTAATTGTTAAAAATGTATGGATTTTGTTAGAAATTCGTCTTTTTTAGTAGAAAATTAATCACCTTGTTTGAAAATTCATTTTGCTGGTTGAGGATTCAACAATTTTTTGGACAATTCTTATTTTTTCAAAATTAAATTATTGAAATGAAAATTTAACTTTACATTTTTTGTTGAAAATTTATTGATATTTTTAATTACAATCTGTTTTGGTAGAGAACTCAGATTTTTTTTATTTTGACTTCTTTAAATTGAAAATTATTTTTTCAACTAAAAATTGAACCATCCCATATTTTCGTTGAATATTAAGTTCATAATTGAAGCTTCATCTGTTTCGGTTTTAAACGAACCTTCTTGATTGAAAATTCAACTATTTTCTTCAAATTTATTAATTTTTTCTTAATTAATTTCTATAATGGTAAAATCTACTTATATTACTTCATCATATATTACTTCATCAGTTGGTATATTTTTGCAAATTCTGCTGTAAAAAGAAACTAATGACTTGATGCAAATAAATAAATTTTCTAAGGGCTATATGTAAGAATAATAAAAATGTTATTTAAATGGAAAACTTGAAAAATATAAAAGTTTGATAAAGTACAGCGATAGTGTTACATTCTTAATTCGACTAAAATAATAATACGGTCAGAATCTAAAATGGTAAACAATGGACGCGTAGCTCATGAAGATCTTTAATATGTATGCAAATACATATTCAGGATATTCATGAGCTTTTGAATTCCGCATTATTAATACAATAGTTTATGTCAATAGTCCAATAATTTTGCTTTCAGTGAAATTATTTGAGTTTTTAATTCAAAAATACAGTACTATAGATTAAAAAATTAACAATTATATGAAGTTCATGCATATAAGATTAAGAAAAATAAGTGAACGTTTATTTTCAGAAAATTTGGTTTTTAAATCGTTAAACATACTTTTGAATTAACAAATTATCTCTTAAACTTCTGGAGAAAATTATTTCTGCGAAACAAAGTTATTTTCGATTTGATAGTATGTACTGTAGTTACAATGAATGGTGCTTTAAAATACGGTCAAAAGCATACTCTATCAGATATACAGAAAAAACAGAAGATAAGGTTTACATCGATTTTCGATGAAAGATTCGCTGCAACAAAAAATAAATTTACAGGATAAACTTTAACCAAATATCGGTTAAGCCTTCGTTTCTTTTTCTATGAGAACACATGTGTTTTGAAAAACACGAAGTTGTCTGAATAAAACTTTATGCCTCTCAAAAATTTCCTGAAACAAATTTTATCATTACTTTATTCTGTGAAGAAAAATAAATTGAGAGTCATCTGTATAATCTATTATTAGATCAAGATATGTGTTTCTTTCTAAGGTAAAAGATTTCAATGTGAAGAAAAATATTTTTGTATGAAACGTAAATGCAAATGTTAAGAAAAATTGCGTAACTGTCTGTAAGATATAGCAAAATTGAACGAAAAGTAATAAGCCTCTCCAATCTGTAAAATATTTTTTATGATTCATGAGCGTACACAAATGGTTTAAATTAATATATCTTTGATTTTTCCAAAAAATTTTGGACACTATCAAATTAAGCTGGAAATGTATACAAAAAACAATGAACACATTTCTAGCCGATGTGGTTGGTGTATTAAAATTTGTTTCAAAGTTTGCACTTGGCAATTTGTCAGCGGACGACCGAAAAATCTCGAAAAATAAAACTCTAAAAATTATAAAATTGCCGAAATATAAAAATCCCGAATTGAAAAATTCCTGAATAATAAAATTCACTACAATTCATAATATTACCCTATTTAAAAATTCTAGAAGAACAAAATTCCCGACAAAAAATTACCGAATTATAAAATGATGGAACTGAAAATTTCCAGAAGTTTGAGAATTTAAAAAATTTTTTTGTTAGTTTTTAGTTTTTTGTTATAAATATAATTTTAATTCAAAAGAATGTATTTCTGAATGCGCAATTTTGTTTAAAAATGTGCACAGTCTTTAAATTTATTTATACAATTTTTATACAATTATTGTTATTTAAAACTCAAGAAATAATTTTCAATTAGTTCAAACATTGATACAAAATTTCTTTGAAACAGATATTTGATCGTTGTGTTTTTAATAAATAAATAATTCGGAAATTTTTAAAGAGGATTTTATTATTCGGAAATTTTACAGTGTCAGAAATGTTGTTTTTCGGTATTTTTGAGTCGTTTCATTTGGAAGTATAAATAAAAATATTTAAAATATATACAAATACTGAGCATTTGGAGAAAATGTGGCAATATTTTCATAAGCATTATTGCTAACTAATTGAATTTTGAAACAATGTATCTTTAAAGTTCTAGTTTTTATAAACAATTAGAGTAATGCCTCTGCTTTGGTTTGGTTTTTGGGTATCTCGTGAAGTGTCAGGATAGTTTCGACGGTGGGTATTTATGGGGTCTTCTTTGTGCGATAGTTGGTAGCGTTATATTTGCTTCGTTTAGAACTTTTTCTGCTCGAATGTAGAATGGTTTTGGACATTTTTCGCGTTCCTTGTATTTATCTTGGTGAATTCCTTTAAAGGTACTGTGGTAGGCAGGATTTTCAGGTGTAGAAGCCAATTTAGCAGCATGTGCTAGCGTTAGCTTTTTTCTTCTGATAAACAAGGGAGGCTCACCAGCTTCGCTGAGGATGCTACTAATGGGGCTGGAACAAAAGGCTCCTAAGGCTAATCAAAGTCCTGCATTTTGTTTAGGTGATAGTTTATTTAGGATTTTAGGTTTTTCCGAGTGGTAGACTATAGATCCATAATCTAATTTAGACCTTACAAGTGCGTTGAATGTTTTTATAAGGAGCTTTTGGTCAGCTCCCCAGTTTCTTTTGCCTATATTTTTGAGTATGTTTAGTCTGCGTTTACAGTCGTCTTTCAGATGAGTGATTTAGGGTAACCATGTGAGTTTTTTGTCGAAGATTAGACCTAGGATTTTGATGGTATCAGTGGCTATTAGTTGATTGTTGTTGAGGTGAAGTACTGGGTTCCTTAACTGGGAATATATACGTGACGTCATCTGCAAATTTGCTACTTTTAACAGGTTTGGATGAATTTTCTGTGACGTCATTAAACGTTACCAAAAACAATGTAACACTAAGAACGGATCCCTGAGGAACTCCATTTTCAAGTTCAACTTTTTTGGACAGAGGACCATTAACTCTCACTTGAATGTATCTGTGTAAGCGAAAGTTGTATATAAATGTTAGCATCGAACCCCGTACTTTGTTGTTAGAAAGGATCTGTATTATTCGTTTTCTCCAGACTATTTCATACGTCTCTTCGAAATCCAAGGATACTGTGAGGAGATGCTGATTGTTTACAAAAGCATCACAAATTTCTTTTTCTAAGTTGATTAGTGGATCAAGGGTACCTTGGTTTTGTCTGAAGCCACTCTGGTTTGGATGAAAAAACCTCTCCTTTTCTTATAACCACCGGAGTCTTTTATTTACTATCTTCTCCATTAATTTGCACATAGTGCAAGTAAGAGCTATAGGTCTGTAGCTGGTAGCTGATCGTCTGTCTTTTCCTGGTTTTGGAATCGGGACGATTATGACTTCCCTCCACTTTTCAGGAAAAGTAGTCCAGGAGCTATGTAGGATCCCGTATGCATTAAAGAGGTAAAAGATAGAAACTATGTAGTCTTATGTATTTTGACCCGCTGAATCCAATGGTACCGGTTAATTTTGCGATAAGTGCCTAGGTTCTGTTTAAAACGCAATTGTTTAAACAATTATGAAAAAATTATTTTTTTCAATGGGACAAATTTTTTTAGATAATTTGAGGCATTTTAAGAAGAAATGGTTCCTTGTCATTTCTTTGTAAAATGCATATTTGAAAAGTTATGAATTTTTAAAGTTCAAAATTTGACGATTTTTTGCAACTTTGAATGTTAATAATTTTCGATCTATTGAATATTTTGAAAAAAATAAAGAATCAACTTATTCTTTAAGTCTTCCTCTACATATTAACCATAAAGAATATCGGATTAACCAGTCGGAAGCCGTTGTTATTGATATTTACAAATAGCGTGTTTTGGCAGACACAAAAATTATTTTGCATGTAAATAATTGCAGTATCGAGAAAGCTGAATAAATTTTAGTTTTGTCATGCGACACAGACGTTTTGACATTACTTCTCAATTTTTGGAAGGATTTTTCGTCAAACGGTTTGCAGGTATTACATGGTTATTACTGGTTCCGATTATACTAGTAAATTAGGAACTAAACCTGGTGCAATAAGAGCAGAACCACACAAATATCTTCTTGATTTTGGTCGAAGTGAGTATATCAACTGATAAAAAAATTAATTAATACATTAGTTTGATAAATATATAATTGATCATTCTTTCAGGTTCGTCAGCTGCTGCTTTGCACAGCTGGAAAGAAACAGCTGAAGAATATTTGGTTAATGTTTTTCAGAAAAGCACACAATGCAAAAATTTTAATGAACTCCGGTATCAAATATACCATTGGCGTACAGCAAAATGTGATCTCGAGAAATTGCCTCCTACTTCGGCATCCATAGCTTTACATATCTATCGAGCATATTATGTAACTTACCAGCAAGTTAACTGTCTAAACCCAAATGCAGAAACATTGGATCCTTTGCAATATAGATACTCTATGGTGGATAATGTGTTGTTACCACAGAAAATTTATATTTTTTTACCTCCGGCAGATGAATTTGTACCAAGCTGTCGTTGTAGAACTTGCTCACGAGTTTCATCATGTTGTTTTTTAGCAGCTCAAGTGCCATGCATTTCATTTTGTTTATGTCAGAAAACTGACACATGTAAAAATAAGTACAATGGTACTAAGGACTAGAAAGATGAAAAAAAATTTTTCGTTTTTTTTTATTCTGTGATATAAATGCATTTGAGATTTGTATTTGTTAGTAATATTAAAGCAATAAAACTATTGAAAGTGTATAAATAAAAACTGATGAACGATAAGAGGTAAAGAATGTTTTACTAATTGTAATAAGCCGAGATGAATCGCGTAACTTGAAGACTGATGATTGGACTTGCGAGCGCCAAGCAAGTCACACACACCGCGCCGCTGCGCTGTCGCGCGCCAAAACACGCTATTTGTAAATATCAATAACAACGGCTTCCCACTGGTAAATCCGACATTCCTTATGGCTAATAGGTAGAGGAAGACTTAAAGAATAAGTTCATTCTTTATTTTTTTCAAAATATTCAATAGATCGAAAATTATTAACATTCAAAGTTGCAAAAAATCGTCAAATTTTGAACTTTAAAAATTCATAACTTTTCAAATATGCATTTTACAAAAAAATGGCAAGGGACCATTTCTTCTTAAAATGCCTTAAATTATCTAAAAAAAATTTGTCCCATGGAAAAAAATCATTTTTTCATAATTGTTTAAACAATTGCGTTTTAAACAAAACCTAGGCACTTATCGCAAAATTAACCGGTACCATTGGATTCAGCGGGTCAAAAAACATAAGACTACATAGTTTTTATCCTTTACCTCTTTAATGCATACGGGATCCTACCCAGCTCCTGGACTAAAGCTCCTTTCTTCCATATGCAGTTAAAGATCTTGAGGAGATAGTCTGCAGATTTATTTGAAAGGTTTTTTAGGAAAGTATTTGGTATTTTATCTGGTCCAGGACTAGTGATTTTACATTGACTAAGTGTAGATCTGTAGTGTAGCCTGTACTCTTCCAGTTCCTGATGAGCATTATATAGTCGAGTATTATGATATACGCAATACCATCAACTCTACTGTCAATAGGATCTGGAACAACACTTGGAAGTCATCACCACCCGTGCAGAAATTTCCAAATGTTTGCCTTATTTCCGATTTGGTCCAGATCGGGCACACAATTTTGTGCGTGTTAAATTTGGCCCCCTCTAGACCCCGGCTTAACAGCCAAGCTTGCCAGTAGATGGCGCTCCATTAATTTCGGGGATTAAAGTGGGTTGACTCCAAATCGCCCAAGTTTCAATGTAAAGTGCGTCAAGCGTCAAAAATATTTAAATTATTATTTGTAAAAGTGACAAAATAAGTGGGAAAAAATGCCAAAAGTGAGCACAAGACGAGTGCGTAGGTATAGTATACTTCAAATAATTCCTGAATTACGTGTTAAAGACTATAATAAGTAAATTTATTAAGAATTTTAAGATGAAACCTAACCTCGAAATAAGGTTATTTATTCATGAGAAAAGTAGCAAAAGTAACATTTCATTTGTTGAATGTGAAAACGAATTAGGATGTAAATACAACCTTCTCTTTTATATTCACTTTTGTAAAAATAACTTAAATAGCCAATGCGATATTATAATCCATTTATTTCAAAATAAATTTCCCCAATTAAGGTCAATATAGAAATTGAAAGCAACTTCAATTTAGAAATTAAAAACAAAAGTATATTGCAAAATACTTAAATGGTTTATCATAAACAAATTCTGGCTCTTATATTGCGTCATTTGACTTTTTCCGTGTGCTCGAAAAAAGTGTCTGACATACTCCAATTTTTCATATCGCGATCTGTTATTTAAAAATTCCTTTTAATTAAGACTAAGAAAAATAAATTAATATGGGCCCGATCGGGGCCAGGCATGGTTATCTCTGGGCGCTGCGCTTGGGCCCCAATCGGGCATCGCGTTTCATTTCGAGTCTGGCCCCGTCTAGATAGCCTGATTTGGGCCAAATTCTGCCCGATCTGGCCCCAATCAGATCCAAATTGGAATTTCTGCACGGGCAGCCACCAAACTCCATGAAATCAAAAACGATTTCTTCGAAGAAAATAACATTCTCCTAGACAGTCGAAAAGATCAAATAGCCCTAACTAGATTGAGAATTGGCCACACCCACCTAACGCATTATAATTTAATTTCAAAACGTGTTCCAAAAAATTGTGAAGTGATTCTTACCATAAAACATGCTTTGGTAGACTGTCCAAACTATCTAAATCAAAGAAGGCAATCCCAGGCGGAAATATTATATATAGTTTATATATAGTGTGAAGTTTTACATAGAATATTCATTTGTTTTGGACATTTTTTGTATAAAACAAATGAATGTTCTATATAAAAATTCACATTATATATAAACTATATATAATTTTTCCGCCTGGCATAATACCCATCGGTCAAACTAAAAAGAATATTTATGGATCCAATATCCTTTCAAAATGTACTAGGTTTACTCAACGAAATAGGTCTTTTTAACCATGTATAGTTTTTCAGAACTATATTATTCTTTTTGAATGATAAATCTCATTGATTATACAGAACCTTCAATGCATACCTCTATATGATACTTGTTTGTAAGTGTGGTCGCTAACGACCTTGTAGTTGATGCGACCTTAAGCATTAAATAAGAAAATATTAAAAAATAGGGTTATAACACAATATGAAAAAGCCCACTTTTCATGAATAACATATAATAATTATAGTAGTATTATTTCTTGTCATTTAACTAAATACTAACATAAATTAATAGGCAGAAATGAAAAATATTATTAATTATTTAAGAATTAATTTAAATGTCTATGACATCTTCAGATGCGTCTAATCAATTTTTTAATAATTTAATAATATTTATTTTGAATCAAGAAAATAAGAAACAATAACATATGATTTTTGAATTGATAATGTATGCATTTTACCGAGCGCGAAAGCACCCTTTAAAGCTTCAAACCAATATTTCATTGATTCAGAAGTATTTTTTTCTCAGTGTAAGTATGAATGAATGAAAGTGTAAGTAAGTAGAAATTGAGTGCTTGCAAAAAAGGTTATTTTAGTTGTACATCTTTTTCCCTTAAGATACTTTGAGGTCTCTCTAAACGAAAATTTCCTAATTATAGATATTTCCTAATTCAATACTGGAGAGCAACTTATTGATTAAAACAAATAAATACATTTACTAAGAACTATATATTAGAATTAAAACAGGCTATAAAAATGGAAACGTAAAAAATAGTAATGTTTAATGAAATAATGCGATCGTGTAGCATTTTTAAAACCTCTGAATGAAAAAGAAGTTCATATTATGAAATTGTCAACCTGGTGCAGCCTGTCTCCAATCTGGAAACATTGCCTTCTCATTGTTTGAATAAAGTCAAGAAAGGAAAGAAAAAAATTTAATTAAATTTTTCTAACTTCACATAAAAACTGCAATATTATTCGAAGATGCATGGATTTATATTAAAATATATTTCTTAAGAGTCTGTGAATAAATAATGGATCGTCATGCGAGAAAATAACACAAGAAGAAAAAGTTTTATCTTGTGTCATAGATTAATGAATAATGTCTGACAAATTTAATTTGCTCATTAATGGTTTTCATTAACAATAATTTTTATGAAGCGTGAGCAGTAGCGTTTATGAACAATAAAAAATGCTACTTATGTTCGGTATTGGTTTTGCAACAGTTTTAGGGGAAATTATGACACTCGTTGGCCTGAACGATTCCTCATTAACATATAAAAAGTCTACTTTTGTTTATCTTTTAAAGAAAAGTATCTCGAAAACCTCTTAGTGCATAAGAAATATTAGTGACGAGTGGACTCGAAAATTGAACGAAAAATTTCGTTCAACAAAATGAATGAATGTTTACTTTAAGAAAATAATTATTCCATTGAAATGAATTTTTATTCGTTATGAATATTTCAATTTTTCTAATCAAATTAAACATTTCTTTTAACTAATAGTATATAATTATGCGAATCCAATATTGTATTTATCTAAAGAAATGATTCATTGGTTTAAAGTAGTTTAATTCTTAGCCGAAGAGATGAATTTGACAGGTTGAATGTATTTTATAATAAAATAAATGTTTACAAAAAGTTAATAGACAAAAGCCTTTAACCAAGTTATTAATTTTTGACTTAAATGATGAAACTTTGCGAATTCATTTACAGTATTTTTGTAAAACCAAAATATCAAGTCTAAGCAAAAAATATTTAAGAAAAAAATGATAGCTCTTCTGAAAAGCTGTAATTCATTTCAAAAAATGATAACTCTTCTGAAAAGCTTCAGTTCATTTCTGGAACTTTTTTCTGAATCTTACGTCATTTGGCTTTAAATTTAAATTTTCTATTTTTCACTGTATATTTGGTGAATAAAGTCGAAATCACGAGTCCCATAAAAATGGTTTAGAAAAATGTCATATGACTTTACAAAAGCTATAATATTCTTCTTTGAGATTTTTCTCGTATTTTGCGTTGTGTGGCTAAAAATTTTAATCTTGTAATTTGTTTACAGCATTTTAGGGAAAGGTACAACTGTGCATAAAGCAACTGTGCAAGAGTCCATCTGTGCAAAGCGATGGACACAGGCGCAATTGTGCATCAGGACACACAAATTGGTGATAAATAAAGCCAAAATATCAAGTCTTATCAAAAAATGTTTGAGGTGAAAAATTACAGGTCTTTTTTCAAATCCTGCAATTCTTCACGTAAAATTTTTTTACTTATTTGTTGTTGTTTGGAATAAAATTAGAATTTTCGACTTCTTCATTTTCGATGTATAATATTTATCATTTCAGTATGTGAATCCCAATCCGCTTCTGAACGCTAATTTTTACGAATAAATAATATGTTTATTTTTTAACCTGGAGGTATTTAAAAGAAATAAACTAAGCTTTTTTATACAAGAAAGAAGAACCCCATATTCAAAAAAATGACCGTCAAAATTGTTCGATGAATTGAGGAATTAAAAATTATTTTATTATAGTTTTAATTATACTCTAAATTTAGAAAAGTTCTAATTCTCTGAATGCTTTGATACCAGAAACTTGTTTTTTAATTAGTTTGTCATTTTAAACGAAGCGAGAGGAATGCTTGTAAATAAGAAATTATACTGAACCAGTATAGGAACGGCTTTGGGTAATAGCAAACTATACTCTCTAGCATACGCGGACGATGTAGTTCTATTAGCAGATGATGAGAAGGGGATGAACCTAATGATGAGAATCTTCGAAGAGTATGTGGGAACAAAAGAGCTGACGGTGAACGTAGATAAGACAAAGTTGATGTGTTTCAGAAATAGAAAGAGTAAAATAAATTACGTTTGGAAGATGAACGGACAAAAAGTGGAAATTGTGGAGCAGTTCTGTTACCTAGGTTTTTGGTTTGAGGCAGAAGGAGGAAACGAGCTGCAGGTGAGCAAAAGAATTGAATGTGCGAGTAAAGTAATGGGCCAAGTATGGGGTATAGGAAAGAGAAG
>NC_046657.1:85310213-85314052 GCF_010883055.1 Belonocnema kinseyi
TAACCTGCAAAGAGGTTTTTTTAGGTTAGGATAGGTTTGACCTCTGTGCAGGTTAAGCCCAAGCTGATTCAAACGATACCGCAAACACAACGGGACAACACAATCAGTTTAATTGTGTTTCGTGAGGTTAGGTTAGGTTAGGCTAGATTATATTTATTTCTAGGTTAGGCTCGAGTTGACCCATTCGATTTAGCACACATTTGCTACTGGGAAAATATGCTTCCATAGCTTTACGTGTAGTCCAATAAATTTCTGTTAATTCAGGTTAGGTGTGGTCGGGTTCTGTTGGGTAAAGTTATGTTAAATAAGCTGATATCAGGCAAGGGTTGATCCTTCACAGTTTTCGACACGTCTTTGAAGTGAAAATTTGCATCACTGGCATTATTTTGAAATTTATTTGCCTCAGTTCATGATTTTTCGTCATTTTTTTAAGTTATGGCTCAACCATGACGTGATGGGTGATTTTTGATACCGAATTTGAATTCAGCGCTCTATAATCCATAGGAATACGTGTGTCTTGTTACCAGATCCGCACACTTTTTTTTTCTTTGGCTGTGTTATTATTAAAAAATTTTTTGTCAAATAAAAGTAAACAAACAATATTGATAAATATTCCAATGAAGAAACATTAATAATTTTTCATGAAAAAATTATTTACAGAAATTCCATTTGCTTGAACAATTGAAAATTAATGAACTAATGTTAATAAATATTCCACTAGACCAATAGTAATAATTTTTAAGAAAAAAAACTAAATTTCGATAAAGATTGTGTAAACAAATCCCATTTGCTTAAAAATAAAACAGTAATCAACCAAAGTTAATAAATATTCTACTGGACCAATATTAATAATTTTAAGTAGAAAAATAGGAGAATACAGTGTTAAAAAGGTCGATTTCATGAAAAATTGACATTTTTGGTTTTATGGGTAGTTTTCTGGTACTCGTGGGGTTGTATTAGGGGTGTCAAACCCATATGTCTGATAGATGAAATTCTTCGTTGGATAATTCTCTACAGGCCCCCATACTTTCCCGTCATATTTTTTCAAACCCTAAAAAATTATTCTGAAAACTCAAAAAAGTGATTTTTCCCCATGCATGTTGCATGGAAAACTTCAAGTCAAAACCGGCACCTGTTAAAATAAAAAAATAAAAAGTAGGGAATTTCTTTTTCGAATTTGGAATAAAATGGGGGAGGGGGTCGTTGCCTCTAGCATGCAAAACATTTTTGCCAAGCATTTTTGGACTACCCTAATGTACATATCTTTTTTTTACGAACTGACAACGGAGGCCGTACCTCTACCCCCTCCACTTTCTTCTCTGCAATGCACACTACGTAATGTTTCATTTAACACGTAGGTTCGCTCTACACCGCACACGCTCTCAGCGCAGAATAATGGGGACCCCACACGCCATCGTCTTACCGGACGGTGAAAAACCCGCGTTCGTCGTCTTATTGGACGGCTAGTGTATTTATAATATGCGTATACCTGCTTCAAAAAGTGTTTATTGTAAATGTTTCATTTGCGACCTTATGATACTGAAAGTGTTTTGTGCTCAAGGCCATTTACTAAAACAATAACCCAGATTTTGCATTGTGTAAACTAACTCAATTTATCATATATTCCTCTAATGTTTTACACAAGGCTAACTCCGAAAACCGCAGAAACTTTGAGAAAACCCTTGGTGCTGAGACCAGCCAGTGATCCCAGATCTGAAACGAGATGCGGTCCAATACTATGACAGGGCTATGTCCGTGTGATTATAGCAGGAGACGCTGTAAATGACTGAGTTGCGCGCGCAACCCTATTCTCCTCTTCTGAATTTGAAAACTCGAAGATGCACGATTGCCGGTCGGAGCACTTCGTCTATTCTATTTATATATCTATCTGCTGACAGCTAACTGCTTTGAAATAAAATCAGGAGATTGGGATTTTAATATTTCCAGATTTCGATGCGGACGATTCTCATGATTTGAATAGATCGCGCGCCTCTTGATATTCGTATATTTTGATGTTATGTTATTTCATGTATAAAATATAAATTATATAAATATTAATACTATTATGTATATAAATATATACGTATATTAATAATGATAATATTATAATTATGTTATACTATAATAGTTTTTTTTTTTATTTGAAGGTTAATCTCTTTCGTTGAAAATACATTTTTGAAACTGACAATCAATCAATACCATTTTTGGTTAAGAAATCATGTGTTTTGTTAAAAGGTCGTCTTTCTTTGTAGAAATTAAATTGTTTTATGGAAAATTTATACCTTTTGATTAAAAATTACATTTTTCGGTTGAATTATGAACTATAAATATGTTTTGGTTGTAAAGTCGTTCTGTTTTAAATGCAAATATATTATTAAAAATTGAAATTATAAGTTTTGGGTGGAAATACTCTTTTTGTTTTCAAAATTAAATAATTTCGTTGAAAGTTCATGTATTTTGTTGGAAATTGACCTTATTTAGTAGAAATTTAATCCTTTTGGTTGAAAATTGTATCAATTTTGGTCAAAAATGCAATTGTTTGGTTAAAATATCAACTGTGCATCTTCTTGGGTTTGAAAATCGATTATTTCACTAAGAGTTGAACTACTTTGTAAAAAAAAATATGTTTTTTTAAGAAGGTTTTTTAATTATGATTGAAAATTTAACAATTTTGTTGAAAATTCGTTTTTTTTCTTGTTCAATTCAATTTTTTAGCTCAGTTTTTATCTGGAAATTGTACTATTCCATTTTTGTTTGAAACTTTATCCTGTACGTTTTATTAGTTAAAACACCGATTATTTGATAGAAAATTAATTTATTTTGTTGAAAAGTAAACTTTTGGGTTGAAAATTGATTTATTGTGTTAGTTAGATTTTTTTCCTAAAATTAAAAAACTGCAAAATAAAAAAAGTGTAATAAATCAATTTTCAACCCAAAAGTTTACTTTTCAACAAAATAAATTAATTTTCTATCAAATAATTGATGTTTTAACTAATAAAATGTACAGGATAAAGTTTCAAACAAAAAAACGATTTTCCAACTTAACCAATATAAACAATTAATGTTTAATCAATCACATAATAGTTACATTTTCAGATAAAGATAAATAATTTTTTAAAGAACAAATTAATTTTAAACAAAGTTGTTAAATTTTCGACCAATCAGATGAATTTTCGACCAAGAAAATTGATAATCTACAAAAAAAGACAAATCTTAAACAAAATACATGAATTTTTAAAGAAGTTATTTAATTTTAAAGTAAAAAAGACGAATTGTCTACAAAAAGTTGAAATTTTTAAGCGAAAAATATGAGTTCTTAATGAAAGAGTTAAACTTTCAATCAAATAGTTAAATTTTCAATCATAATTAAAAAACCTTGTTAAAAAAAAACATATTTTTTTTTACAAAGTAGTTCAACTCTTAGTGAAATAATCGACTTTCAAACCCAAGAAGATGCCCAGTTGATATTTTAAACAAACAATTGCATTTTTGACCAAAAATGATAAAATTTTCAACCAAAAGGATTAAATTTCTACTAAATAAGGTCAATTTCCAACAAAATACATGAACTTTCAGCGAAATTATTTAATTTTAAAAACAAAAAGAGTATTTCCACCCAAAACTTATAATTTTAATTTTTAATAATATATTTGCATTTAAAACAGAACGACTTTACAACCAAAACATATTTATAGTTCATAATTCAACCGAAAAATGTAATTTTTAATCAAAAAGTTTAAATTTTCCATAAAACAATTTAATTCCTACAAAGAAAGACGACCTTTTAACAAAACACATGATTTCTTAACCAAAAATGGTATTGATTGATTGTCAGTTTC
>NC_046657.1:85314152-85315703 GCF_010883055.1 Belonocnema kinseyi
GCGAAAGAGTAGAATATAAGTAGTAGTTAAGTTAGACTAAGGATGGAATTGTAAATATATGTACAGGGAGCAGTGGCCCTCAAACCCGTAAAAGGGAGAGATGAAATACATACATGCATAGTCAATTTTATCAATCTTTAATTAAGGGCGCGTGCTCACCTCTTCTCGTATTGATTTTAATAATAAATTTTGAAGGTGTGTAGGTTAGGGCAAATCGAAAGTGTTTAAGGAAAAACAAAACGCGTTAACATTCGAAATGAGTACCAAAAAAATGTTTAACAAAAAAGGTTCTCAGGTTCAAAAAAATATTCAGTGAACCGATAAAATGAGGTCGGTAATATAGATATGTGGCTGTGTCGCATGCCCTTAATATTTGCTCCTTATGTTGCACTAATTTTTATTCTCAGATACACTGAAATTCAATCATTTCAATAATTATATATTATTACAATTTATTATATGCATTGTTAGGTGAACAAACATATTTTCATTTCTTATTTTTATAATTAAAATTTTTTTGAAATTTCATCATCCCATTTTAT
Source organism: Belonocnema kinseyi (assembly GCF_010883055.1). NCBI lineage: Eukaryota > Metazoa > Arthropoda > Insecta > Hymenoptera > Cynipidae > Belonocnema > Belonocnema kinseyi. The sequence goes on from NC_046657.1 coordinate 85,314,695, forward strand.
AGAGTGAGAAGCATTTAACCAAGACTGTTTTTTTATGCATTGCTTTTTGTATGCCAGGACTGGTGGCTCAATTTTTAAATAATTTTATTCGTAGCTTGTCTCGTTTGTCCAAAAATTTTATTTATTTTTTTGCTGTTTTTATGAATAAAACAAAAACGACGCGCCCTATCAAAAAATGAACTATAACAAATTTGTAAACCTTTTTTAAATGCATAATTTGTGTTAATTCATCTTTTTTTTGTATCTTGTATAGATTGGTCGCAAAATGGAATTTTGGATCTTTCATTATATTTTTGTATGTACGATAAAAATTTGAATTTTCAACAAAAGATAAAAAAAATTGTTATCTGAGTCTTGTAGGGTGTTTAAAAATCAACGCTTTTCTCGTTCCGACTTTTTTTACACCTTGCATTGTTTGGCTTCAAATTTTCATTTTCGTTCGTTGCTTTGAATTTTGGAAATGCTTTAACCTTTTAAATTTTTATCCAAAATGACTGGCTAACGAAATTAATCTTTAGTTCAGGGCAGTTAGAGAATATATCAAAGTCCCATCCGATCGTTTAATTCTTTGAAAGTTCTTGCGTTAACCCTAGCCGACCAAATAAACCGAAAGGAGCCTCTATAAAGTACCCTTAGAACACCCACATACTCTCCCTTCGGTCCCTTCTTTAAAAAACTCAAAAAGATAGCAAGATCAACTTTTAAATTGTTGAAATACGGATTCTACGTTAAAATTTGATTAGAAACTCACGGAGTAATCGCAATACTTTTTCTTACAGCCTTACAAACTTTAGGAAATAAAATGCCTGTCATTTACATGGCCCGAAGGCAGCTTCAAGCGCATCTTCTTTTAGCAGCATTTAATAAGCGTTCCGTCGGTAACTTTAAGAATTTTGTTGTCACAACACGGGTATCGCGTCCTCTATATATGTCGCGATATTACCGGCCGGACTTGAAAGGTAAACGTGGATCCGTTTAAAAAATTTAAGACCTATGAAGATAGGTGAGT
>NC_046657.1:85315803-85324177 GCF_010883055.1 Belonocnema kinseyi
AGTCTAATTCTGCCCTTCATATCAAGAATCGGTCTCCTCTTTTTTGAGCCTCCGAGGTTCCAGAGCAAGGGTTTCTAGTGAAGATCATTTTTTAAGCCAATCGAATTTCTGGGTCCTCCTTTTAAGCAGGGTCTCCAATTTTAAGAAAACCATTCAAAATTAGAATGAAAATGAGACCTCCTTCTTAATTTTTCCCATGAAACTCAGAATCCCATTGTTCTTATCTACCCTCGAGTCATGTCTATCCGCACCTACTTGAGATTTTTGAAGCGCCTTCACTCTTGACACTTAGGGTTGCTGCAACGATTTAGTTGACCATAACTATCTGACCAAGGAAAGAAGGGAATGAAAATTGGTTTCTGTTATATATTTTATTAGTTGTTAAATTACTAAGGGCTTGAATGTACTATGAGGCTTTTAAGTGAAACTGTCTCGGAACTCACCAGAGATCCGAGAAGTTTCTTATTTTATTAGTGTTCCTTTTAAAAAACGATGGGAAATGATTTCAGTTTTCGTTGACGGAATATTTATTTTAGCGTCTTGGTGCCTTCTTTCCTTAGAAAAACTAATTAAATAGCTTTTTTATGACTGACTGAGTGTCAGTTTCTTTAAAGCAACAAGCTTTTATTAAGAGAAGTACATTTTCCAGAGACAGATTCTTAAGAGGGTTAAATTTTATACTTGTGAACACTTTAGACAAAATACAATATAAATTAAAAATGTTTCTCAGAAAATCTGTCTCATCTATAGGAACTATTAAGTAAGGTCTTATGTGCTAACTTACTCTAAGTGCATTCATTTACCCGAGAAAAGAAACAGGCTTTCTGGTTCTTTTTTCGGCTTGTCTCACGCCTGTCTCGTTTTTGCCAATAGAAAGATAAGAGAGTTTGGAGAATAATAAAAATTGCGAAATATAATTTTAAATTTAGCGATTAGGCCTTTATGGTGAGGCGGAGTTCTTCTTTACCATGCAAAAAGGGTTGAGTTCTACATGATCCCATAACTAGATGAGCGCGGGATACGCGATCATCACATTGTCTGGATGCTAGTGCCACGTAGTGAAAACCTGAGACAACAACGCTGCGATGCCAGCAATAGAGAATTGTATTTTTAAACTTCGCGCCCAACATGCTATTTGAGCTATTAGGGATGCGCTTGAAGTCACCTGCAGCACCGAATTTCAACAATTTAAAAGTGGACCTTGCTGCTTTTTTTAGTTTTTTAAGAAGTAACCGAAGGTGGACTCAGTGGGGTCTTTAAGGATACTTTGTAGAGGCTCCTTTCGGTTCCCTGGGTCCGTCAGGGGAGAAACTAAAAATCTACAAACACACAGAAGGTCTCAAAACGTAAACATTTGACACAAAAAGATGGGGTGACATTTTACACAAACCCTAGAATACAATGTATAATAAAACATTAAATTTCAAGTCGTTTTTTCATCAATTTAATTCGAATGTTTTCAATGTTATTTTGAACGATTTCAACCAAAAATGCTCATCCTAGCCAGAAATAATCCTAAGAAAATTCGTAAATATAATTTAGGCGAACAATTTTATAAGTTAAAATGATATTGTAGCTTATTTCCTTTTCCTAAAAAGTTTTTTTTTCATTTTGAATGTATTTTGATAACAAAAGTTTATTAAAAATTTGTAGGGTGCACAATTTTGGTTTATTTATCTTTTTTTGTATCTTACATACGTAGTTAGAATAATCTTGTATGGTGTGGGAAATGCAAACATTTTCTTCCTGTGAGTTTTTATCATATCGTGCGTTGTTGCGCTTCAGGCGCTTCCTCGGACTTGAATTTTGGTATATGTATTAAACAAAGAAGCTATTTTCCTACAATTCTGAATTGCGTGATTTAATATTCTAATCACATAATATAAAGGTCTAAATACAAAATCAAACAGAGTTTTTTTTTCGAAAAATGGTCATGTTCTTGTTGCTTTTTTCAATTAATTAAATATATGATGCATTTTATGCGCCTAGGAAGGAGCAAACTGCCACAATACCAGTAGCGTAGCTAGGGGGGGGGGGGGCGAACGGGCCTTTGCCCCGGGCGCAAATACTTGAGGGCGGCAAAACGATCTTTGAAATGAATGCATATTTGAAAATTATGGGCGCAATTTAACTATTGTTAGAGATTAAAGCCGGTTTTGAGAGAAATAAAATATGATTAAAATATTAAGGAATTTAATTTTAATATTCTGTATAAGATTCATTACATAACGACGAGACGATTCTCTTTAAGATTACACTGACTAATGACCATATATTGACCGATTTTCGTAACCTTTTTCTTTGATTCTTTTGTCTTTTTGCATTTAGTCTATTGCTTTCTCCTAAGCACTTAACGACGTAAAGTCGTCATTTAAATGGTGGTTAAGTAAAAATACCTAATTTGGCGTTTATGGGAAATTTTGTTTGCATTATTCAATTTTTCGATTATACACAAGTTTTTTTCAATTTGTGAATATGACTTTTTTAATTTTAGGTAACTTTTTGGGAAGAGTTTTTAATTTGATTTTTCAAACGAAAGAAGAAAACAAACGATATTAACTAATTTCAAAAATAATTTGTCTACTTTTTTTGGGTACCAACCCACAAATTATTTCCTTCAATCTAAACGAATTAAATAAGTTTAGCATTTTTACTTCGCCCTAGACGTAATTCGGTTATAGTCGTCTTACAAATATTTTAATTATAATCAAATGTTTGGCACCTCATCTTTTGAAGATAATACAATTTTGAAAACAGTTTAATGTCGCTTTTTGATAAATTAATAATATAAATTTGCGATTTTAATCATATCTACGTTATTTTGGAATTGATGAACTCGATTCAAAAAATTATGTATTTTATAAAACGAATAAAATTCCCGCTAATAAAGTACTTAAGTTTTAATTGATCCCGCATTTTCGTGAATAAGAAAGTGCTGCCTCTGATAGCGCAAATAGTATACTAATCATGTAAACATAACCGGCGACTGCCGGCTCAAGTGCTGCGTAGTTCTATGCTATGCGTTTTCACTTTTCGCTGTAAAGTAGATTGTTGAAGAAGTTTGTTACAAATTTCAAATACAGTGGACATTTTTTTGATATAAATCTTCATCTGTCTTCAGGGCCATTTCATTTACGCTATGTAAGAAAATTTATAATTCTTCTCATCATTTTGGAATTTTTTATGTAGTTGATTTGGTTGTTTAACAAAAACACATCACATCCGCAAAGCTCACATGAAAACTAGTATTTGATTCATGTCTAATTTTTTAACTTTGATACGTTACAAAGTTTCATTGTTATACACTTCAACTACTTTTAAATGCAATTAACTAGATTTTGTAGTGTTTTAAACAAAAAATCTTCATTATTGTAAGCTTTAATTTAAAATTTCCCCATTTTTAGGATATCACAGCCATAGACGTAAGTCCTAACAGTTTCGTTTCGTTTCCGAAAGGAAAGTGGGGGAGAATTTAGGTTTGAGGTGTGAAGGAAAATGATAGAAGAGAAGAAGGGGAAATAGTGAAAATGATGAGAGTGGATGATGAAGGGGAGTCGAAAGTGAGGAGAGATAAAAGGGTTTAAGGAAAAATTGGGGGTGATGCGGGAAAATAGAGAATTTCAGAAAGTAGGTGAACTGAGGGATATAGAGAGTAAGGTGAAATGAAGATAGACAGTAAGGGGAAATAAGGGGAAGTAAGGGACATACAGGGAGAGGAATTGCTTGAAATTAGTGATAGAAAAGTGTTGTGAGGGAACAAGAGCAGAAGAGGGAAAATTTGAGGGAAAGGGGAAGTGAGGAGAGGAGAAATTATATGACACAAATTTGGAGAAATAGTGGAATGTAGGGGAAGTAAAAGTATGAGCGGGGGAGGTTTGAACGACTCAATTAACGTCTCAATAGGCTACGAAACTGATTTTGAATCGCAATTTCACATTGCTGAATTTTCAAGGCTTCAATTTTATTTAGTGAAAAGCAGCAAGAAATGCAAAAGCGCGAAGCTTGCGTTAATGCTTCTGCCCCTTAAGGTTTCGTTTCCTAAAACAAAAAATTTCATTCAAAAAGCAAGTAGTAAAATTTCAGTTTAAAAAAATTGATTTTCAATATTCAAGAAAAGGAATATTCTACAAAAAAGTTTAATTTGGTACGAAAGAGTTGCATTTTCAAACCAAAAACATGATTATTTCATTTTAAAAAAGTTAATGATCAACCAATCAGTTGAATTTTCAACAAAATAGTCAAATTTTCAGGAAAAGAAATTAAATTTTTAACTACAATTTTGAAACATCAATAAAAAATTAGCTTTCAAGAAAGTTCAACTTTTAACAAAGCAGTTGAATTTTCAACCTAAAAATATGCATTTGACAACAAACATATTAAAGTTGATCTTTAAACCAAAAAAATTTAATTTAAAATAAGAAACAGTTGGATTTATACACAACAGAAACGAATTTTCAACAAAATATTTGAGTCATTACATAAATCATATTAATTTTCTAACCGAACAGTTGCCTTAATTTTGACCGTTCAAAATGAAATAATTACAATTATAAACCTCTAAAATTGAATAATTCTAAAGGAGCTTAAATAAAAGTTCATTTTTAATAGAAAACATTTAAAATATAAAAATTTCTAATATGGAATATTTAAAATTAAACAATTTAGAACCTTATTCAAAAGTCAAAAAACATTTGTCGCCAAAAGTTTCATACTTTATAAATCCAACCATATCAATCTTATTTCAAAATTTAAATTTATGAATGAGAAAATTTCTTAATTTAGCATTTAGCATGGAAATTTAGAACTCATTTAAAATTATTATTTGATTAGTTTTATAAGTTTTCAATTTTAAATGATTTTTCTAATCCCAAACCAGATTGATATACAGTGAAACTCTTCGATAGCGCCGATTTTGGGGCTAACGGTGAGTGGGAACTCACTCATTATAGCCTGCTCCGCTTTTGTTTGTTCACACTTGAGTGCTCGCCTGAGTGACAACCGTAGACCCCGCACACCCCGCGCATTCTTGCTACCCCTACCTGAGGCGCAGCGTCAATTCTCGGAAGGGCTATGGAAAGGAGGGCTATTAAAGGGTTTCGCTGTATATGATTTCCATTATGGAACTTGCACAATTTCAAGTCACTTAATTCGAAATTCTTTTTGTTTAAGTTGAGTTTGAAATATTTAATATTTTTAAGCGTTTTTAAAGAAACTATTCAATTATTAATGCCTGATTCTAAAATCTACTCTTTTGTAACGATCAAATTAGAGAAATTCTCTTCTAAATTTTTTATTGCATTGAGTTCATTCTGAAGACAGTCCATTCAAAATTGTTTAATAACATATCTTTTCTATCAAAAATTGTGCAATCATTAAGTTTTGTAATTTGATAATCTACGATTTCAAAGACTTTCAAAAAACAGACCATTTTGTACGTTTAAAGTTAAAGTAGTCCGGCTACTGAAAAAGCTAGTCAAAGCCACGTCGATTATTTTTTTTTGTGAAATTTTGAATTAAATACAAAATTTGGCCAGCATATCAATTCATAAATTGGGTATTAAATCTGAATGCAGAATAATATGTATAAAATGGTTTTTAAATAATAATAAAATGTTAATTTAAATTTCGATTTGACTTGATCCGAGTAAAAGTCATTTTTTAACGCTCAGCAGTTGGCAGCATAACCACATGTCGAGAAAGTAAACTTAACCTACAAATACACAGGCAACAACATAGTTATTTGAAATTTCGCGAACTTCTCGTTTCCAGAAGAAGCTGTTTGCCAACTTTAGTGAACGCCACACTATTCTCGTCATACTTTCCATCGGTATATTTTACTAAAATTAAGCTCAAATATCCTGGAAGCAAGTACAAATGAGCAGTAAATAAAATTTCCAAATATATTTTTCTGTCTCCGAAACAGTTTTCCTAACAATATTAAATGTATTTTAAAGCAAAGGTTAACCATTTTTGTAGCCCGCGAAAGGACTTTCCATAAAATCCCATGTTTTTTGACACGACTTTAAACAGTGATAATTCAAATTTTAACCTGGAAAGGGCCCCACGAAGGAATAATAAGGAGATTTAACTCCGTTTCGGCACTTGGCAATAGAAACATTACCGTAAGTGGTAGGAACATTACAGGAAGATCTTAAATTTTCGTGCGCAGGTGCGCAGTTGTCCTCTTCCTATACATGGAAAAGTGTGCAAGTAAGAAAGTTTGTCAAATGGACGTAAGTTAGAGAGGTTATGTTCGTTTTTTTACACAGGTGGCAACATTTTTTCAATTTCATGTTATAATTATTTAAATTATGAAAGTATCTATTGATCTGGTTGAGTGAAGGACTTCAGCGTTAAGACTTGTAAAGTTCAAAGAAGGCATCATAAAAGTCGTAAGGATGTGGACTATAATGAAATTGATTGCTCATGAAATATTGAAATTGTAGTACATTATTATTTTTGAAAGCGTACGTTGTAATGAAAAATGCTGTTTTTTCTAACACTTCCAAACATTTTTTATCTTTAAAAAACCTGTGTTATTAAATATATAATCGATCTAGTTGCCTAAGTCGCGTCAATTTGACAAACTTTCTCACTCGTACACTTTTTCATGTATAGGAAGAGGGCAACTACACACGAAAATTTAACATCTTTCTGCAATGTGCCTAACACTTACGGTAATGCTTCTATTTGCCAGTTTCGAAAGGCTTCCCACTGGTAGTTGGGTCTCCTTATTATTTCTTCGCGAGGGCCCCTAAGAAAGGCATTATGTGAGAAAGGATATATTTCTCGATAAAAAAACTCATTTTAATGATTTTTTATTAGATAGATCCGATAGCCGGACTACTTTAAACCAAACAATTTAGCATATTTGAATCTAAAGTTATTAGATTTAAAACTGACATCAAGGCTTTCAATATGAAATTTTGGAAGAAATATTACTAAAATTGTACTGCCCATGTGAAAAAAGCCCAGTTTAGCCCTCTTTGGATGAATTGTAAATGTTCAAAAAAACTTACATTTTATTTAAACCTTAAACGTTGTAAAATGGTCTAAAACACCAAAAAACCAAACTTTACACGGAAGTTAAAATAATTTTATTTTTAAGAAATTTTCAAAGATCAAGATCAAATTTCTGACTAAAATTTTTTTTTAATGTTAATGTTCACAAAAAAAATTGCATTTTCTGTCATTGTAAAAAGTTGTGAAGTAGCCTACAACGGGAATAAAGCGAAATATTACGCGAAGAAAAATTTTAATCGATTTAACTTATTTATTTAAAAATTATTTTATTGATATTCCTGTTAAGATTTCGTGTATTTTACATTTACATAACGCCGTATAATAATAAATAATTAGAAAAAGAGAGATTAAAATTAGGTGGTTTCACTTTTTTGAACTACACCTTATGAGGGTAGCTTTTTCATCGAGTTTCAACTTTTAGGCTTAGCGCAGTGGTCAAGACTGCTGACTACGCCCTTGTGAAGTTAGCGCCCTAATTTTCACTAATTTGGAAATAATGAATTTTTTCTTTTTGTAATCGTTTGTTTGTCGTTTGCTGGTGTTTGTTGGTCGACTTTCGACGTTTGTTGGTTAAAAGTGTAAAAGTTATTAATATTTAAAGTTTCGGGTGCAAACTTCACACTAGCACAAAAGAAATGTTTGCTAGCGCTCTAATTTTTTATATTTTTCAAAAATTCTTCGCGGAATCGTTTGTTGGTCGTTTATTGGTGTTTGTTGGTCAATTTTTAATATTTTTTGTTCAAAATTAAAAAAGATTGGATTTTGAAAAATTGCTTGCACCCGGTGTATAATTATCACCGCGCAAATACTTCCGCGCAGCGGCCTCCTCGGCGGGTCAGCGTACTTTCCTTTGGCGCGAAATTTAAAACCACAAAGAATGGCAGGAACACGACAAAGAGTTTTTGGTTTCGCATTATCAGGTTCGCTATACAAAATTAAGCATAAATATCATAAAATTTATAAAAGTGTATATACTTTCTTATAACATATATAAACGTGCCAATTCTGCACGAAATCTACAACTTCGAGAACTAAAAATAACAAAATATGTTAATGCAGAATGAAAAAAATTCCTTTACTGAATATTATAAAATATATAAAAGCAGAGAGAAATAGAGAGTCACAATGCATTAGAAATATCAGTTGATAAAAACATGGCGCACCCTACTCGCCCGTATACCCGTGATGGCCATTTGATTGATATATATATATATATATATTCGGTTTGGTTTTCATTCCTCTAGAATCGAACCGAAGGGCCTATGACAAAGCCACCGAACGCATCCTCGGGTTGCGGATAGAGGGTCCCTGTACCAAGGGTTTCTGCTGAATATGGTTACAAAAATAAATA
>NC_046657.1:85324277-85327291 GCF_010883055.1 Belonocnema kinseyi
TGCGGGGCTCTACAAGGATGGACGAACCCCTTTCCCTAGCTTCTCGTGGGAACAATAATGACAACACCAAACATAGTTGTAGTAAGTGCGGTTCAAAACAACCGAACGTTTAGGGCTCCCGACAATGGGTCGGCCAACAATGCCGACCAATCTAAAGCTGGGGGAGCCAATGAAAATGGATTCAATGCGATGGATCGGCGGGATCTCGCGACTTTTGGGTGGACGGAGCAACTGAATTACGTCTTGCTAGAGTGCTATGATGCGAGTGTGGCCCGTGAACGGGGTTACATGGCACGGCTGCATGCTATGTGGTGCTAGAAACACCCGGAGCTATCGCACTTTTAGCAGCAACGTCTGCGAAACCATGCTGGACTACTCCTTAAAAGGGGCTATGTAAGCGGAACGCCTACTCTACCACAGCTATAACAAGCCGGCAACAAAGAAAGAGAGGCGACACTAAGACCAACCGCGGGCAGGCATCCAATAGATGAAGAGCGATGCTTTGCGACACGGAGAAACATCAACACCAAGGTTTCTCTCAAGCCTAAAGATCTGGCTGAAATGGATGACGAGCTTCGTAAACATTTTTCCGGTGAATCCGACCTCTGGGCTATCAATTATTGTGTGTATAATGCAGCGAGAGCTTTGGCCGATGCGAACCATAAAACAAAACTAACGGCTGAACATAACACCAAAAGAAAAATGCATCAACTTGCGATAAAGATAGGCTGGGCAAGACAGTACGCGTCCCGCATTCAATGTGTAATTGACTATATCACATCTGGCAGGAATTTTACCGCTAAGGTTCGAAAGTTTGCGCGCGAACTCCGGACCCGTTATTACACACTTAACAAGTCAAAGCTGCTGACCATCAGGCAGCATATTGTTGAGAGAATATGGATACTATCTGACGCTAACAGAAGTCTAGAGCGGAGGGAGAGGTGGGTCAGAGAGAATCAGCAGTTTGTCTCTGACCCATCTCGACTCTTCCAAGACCCTCCAGTTACTGTCGAACACCCACCCAAACCAGAGGAGGTCGAAGTATTTTGGAGGGAAGTCTACGAAGTTCAGCATAGACTGGACGAAGACTCAGAAAACATAAATAGCTTCAAGGATTTATGTGTTGCCCTCATAACACCTGAAAAAGAATGCCCACCCATCACTATTGAGGAGGTGAAAAAAGTATTAAGAGGGATGAAGAACTATTCCGCACCGGGACCAGATTGTATCAAAACCTTCTGGTGGAAGAAGTTTTCTTCAACCCATCAGCTTTTGGCCCGTATTTTCACCTCATATTTGAAGTCGGAAGAGCCGATTCCACAGTGGTTGGTGGAAGGGCGCACAATACTCCTGCCGAAAATAGGCACTTAGCTGACCCGAAGAACTACAGGCCAATAACTTGTCTGAACATGCTTTATAAGATTTTCACAGCTATCCTAAATGACAGGATTGCTCGGGCAATTGAACCTGTGTAGCAAGAAATGTATGAACAACGAGGCTCAAAGAAAGGCGTAGCCGGATGTCGGGAGAACCTGCTCATCGATAGATGTGTCTGCAAAGCTGCAGCATTCTACCAGCGTGACCTATCGATGGCCTGGATTGATTATCGGAAAGCTTTCGATTCGACATCCCATAGACTTATCATGTCCTTTGGAAATCTTAAAGGTTCATCTGCAAATAGTTGGGTGCATAGAGAGATTGATGACGCTTTGGAAAACCAGATTTACGATCTCATCTGGAGAAAATCGTGTGACAACTAACAAGGTCACGTTTCAGAGAGGTGTCTTTCAGGGCGACACCATGAGCCCACTCCTCTTTTGCCTTAAATTATTGCCACTATCTCGAGCACTGCTCCATTCCGACGGGTACTTGTTCGGCAAACCTGCAGATCGAAAGTACAAGGTCCCTCATGTATTTTACATGGACGATCTTAAGATCTATGCTAAAAACAGAGAGCAACTGCATCTAGCTCCGGGGATTGTCGAACGATATACTAAGGAAATTGGAATGGAATTTGGGTTAGACAAATGCGCCAAGGTTTATTTGAAGCGACGAAAACTTAATGGCATCCCTGAAGATCCTGAGCTCGTTGATAGAAGCGCCATACGACACCTTTGCGCTGGAGAGACTTATATATACCTGAGCGGGCCACAGAGCCGCATTCAGGATGTGACATCTATAAAGGATACTCTCCGAAGCAGATACAAACGTCTCATCCGACAGATTTGGTCTTCCGAACTGTCGGCGAGGAACAAAGTATCTGCAACGAACATGCTTGCCGTCCCAGTACTACTCTATTCATTTGGAGTAGTTCCATAGACGAAGAACGAGCACGAGGCTTTTGCTGGATCGTCGTATTGATTCCTTTACATACTGTAACCACCTATCTCGCGGTTGTGAGATGTGGTTGTGGCTGAAATGTTACCGCGATTTCGCTGGAAGCGGGTGCAATTTTTCAGATTAGCACCCGCTCCCGGCGAAATCCTGCGGTTGTCCTTATGACAAATTTATATATATCGGTTTTAAATCCACGATTGATTCCAGGACTCGGTCGGTGTGCAAAGAAACTGCACCACCGACAATGACCGACATAAGGTAAATGAAAGTGGCCTTCAACCCTTAACATGAGTGCTTCGCGTGGCCATCGTAGGTATATCGCACGCACACAACCTGATATCGGCTTTAACTCAGCCAGATTTAGAATTGAGATTGTTGGAATTTTACTGTTCGCTCCCGAAGCAAGCAATTTTTGACAGATACAATCTGACAGATGAATGGGTCAATTTTGTGTGTTTTTAACTGTCCAGTGTTTCACCTTAAAATCTGTTTGTAGATTTTGTATATTTGTGCTATAATTATTATCCATAGCTGGTGCACTTTATTAATTTAATACCAGAGTAAGCAAATCTGCAAATACGAGGGTGGATTGATAAGTTTCCGGCCTGACCAAGAAAAACAACGTTTTTAAGATTTTTTTTTTATTTCTCAACATAATCTCCTCCAAGGCTGATACA
>NC_046657.1:85327391-85331233 GCF_010883055.1 Belonocnema kinseyi
GCAGGGCGTGCCATGCACACCCCGAGCATTTAGCTCACATACTATCTAGTTGTCCAACTCACGCGGGAACGACCTACATTCAAAGGCACAATGCGGCACTAACAGTGCTTTATTTCCATTTCTGTCACTCCTACGGCATTCACCTTAATATCGCTCCTCTAAATGCTCCTAGGGAAATTGAGTCAATTGTCGAGAATGGGAAGTGTCGCATATACTGGAACTTTATATTCTCAACAATTGTTTCTGTTGCTCACTCGAGGCCTGACATGGTTCTTCTTGACTTCGAGAAGCGTACCATGTTCGTTATCGAATTTTCGGCACCAGCTGATAAAAACATCATAGCCAAGGAGAATGAAAAGAAAGAGAGGTATCGAGACCTTATAAGGGAATTGCAACGATTGTACTCGGAACATTCTTTTTAACTGATCGTCCTTATCATCGGCGCTCTTGGAGGGTCCAAGCTTTCACTTGCTAATGGCCTAAAAAGCACCCCTTCGTGTCAACAATATGCTAGAACACTTGCGGGAAAAATGCAGAAGGCGGTTGTCCTTGGGTCACTCCGTGTTCTTTGGGTGCACGAGGCTTTTGCTGGATCGTCGTATTGATTCCTTTACAGACTGTAACCACCTATCTCACGGTTGTGAGACGTGGTTGTGGCACATATAGACGTGGTTGTGGCATATATATCGGCTTTAAATCCACGAGTGATTCCAGGACTCGGTCGGTGTGCAAAGAAACTGCACCACCGACAATGAACGACATGAGGTAAATGAAAGTGGCGCTCAACCTTTAACATGTGTGCGTCGCGTGGCCATCGTAGGTATATCGCACGCACACAACCTGATATCGGCTTTAACTCAGGCCGCTTTAGAATTAAGATTGTTGGTATTTTACTGTTCGATCCCGAAGCAAGCAGTTTTTGACAGATACAATCTGACAGATAAATGGGTCAATTTTGTGTGTTTTTAACTGTCCAGTGTTTCACCTTAAAATCTGTTTGTAGATTTTGTATATTTGTGCTATAATTATTATCCATAGCTGGTTCAATTTATTAATTTAATTCCAGAGTAAGAAAATCTGCAAATACCTCAAGAACTTGTAGGTTATGTTTCTATGTTTACCTTTCAGCTCCACTCTCCTCATCATTGTTTGCAGCTCCTTTTTTTCAGAATTATCACACCAGATGCGATAGAAAAATCGTTGGATTATCAACATAAAGAAGAGTCAACCACACATTGTAAGTCACAAAAAATTAAACAAATGTACAACTTCAACTCGGGTGGTCACTGACTGGAAAACCCGGGAACTATAGCCCAGATTTTTGAAAACCAAGAAATCCCCTAGAGTTTAGAGGAAAACCCGAAATTTTCCAGATTAATTTTTTTATTTTGTTGATGATTTTATCTAAATTTTCCTAAAAAGTCATCTTTTTTTGGGTAGCAAAATCAACTATATTGATGAACACTCGTCTATTTCGACCAGCTAGTTCAACTGTTTCTGATTTAAAATTAAATATTTTTTAGTTGAAATATTAATTATTTGTTAAAAATTAATTATTTTGAGTTAAAACTTCAACTTATTGGTTGAAAAATGAACTACTTTCTTTAAAATTAATTGTTTTGGTTAAAGTTTCAAAATGCAACTATTTTTGTTGAAAGTTTAACTGCTTTGTTAAAAGTTCATTATTTTGATTAAAGATATTACAATTTTGTTGAGAATTCGTCCTTTTTGGTATTTTTTAGCTATTTCAAAAACATTTCAGTGTTGAAATGTTGTCTCAGGCAAAAAAAAAGGTAAACATAGAAACATAACCTACAATTTCTTGAGGTATTTGTAGATTTGTATACTCTAGCATTAAATTAATAAATTGAACCAGCTATGGATAATAATTATATTATATTAATATTAATTATTATCATTATTATTTCTGGTATTTCGTGACATAAAAATTCAAATATTTTTTTGATAAATCGTTTTTTTTCTAGGTTATTTTTTTTAATTGTAAATTTAACTATTCAATTTTTGTTTGTAAATGTATCTTTTTTAATAAAAATTTTTATTAATTTGGTAGAAAATCACGTTTTTTAAAATAAAAATGCAACTATTTGGCGGAAAATTAGTTTTTTTTAGCTGAGGATTCAAATATTTGATTGAAAATTTCAGTTTTTTTGAGAAATTTAACTGTTTCTGATTTAAAATTAAATATTTTTTGGTTGAAATATAAATTATTAAATTATTTGTTAAAAATTAATTCATTTAGATTAAAACTTCAACTTATTGGTTGAAAAGTGAACTATTTTCTTTAAAATTAATTGTTTTGGTTAAAGTTTCATAATCTCAGCTGAAAATTCATCTTTTTTGCTTAAAATAAAACTACTTTGTTAAAAATTATTTTTGTTGTTCAACGTTTATTTTTTCATTGATAATTTAACTATTTGATTGAAAATGCAACTGTTTTTTATTTAAAATTAAATATTTGGTTAAAATTTGAACTACTTTCTTTAAAATTCAGTTTGTTGGTTAAAGATTCATAATCTTACTTTTAGTTAAAAATTTATTTATTTTAGTAAAAAAAATTTTTTAAATTAATTTTGTTTGTTTGTAATATCAAATATTACATTTTTTTAAAATTCATCTTCTTAGATTGTAACTTCAACTTATTGCTTAAAAGTTGAACTACTTTCTTCAAAATTCATTTTTCCAGTTGAAGATTCATAATCTTAGTTGAAAATTCATCGTTTGTTAAAAATTGAATTATTTTATTTAAAATTCTTATTTTGGTTAAAAATTAATTTTTTATTAAATTATAATTTAAAATCTTGTTTGGCTGAAATATCAACTATTGCGTTTTTTGTAAAAAATTCATATTCTTTGATTGAAAATTCCACTCTTTGGTTGAAAGTTAAACTATTTTCTTCATAATTCATCTCTTTTGTTGAAAATTTATATTCTGAGTTAAAACCCAGTTTTTAAAATGAAAATTTAACTATTTGGTTAAAAATTGAACTGTTTGGTTGAAAACTAATTTGTTTTAGTTGAGAATTCAAGTATTTCGTTGAAAATTCAACTTGTTGGTTGAAAGTTGAACTATAGTACTTGCTTTAAAATCATTTTATTGGTAAAAGATTCGTAAAATTACAATTAGTTCGAAATTAATTTCTTTTGTTGCAAAATCTTATTTTTTTACTTAATTTTTTAAACTGAATATTCAACTGTTTCTTTCTCAAATTACTTTTTCTTAGTTGAGTTATTCGTATTTTTTGAATGAATTTAACTGTTTCTAATTTAAAAAATTAAAAAAGATCTAAAGGATCGAAATAGTAGCTGGTCGAAATAGACGAGTGTTCATCAATTTAGTTGAATTTGCTACCCAAAAAAAGATGACTTTTTAGGAAAATTTAAATAAAATCATCAACAAAATAAAAAAATTATTCTGGAAAATTTCGGGTTTTCCTCTAAACTCTAGGGGATTTCTTGGTGTTCAAAAATCTGGGCTATAGTTCCCGGGTTTCCCAGTCAGTGACTAACCGAGTTAAAGTTGTACATTTGTTTAATTTTTTGTGACTTACAATGTGTGGTTGACTTTTTTTTATAAGTCAAATGTTTAGGGGTTGATGTTGATAATCCAACGATTTTTCTATCGCACTTGGCGTGATAATTCTGAAAAAGAAGAACCTGAAAACAATGATGAGGAGAGTGGAGCTGAAAGGTAAACACAGAAACATAACCTACAATTTTTTGAGGTACGAGGGTGGATTGATAAGTTTCCGGCCTGACCAAGAGATGGCGCCACTAGGCCTACCTTGAGGTGGCGTTCTATAGTACCATCCTTAGATAGCTTG
>NC_046657.1:85331333-85347184 GCF_010883055.1 Belonocnema kinseyi
TTCGATCTGCAGGTTTGCCGCACAAGTACCCGTCGGAATGGCGCAGTGCTAGAGATAGTGGCAATAATGTAAGGCAAAAGAGGAGTTGGCTCATGGTGTCGCTCTGAAAGATACCTCTCTGAAACGTGACCTTATCACACGATTTTCTCCAGATGAGATCGTAAATCTGGTTTTCCAAAACGGCATCAATCTCTCTATGCACCCAACTATTTGCGGATGAACCTTTAAGATTTCCAAAAGACAGATGATAAGTCTATGGGATGTCGAATCGAATGTCCACGAAGCTCGTCATCCATTTCAGCCAGATCTTTAGGCTTGAGAGAATCCTTGCTGTTGATGTTTCTCCGGGTCGTGAAGCATCGCTCTTCATCTATTGGGTGCCTGCCCGCGGTTGGTCTTAGTGTCGCCTCTCTTTCTTTGTTGCCGGCTTCTTCTAGCTGTGGTAGAATAGGCGTTCCGCTTACATTGCCCCTTTTACGGAGTAGTTCAGCATGGTTTCGCAGACGCTGCTGCGAAAAGTGCGATAGCTCCGGGTGTTTCTCGCACCACAGAGCATGCAGCCGTGCCATGTAACACCGTTCACGGGCCACACTTGCATCGTAGCACTCTAGCAAATCGTAATTCAGTTGCTTCGTCCACCCAAAGGTCGCGAGATCCCGCTAATCCATCGCATTGAATCCATTTTCATTGGCTCCCCCAGCTCTAGATTGGTCGGCATTGTTGGCCGACCCATTGTCGGGAGCCCAGCGCATTCTGTTGTTTTGAACCGCACTTACTACAACTATGTTTGGTGTTGTCATTGTTGTTCCCACGAGAAGATAGGGAAAGGTGTTCGTCCACCCTTGTAGAGCCCCGCATGCAAGGATAAGGCTGCGTACTCTGAGAGGTCGCCCGGTATCCCAGAGTCACCGTTCTAGACACCTCACCCAGGTGCTATTCAGCTTTCGACACGGTTTTCACACCTCCGCTTGAGGGTTAATTCCTGCGAGACCCCCCATGGACAATTGTCCGCGACTGCCTATTTATTTTTGTAACCATATTCAGCAGAAACCCTTGGTACAGGGACCCTCTATCCGCAACCCGAGGACGCGTTCGGTGGCTTTATCATAGGCCCTTCGGTTTGATGCTAGAGGAATCAAAACCGAATATATATATATATATATATCAAGCAAATGGCCATGACGAGTATACGGGCGAGTAGAGGGTGCCATGTTTCTATCAACTGATATTTCTAATGAATTGTGACTCTGGTTCTCTCTAATAAAAGTATATATACTTTTATATAATATATATAAAAGTGGCAATCCCTATATAGTATATATACTTTGGTATAATATATATAAGAGTTGCCAATCCCTATTGATAAGCGACAAAAGAGGCTGTTTTAATGTATAGGAGTACACGTATTTTCATGTAAAAATTCGTAAACGAACACAAAATTTAAATTTTTAAGACATAATAATCCGCTTTTAAACGTTTTATTAGGATATTTTCAACATTTCTTCACGTACCTTATATGATACCATCAAAGTTTTTCGACGAGTACGTAATTTCTTTTAATGCGAATTTTATAAGAGTTAATTTTTATTCTGAAATGCGTACAGAGCTATCAGAATTCTATGAAAACTACGAGAAAATATGATTATTTAAGAAAACTCAATTTTGTCAAAAAGTGGACTTAGCACCGTTTAGCTTTCCCGGCTTTATATGTAAATAAACATATACCAACTTTATATATATATAAATTAAAATATAATAACCCACCCAATCTTACATGGTGAATTATTTCTTTTTAGGGGCTTAATATTAATCGAAAACGCGCATGAAGTTCAAAATTCATTTGAGAATCTGTCACTTTGTACAAGATACTTTGGCACGAGAAACCGAACTTTGCACCCAGTTTCTTCAAAAATGAGATTTCGAGCAAATCGTTTTAACACAACATTTATTTTATTTTTATATTCTTATACATGAGAGTCTAATGTCATCTTCTAAATTTTCGACGATTAATTTTCTCGATGCTGCATTTGTCTCGCCTTTTGCGCTCGGTCTTTGTATGTGCCCCACATTTGTGCACAGACCTATTAAGGTTAACGAACCAAACATCGACAACTGTAATTTGTTGATTGTGAATTCTTCTTTGTTAAAGCTTCTTCGGCTTTAACGAACACATTCTCATCACGTATCTCGTGCTTCGCACTCGATTTTGTCCAAAATGTCAACTTTTCTATATTATGTTAACACTTCTCTATGAAACTTATAATACATTTATACAGATTATTTAGCGATAGAAAGTTTTCACATAAAACTAATGCCTTCTCATTATGATGAGAATGTAATACATCATTTTTGTGCAAAAAATTTGAATTTTCGATTTTTTAACAAAATTCAAAAAGTTGTTATGATAATCGTGTAGGTCTTTAAAAACTGATATTTTTCTTTTGTTGACTTTTTTTCATGTGGTGCGTTGAATGACATAGAATAGTCATTTTCGTTTTTATTATCATTATTTTTTTTAAGTTTGGAAACGCTATAACTCTGGTAATTTTGTTGTTATCAAAAAAGTCATCAAGATAAATTGTTCATATTTTTGTGCACTATAAACAGCACTGTATGAAAATGTTTCATCTTAAAAAAGTGGTCTTAAAAATTTTTTAAATGCTCCAAATTATTGCACTTTTATTTAAAATAGCTGGGTAACGAAATCGTCCTTTCTTTTCATATCCTTATAAAGTGTGTCAAAGGAAAATTCAATAAAATAATTACTTTAAATGTTACTGTGTTTACAGACTACAACGACAACGACGATAATGACAAGCCCGATAACAACGGTTTCTTTGGGAATTAGGGATTCTCGAAAAGTGGAGATTTCAAGAAATCCGCGATAGTCAGTTTTCCCATAAAACAATACCTTCTTATTTTGATGAGAATGCAATAATTCAGTATTTTTTGTGCGATTAAAAGATGAATTTTCGATTTTTTTTTAAATTATAAAACCTGTTATGATGACCTTGTAAGTTTTCAAAACGTAACGTTTTCGTTTTCTTACCTTTTTTTATATCTTGCGTTGATTGATTTAGAATTTTCATTTTCATTTTGTATTTTGAAAACGCCATAACTGTGATAATTTTCTTGTAATCAAAAAAATCCATCAAAATAAATTGTTAACATTTTCGTGTGCTATCTGTAGCCGTACGTGGAATTTTAAAATCTTTGGCCCCTAAACCTGTGTGCCAAAGCCCAATTCGATTCAATTAGTCGGTCCAAAGACATCCAGTATACATACGACAACGACAGACAGATACTAATCTGAAAACTTTTTGTTCCTTCTGAGGAAATCTCAAAACGTTGATATTTAATCGAATCAGTCATTTTTCGTATGAAACCAATACCTTCTCATTATAGTGTGAATGTAAAAAGCGTGTACCCTATCAAAGAAATGTGAAAATAAAAATTTTAGATCTTACTTAGGCAAACCATTTTTTTATTACACATTTTTTGGCTTAAAATGTTCATTTTAGTTGTTTTTTTTTATTTTGAAAATGCCCTAACTCTGATGATTTTCTATTTATAGAATTAATTTGTTTTTTTTTTTATTTTGAAAATGCTGTAACTCTGGTAATTTTTGATTTTTTTTAAAAAGTCATTAGGATAAATTGTTTAACTTTTTGAATACTATAAATAACCGTACAGAAATTTTGGAATTTTTAAAAAAGTGGTCTCACAAATATTGAAAATGTTCCCACTTTTTGAATTTTTATCCAAAATGGCCGGCTAACAAACTTGACACTAAACGAGTGTGCCAAAGGGCAATCTAATAGATTAATTTTTTCAAAAGTCATCGTGTTCACAGACAGACATACACACAGAAATATTCGTAGAAACCTGTTTTTCGATTTTAGAGGGTCTCAAAACCTGGACATTTGACAAAAACTGGGGGGGGGGGTCAAATTTCACACAAATCTAATACCTTCTCTGATGAGAATGTAAGAATTAGAGCATTCTCAAAATTTGAAATTTTTTCAAAATTTAAATAAATTTTTATGTGAGTTTTAGAAATTTTTGTAAAATTCTCTTGTACACAGCAAAGAGACTTGCAAATTATCCTCATAACATTTTTAAATTTGATAAAAACTCAACAATTTATATGCTTTCCAAAATTTAGAAAATTTGCAAAAAAAGGTAATTTTTGTTTAATAGGTTAAGAAGTATCAATCTAAATTTCGACTAGAAATAAAATGTATGTATTAATATTAAATATATATATTTCTTATCTTGATGAAGTTTTTTAATTGGACAAAAATTATCGGGCACGATGCGCGAGTTTCATAATGAGAATGTATTCGTCAGAGCCGTAGGTGTTTTAAGAACCTTCTTTAAAAACAAAACGAAAAAAATTCAGTTACAATTTATAGCTAAATTCCTCAGAAGTTTAAAGCTTAGTTCTCGATTTAAGTTATAGTATTTATGATATATAAAAAGGCAACCTTAATTTTGATTCTGTTAAAAATAAACCGACTTAAAAAAACATTTTTTAAACAAATAAACTTTCTGTTAAAAATTTAAAAATTACTTTAAAATTATTATATTTTCATACTAGAAAAATAATAATAATTCTTAGCAAAATAAAAATAAAAGTTCTGGAAGGTGTAGATTTCGTGCAGAATTGGCACTTTTATATATGTTATATAAAAGTATATATACTTTCATATATTTTATAATATTCATGCTACATTTTGTATAGCGAACCTGATAATGCGAAACCAAAAACTCTTTGTCGTATTCCTGCCATTCTTTGTTGTTTAAAATTGCGCGCCAATGGCAATCCCGCCAAGGAGGCCGCTGCGCGGAAACATTTGCACGGTGATGATTATACACCGGGTGCAAGCAATTTTGAAATATTACTTTCTTTTATAAAAAAAATGATACAAAAAAGGCAGCATTTTACAAATAGCCAAGGGCGGCGAATTCCCAAACGCGGGCCTGGGGACCGTATAGCAGTACGATACTGGTTAGCACTTACGCAGTACTGCGCCCATCGTCAATTTTCTATTGGGATAGTACTGCGCCGGTAGCGATATTCAGTCCTGGGCCAACATTGGCAGTCCACCCGGTAATAAGCGTTGAATTCAGAAAAATTAAAAAATTTTATTCCTATGAATAAGCGATTTTTCCTCCGTCTAAAAATCCCCCAACGGGAACAAAAAAATGCAACTCCTATTCCTCTCAATCGACTTAGTAAAATTTAACGAAAGCATTTATTTAACCCGGGTGTAAATTTAAGTCGGGGGCTGGCCAGTCTACGGCTGGAGAGCCCGGCTTTAAGTCGGGGTTTCTGGTCGGAATCCGACCAGTATCGTCACGCTGCGCTGGCCAGCGTCCGGCCATGAAGCATGGCCGGGAGCTGGCCGGGAGCTAGCCGGGGATTTTGACCCTAGGACGGACAAGATTAATTGCTGCCTTGCTAGATTTAAATAATTCGTGTTTCAATTGTATGAAGAGCATCTGTCACTGAGTTGAGAGATCAATTTGATTCTTTTTTACTGTAGAATTGGAGCATATTAATGTATAAAATTCCATACGGTCAGCACACAGGCAACATTAACTATTTTCACGTAGTCTTTGAAAGACAAAAAAGATTCGAACAATAAATATTAAATGATTGCGAGTATTTTGACTTTAAATGTTAATAGTCCTGTTTAGAGTATATACACACAGGGTGTCTACAAAGTCGCGGGACGGTTGGATATTTCCTCAGGTAAAATATTTTTTTAAAAAGTAAAGATCATTTTTGAAGTAAATTTCAACGAGGAATTCAATCGTTACCTTTATTTTGACCTTAAAGTTGACCTTCATGGCTTGTTGAAGGTCAACTTTGTTTTTTTAAATGGAAACTCCCTTTTTTACATCTGCAATTGATAGAGCGGAAAATTCTACGTTTAGGTGCGTACCTAAGTCATAGTTCAATTGTAACGTTCAAGATCAGTAAGAGGTTATTTGAAATTAACACATTTTTCCAACAGGTCAGTGCAATTCCTGAAGTAAATTTCAACGAGGAATTCAATAGTGACTTTCATTTTGACCTTGAAGTTGAGCTTCATGGCTCTTTAAAGGTCAACTTTGTTTTTTTAAATGGAAATCCCCTTTTTACATCTGCAATCGATAGAGCTTAGAGGTTATTTGAAATTAACAAAGTTTTCCAAGAGGTCAGTGTAATTCCGGAAGTAAATTTCAACGAGAAATTCATTGGGGAGCTCTGTATTGATCTTGGTTACAGCGTTTTGAATATTGTAAAACATAAGGAAATTTTTCGTTAAAAGTTCCAGGTGTTCTGGTGAGAGTTCTATTCTTCCCCGAAGAGTTATACATTCCTATACCGTTTTTCGATACCTAAGTCAATACCTAAGACGATACCATAAGTCCTATACTGTTTTTCCATACGAATATCACGAATATCACGAAGAATCGAATTCGATCATATGATCAAGTTCGTTTGCTTTTTAGTCGCACTTTTTGTAATGGAGAAGGGTGAAATCCTGTCTCAAAATCAACAATTAAAAGAACTGTAAGGCGCTTTATGAATCATGGATCTATCAAAAACCTTCAGAGAACTAGTCGGCCAAAATCTGCAGGATCTAAGGAGATGCAGATGGAGATAGCCCAAGTATTTGTTGAAAACCCAACACCTTAGTTTACGTCGAGCTAGTGATGAGCGTGACGCTGCTCCTGAGACAGTGCGAAATATTCTAAAAAGCATTAATTTCCATCCTTACAAACTTCATCTGGTACAAGAGCTCAATGAAGACGATCCTGATCGTCGGGTTGAATTTTGTGAAATTATGATGAACAGAATTGATAGATATCCTCTTTTCTGGCACAATACAGTATTTTCAGCTGAATCTACTTTCACTTTGAAAGGTGAAATTAACAGGCAAAATTGTAGATGTTGGTCCGACACAAATCCTGATTGGATGTTGGAGAGTCACACACAATATCCACAAAAGATTAATGTTTGGGCCGGTATCTTGAATGATACATTGATAGGCCCCTTCTTCATCGATGATAATCTCAACACCCGTGCATATGAAGATTTTCTCCGAAACCAAATTGTACCAAGAATCAGGGAGATTACAGGCGATTATTTTCAAAATATTTGGTTCCAGCAGGACGGAGCAGCGGCTCATTGCGGTAGGGAGGTTCGAGCATATTTGGATACTCATTTCCTCAAAGATGGATTGGAAGAAGGGGTGAAATCGAGTGGCCTGCTAGATCTCCTGATCTGACGCCTCTCGACTATTTTCTTTCGGGTTATTTAAAGAGCAGAGTATACTCAACGCAACCGCAAAGCTTAGACGAATTGCAGAATCGGATTCTGTAACAGGCTACTTTGATTGATAGGGAGATGATTCGTAATGCTCTAACTCATTTTTACAATCGCATAACTTTTTGTCCAGAAGCTCAAGGTTTTTAGTTCGAACATCTTCACTGAAGCGTGAAAGGCAAGGGGACTCACTCACTACACTACGTTCAGGTACTTGGGTATGTACCTGAACGTAGAATGTTCCGCTCTATCGATTGCAGATGTAAAAAAGGGAGTTTCCATTTAAAAAACAAAGTTGACCTTCAAAAAGCCATGAAGGTCAACTTCAAGGTCAAAATGAAGGTCACCATTGAATTCCTTGTTGAAATTTACTTCAGGAATCATCTTCACTTTTTTGAAAAATATTTTACCTGAGGAAATATCCAACCGTCCCGGGACTTTTTATACACCCTGTATATTACATTTTTAAATATTATATTACAAATAAAATTTCTAACGCTACGGGGCATCAAACTTACATATATCTATACCTAAATCAAACGCCTAGCAGTCGGGAGTGCCAACCACTGCGCTAAACCGACAAGTTGAAACTCGTTGAAAAAGCCATCCTCATGAGGTACAGTTCAGAAAAGTTAAAGTACCAACTTTTAAGTACTCTTTTTTCGAATTATTTATTATTATTCGGCGTTATGTAAATATAAAATACACAAACTTTTAACAGGAATATCAGTAAAATACTTTTTAAATAAATAATTTAAATCGATTACAATTTTTCTTCGCGTGATATTTTGTTTTTTCCCGTTTTAGACTATTTTAAAACTTTTTACAATGTCACAAACTGCATGGTTTGAAAGTCTGAACTCATGAAACCTTAAAATTTGTGGTGTGAAAAAGATATTCACCCAATATATTTTCACACATGGAACATCCATGCGGGTATACGCATCCACTTTTTAATGAAATCAGAGAAAATAATTAAGTTATAAACAAAGTTCAATAATTTTATTATTGCCAATGAGCGCCCGACCAGCTACCTTCTGAACATACGATCATAAGATTTGTCCGATCAGAGCCCAGTCAGCCCCCGACTGGGGTTTTGACATAAATTTTGTCCAGCGAGTCCCCGACCAGCGCACGGCTTGGATCTTAAAAAACAAACATAGGCCGGCAAGTCTCCGACCAGACACCTTGTTGTACCAGGGCTCACCCGGGCTATTTCCACACGGGAACCTATTTTTCATTATTAAATCTTTTTATGACTTATAAAGTCGAAAAATATTAAAATTTATATTTATTTATATTTTAATAATTTATTTAAACGTCTTAAAAAATACAGCAAAGAAAATTTCAGAAATTACATTCCGCATGAAGGAATTAAAACAACTTATTACACATTTTTTGTGAACTTATTAGAAGGAATTAAATAAAATCAAAATATGACCACTTCTGAGGAATAAAAGGTATCTCTGTGAGGTGCGTTACCGGTACAATTAGAAGGAATTAAATATATTGAAAACATTTTCTCTTTGGGAGAGTAGAAAACTGTGTCGCGGTCGCTATGGAAATAAAAGTGAATAAGTTTAGGAAGTATCTTATTCTTATTGTGGCATTTTAGACAGATGGAAAAACCGCGCATTCAAAATAATAGAATAATCTTCACTTTTGCGCTGAAATCTGAAAATATTAATTTTTCTCTATTCTACGCTTATTACCGGGCAGTACAAAAAAGGCGTTATCATCCCAGATATATGCCAGTACAGTAGCCAGGTTTGGCAAAAAAATCTGAGGGTTTCATGTTGGCAACCATGAGGGATCCATGAGGGAAGCCCATGTTGGACCCCTATGGATTAGCATATCGTTGCCATGAAGGGCCTCGCTTGGATTACTCTCATGCATTTTAGAAGGCTTCAGGACAATCCATGTTTTCCCACACGTATGACATGGTAAAATTCAAATTTAAAATCGCAGCATTATGAGATTAAAAATTAGAAACCTCCAAAAATGAGGAAATTTAAAACCAAATATTTTCGAACTTACGCTTTTCAAGCCAAAAAAACTGTTGTTTTCAGGCCATAAAAACTTAACTGTTTTAGAACAGCGCATTCAGAAGTATAATTTTACATTTAAATTATAGGAATTAATTTATTTTTTATTATTTATTTTAAAATGTTTAAATTTGTATTTTCCGCATAGATATATAGAGAATAGGGTGGTCAAAAACTGCATTGGAAATTTTTTTTCACTCTAGAGGGCCAGAGGCCCCCCCCCCCCCAGTTTCCATTTCCGGAGAAAGAAAGTTCCTTATTTTTTTTGTTTGTAATTCGACCATAAACAGGTAAACGTATTTTTGGAAAAGTCATTATTTAAACAAATTATGTTTGTTTAAATAATTAAAACGTGGTCAATTTATTCTTTCTATATACTATAGAGTCAGAAACATAATTGTGTGCGTTTTATTTTATTTCATTTTTCTAGTTATCGAAAAAAACTGCTTGAGCAAATAAATATTGTTTAAAGAAAAAGAAATTTATCAAACATTAAAAGGAATATATCAAAATTATGTAATTATTCAACAATTATTTAAATTATCCATTAGTAATTCTTTGTATGAAAAAGACGACGGATTTTGCTAAAAAGTAAGTAAGTAATTCCCCATGTTAATTAAATGGGATTTTGAAGTGCCCGATTATAGAGAAGTAGATGAAATGATAAGAGGGGAAGTAGATGTAAGGGGACAGATAAGGGAACTGAGGAAGGGAGGGGGATTACGGTAAGCAAGGAGGTGAGGAAAGGGGAAGTAGGGGAAATTAAGGGTGGGAAATAGGGGAAATTAAGGGAGGACATCTAAAGGAGAAGGCGGTTTGAATAACTTAACTCACGTTTTATTTATTGCGAAACCCTCTTTTGTAGATGCACGACGGCTACTTTCAATCATTTTTTCTCTGAAAGTTTGACCATTTGGTCGAAAATTCACCTTTTGTAGTTTGAAAATCTAACAATTTGGTTAAATATTAAATTATTTTGTTAAAAATTCGTCCTTTTAGACTAAAATTTAATCCTTTATGATAGAAAATTAATCTTTATTTGTTGGAGTATATCAATAAATTTAATGCATGTCGGCTCAAGTTCTACCCTTCTATAGTTTTTCACTTTTCAATGTAGAAAAAAATGTATATTATTGAAGAAGTTTCGTTCTTTTTCCGACTTTAAAAAAATCTGAATACACTGAAAAATCATACCTGGATTGTCACGTGTGCTATACGACAATTTAATTAAACCATGTGAGTTGTTCACCGTACCAACTATGCCTTTTTGACACGCAATATGGTACTGCTGCACCATTTTCATTTTCCTTTATTTCTTTCCAAAACACCAAAATTACCAAAACTACCAAAAAATACAAAATTACCAGAGATCCCCAAATTACGCAAAAATGTCAAAATATAGGAATTTCCAAAATTACAAAAAAGAATTTTCAAAATTACTTTATGAAAAATATTGTCTGCACACGCTCGCCTGCGGCTCGTACTGCACACATCACGTTCGACGTGAAAAGTCAAATTTATCCCTCTTACTGCATTATAGTATACTAATTTTTTTTCATTTTTAATGTAAAAAAAGCTATTATTTTTGTATGAAAAATGTTGAAATCCACACACAAACAAAAAAAAACATTATTGTCAACTATGCTTTTTTCATTTGAATTTTTTCTAACCGTCGCACAGAGGGAGTAAATGCACTTTTTCGTTCAAAAATTTCCAGATCCTTAAATTTTTGTCCGATTTGGAATTTGGAACAAAAATTAAATTCCAATAAATTCTAATTAACTTGACGCTCCGACCTTTTGTCTCCTCTATTTTTTTATTAATATTTTTCCCACTTGAAGTATGAAAGAACTGAAATTTTGTACATAACAATTTTTTGTACATAACAATTTTTTGTAAAGAATTCTTACGGAAAAATATAAAAATTCAACATTTTTTCAAATATAACAAATTCAATTTTTATAAACAAATTAGATAAACAAATTAAAAATATTGGCCCTTTCGCATAACAAAAGCTTTTTTTACACTGCAAATGTTTTAAGCTATTGACGAATAACTGCTAGTCACAAAAATATTAGAAAGTTAACAATAACCAGTGTTATTGAAAATTCTTGTGATAAAATATTTATACTTTAGGTTTTATTAAATTCAAATTTTCTTTGATGGCCAGAATGGGTACAAATATGGCCATTCGAGCGATTACAGAAAATTTAAATTTGATAAAACCTTAAATTTGAATATTTTGTCCCGGCAATTATTTATGACAATGGTTATTACTACATTCTCAAATATTTTCGTGACTAGCAGAGCAATTAAAAAAATTTGCTATGCGAACGGGTCAAAATTTTGAATTTGTTTACCTAATTTGTTTATAAAAATTTAAATTGTTATATTTGACAAAATAATAATAAATATTAATTATTTTAAGGAATACATGACCGAGTCGAAATTTTGGTCTTTTTTATATTCTCCATGGTGCTGAATGAATTCTTTTTTTGATCTCCTTAACCCTCGTCATCCTTGTTTGATTCTGTTGGGTCTTATTTAGTACAATTTTAATCCTTTTGGAGACTTTTAAAAAATGTTTCATTATTTTTTAAATTCTCATTTACACCTCTTATAATCTCTACAAAATTTTAAGTCCGATTTTAATACTATAGAAACACGGCAAGAATTTTAAATCCTGTTTAGAGGTTTTAAATGTATAATTATGGAAAATAATATTGACAATTAACAATAGATTAGACAAATTGACCGAAAATTAAACGGAATTACAATTATTATTTTACGTTCGGCTTGGTCTGGTGCCACCAGTCTATTGTTTTTGAAGGCCTGGCGGCGGCCAACCACTTTTTTGTCACACGAACATTTTTTCCAGTTGTGGACTATCCATAAACTACTTTACCAATTTTGGATTTTTTAACCTTCCCCTAACCCGAAAGTAACCTAGCCGTCGGCTAAAGACGGAGTTTCCTTCTATAATTATTTAAAACAATAAAATTGAAGCAGATCAGATTTTGAATTCAATACGAAACACTTAAAAAACCTACGATTTCAAGCCGAAATATATTTCATTTTGAACCAAGTAATTGGATTTTCAACTGAAAGATATTTTTTAGTTATATAGATCGAATTCCAACACAAAAAGACGAATTTTCAAAAAATAAAAATTAATTTTTGATCAAACTTTAGCATTAACAACCAAAGAGATGAATTTTCATATAAGACAGATGAGTTTCTCAAAAATATAGTTCAAGACTGAAACAAATAGTAGAATTTTGAAGCCAATATGATTATTTCTTTAGAAGAAGGCTAAATTAAAAAAAAACGTTCTTTTCAAACAAGAAAGATCATTTTTTAACCAAGAAGGAGAATTTTTTAATATGAATTTTTGACAATATAGTTAAATTTGTAACCGAAAATTATGACTTTATTAAAATAATTAAATTTCTAATTAAATAGTTGAATTTTCAGCATGCAAAGATGCATTTTTTATCGAATGATCAAATTTTCAAACAAAAAAGACAAACAGACAATTTTTTTAAGACATTTCAATTTTCATCCAAACATTTAATTATCAATCAAGAAAGATGACGTTTCAACCACAAGTTATAAATTTCCAACTAATGAGTAAAATTTTTAATCACAAAAGTCAAATGTTTTAGAGAGAAGTGGACTTTAAAATCAGAAAAAATGCATTTTGAACAAAAAATATCATTTTCCGTTAAGAAAAATGGATTTTGAACAAGATAGTTGAATTGCCAGTTAAAAAGTTTAACTTCCAAGGAACAAGAATACTTTTCTACCCAAAAAGGCGACTTTTAAAACAAATAAATCATTTTCCTAACAAATACTTTTATTTTTGAATTATAAAATATTCACTTTAAAGTTTCAACCCAATACAGTGAAACCCTTCAATAGCCCTCCCTTCTATAGCCCTTTCGAGAATTGATGCCGCGTCGCAGGTAGATGTAACAGGAGCTGTGCGAGGTGCACGGAGTCTACGGTAGTCACTCAGGCGTGAAATAAAAAAATCGGAGCAGGCTATAATGAGTTAGTTCCCACCTACCGTCAGCCTAAAAATCAGCGCTATAGAACAATTTCACTGTAGTTTAATTTTCTACTAAACAGCGGAATTTTGAAGCCAGCAGATAAATTTCCTGACAAACAGTATAGTTTTCAACATAAAAGTCGGCGGTCGGTCAAACCTTGGCCCGAGTATGAGCAGACCGTCGGATAAACGTTGGTTAATTGTTGCAAAAAGACCGTGAAAGTGCAGTTGGCCCGACTACGGTCAAGAGTTGGCCTGTTCGTTGGGGTCACATTTGCCCGTAACATCGGTTGAACATAAGCTATTTCGTTTCGATAGATCTACTTTCGGCCACAGTTAATCTGCTTGTATTATTGGAAGGTCGAATTGGTGTGGCTTTCGTAAAAATTTATAAAAATTGAATATGAGCCATTTAAAACTCTTAACCAAAAATAGGAACGTTTGAGGACAAATATTTATTAGTTATATGTCTTTTAAATTATAAACTTAAATTTCAAATCTACAAAAATTAAAAAACTTTTTTAAATTGTGACACAATATCATAATTGAAAATGTCGAAATTACATTTAATTATTTTAAATTTCCTATCTAATAATATGCTTTAAGTGAATAACCCATACAATTTAAAATTATAAATATAGTAATCTTTTTTTATATGCAGCAGACTCTACGACACTTCTCGCTACGACACTTCTCGTTTCCCGATTTCTCCTTTGTTCGCTTGCCCTCACTCCTTGTCTCCTATTACGCACACGCATAACGTGGCCGGCTACGCCTACTGCGAAGTGATCCCAACTTTGGCATTTTGAGCTACTGCGCTTGCCCGACTCAGCGACTATCATTGGTCGCTGTTGGCGCGTGATTCAAACGTGCATAATTAACAATTATTGAAATAAAAATAGATTATGATTGTAAATTGTTCATTAATATCAGAAATAACGTAATTTGTGGTGTAAGGTTAGAAAAAATACCACTGCGTA
Organism: Belonocnema kinseyi; assembly: GCF_010883055.1. NCBI lineage: Eukaryota > Metazoa > Arthropoda > Insecta > Hymenoptera > Cynipidae > Belonocnema > Belonocnema kinseyi. The sequence continues at coordinate 85,345,731 of NC_046657.1, forward strand.
TATTTGGTAAGCAATAGCACATTTTGTTTCATTTTAAAAGATGAATTTATATTTCATTGAGAAAGGTTTTTGAAGAAAAAAAATGTTTATTTAATGATCCATCTGTATAGCGAAATATTGGTACAAATAGCCACATTTTTTTGTACCAATAGACACTGGCTGGATTTTTATTATGAGCAATGATGATTTTTGTCATTTTTTACATGAAATTATGTGAATATTCATACATATTATATTAAATTTTCGAAATATATTTATTTAAAAAATCGTTGGTCAAATAAAAGTTAGTCTTTGGAACTAAAAAAAACTATTAATTATAAAAAAAAATACGAGTTATTATCTTGCTCTCACCTTAAGTCACAATTTGCGTAATTTCTGATATTAATGTGCAAAATATACCACGCTGATCAAAAAGTTTTAGGACTCTATTTTTAAAATCAAAAATACAAGTTTATTCATCATAATCGATATTGTCCCCTTCTAAGTACACTTCGTCGACTGCAAATATTATCGACTGTAAAATATTAATATTTTTATTTTAATAATTGTAAATTTTCTTTGGTTTGAATTGCGCGCCAAAAGCGACCAATGAGGGTCGCTGCACCGGTCAAGCGCAGTAGCTAAACATGCCAAAATTGGGATCACTGCTACTGCGCCGAGCGCGGCTTGACGCAGGAGAGAGGATTATCTGACACTTGCTGTTCGCTTCCTCTACTGCCCCGAAAATGGGAAGTGTCATAGAGTCTACTGTATTTTAAATCAGGGTTTCAATGTTTTTATAAATAAATAGATATGATGAACAAGATTGTCATTTTTTATGTGTCTAAATTGCCTAAGTTTCATACAGTGACATTAGTTAAAGATGCTCCAATATTATATAATAAACAAGAAAAATTATTGTAAACAAATTATTTGTCCAAAGAATGTTATCTACGATTTTCTATAAGTGTACATTTTTTAAAGTTTTTTTTTATTAGTTAAATGTTGATAGTCACATCAACTGCCAGTGTCATTAGCGACTGTACTGTAGGGTTAATTGTAAACTGCATGGTATCTTTCGGGTAGTATACCAAGGGACAGAAGCGAAGCTTTCAGAAAGCACGTCCAACCTCGCTTCCTGCTTTGGTAATCGAATCCGCGTCAGCGTGGCTGCCAAGGCTGCAGTGTTGAAACATATGACAATCACTATACCATCTGAACCACGATGACTCCCTCTCTTAAGGTGGTTTTAGCGTGAAACGAAATCCATGCTAAAAAGCTGAAATTTTTATTATAACTTCTTTAACTATTTTTGAATACATCTGCGAAGTTTCAGATTGATTGACCGTCTATTTACAGAGAAATAATTACCATAATTAAAGTTTCATCGTTTGGCCATGAATTACTATACAGCTTATGGCAATGACAAGTGAACTTGAGCTTAGAATGAGTGCCGTACTCACAAAATCCATGCT
>NC_046657.1:85347284-85373960 GCF_010883055.1 Belonocnema kinseyi
TATATTTTTATCAATTTATTTATTCTTCTGATTTACATCGCGGGACGGCCATAAATGTCTATCTTAATTAATTTTCGGATTTTCAAACACAAAAGATTCCATATAAATCAAAAATACTTTTTTACACTCTCATATGACTCACTGAGTCACACTAAAACCACCTTAAGGGCATGTGATACTTAGAAAATGGTCGATTTTACCAGTTTTAGGTTCCCCCGGCTTTTTTTCTAGAATAATAAATATGTTGTCCTAAAAATTTGGGAAATGATAGCGAACATGCTAACGGACGTCCCCGCACACTTTTCTTTGTGTTTTTTCAACAAAACATTTTTGATATTGTTACTTCCAAATGATGCCAATTGATATCATTACTTCCAAACTACAGAATATTTTTGGCCAAAAACTTTGGACTTACAAATAAACATAGTAAATAATTTCCCGGAACTAACCTTGTTTGCAGCCAATCAAAAAAGTTTATTTCCTAAATAATTTCCAGATTATCAGAAAGGTAGAGATGAAAAACGACGTAACCTCAAAATAATGCATATGCATACAATTTTTGTTTAGCCCAATAAATTTTTTTGTTATTATCCCTCAAAAAAGAGTCTGGAGACGTCCATTATGATATTTTATAGCATCTCCGAATTCAGTTTTAAAAAATTTTCATTTTTGTGGGAAAAAAGCCGGGGAAACTGTAAGTATCACATGCCCTTAAGTTATGTCTCAAGATATTTGGATAAGAACAATATAATGATTAATTGCTAATATTATAAATAAATTTAATAAACAAATGCATTAATAATGCATTTTTCGACTTTTCCAACATTTTCGACAACTTTTTCGTTTTCAAATGTCCAAATAATGCATATGTTTATTAAATTTGTTCAAAAGATCAGAAAATGCATTAACTAATTATGAATTTTGCTGAAATTATTATGAAGTTCCCAATTAAAAAGACTGACATAAAAACACGAATTTTTCCGTCTACATATGCCTGAATAATGCGTTTGTTTATTAAATTTGTTTGAAAAAATTAGAAAATTTATCAAATGATCATAAATGTTGCTGAATTTATTGTGAATACTCAGTGCAAAAGTCTGAAATCAAAACAAAAAATGAATTTTTCCGTTGACAAATGTCCTAATAATGCATTTGTCTATTAAATTTGTTTCAAAAATTATAAAATTGAACAAAAAAGTATTCATTTTGCTGAAATTATCATGAAGTTCCTAATTTCGAAAATTCACATCGATTTTTTATGTCAACAATTGCCTGAATAATGCATTTTTTAAAGATTTGTTTTAGAAAGTCATGAAATTTATAAACTAATTATAAGTATTGCTTAAATTGTCATGAAGCTCCCAATTGAAACGACTGGCATTGAAAAAAAAGAAATTTTCTACCGATAATTGTCCGAATAATTCATTTGTTTGTTAAATATGTTTTTTTAAATCATAAAAATAATCAAGAAATTATGAACTTTGCAACAATTATCATAAAGTTCCCTAAAAAAAAATGCCATAGAAAAAAATTTCTGTCGAAACTTCCTGACTAATGCATTTCTTTGAGTAAATTTGTTTGTAATTTCAACAATAGTAATCTCAAGAAAAATTCCTTAATCATCATGTTTTTATCAAAATTTCTCGCAAAATAACTTAGAAACGTAAAATTATGCAAAGTGGTAGAAACCATCCTTTCAACAAATAATTTGTTGATAAATTTTTTAATTTTTTAATTATATAATTTTGTAACATTTTAAAATAATGTTAGCCTATAAAAATTAGGGAATTTCACCAATCTTTCTGTTATTAAGGAATTTTTGTAACCCAACTTCCAGTGCTTTGAATTTTATTTTTTGTTTTATTTTTTATTTCATTATTTTTTATTATTAACTTTTAAATTAGTTTTGTAATTAAATGTCATTCCTACATTAATATGAAGCACTTATAGCAAAAATCATTTTTTTACCGATAATAAGACTATTTGCTAATTTGTTCATAAAATTTGTTTATAACAAATAAATATAATAATAAATAAATTTTTTTATGCTTTAAGTCCCTAAACATTCATTTAACACAATATAAAGTTTACCTAATCAGTTATTAAAGCGTAAAAAATTGTTATGTACAAAATTTCAGATATTCCAAACTTTGAGTGACAAAATTATTAATAAAAAAGTAGAGGAAACAAAAGTTCGAAGAGTCAAGCTCTTCATAATTTGATGAACTTTAATTTGACAAAAATCAAAATCGGACCAAAATTGAAGTTTCTGGGCATTTTTGAACGAAAAAAGTGCATTTCCTCCCACAAAAAATGATTGCATTTTAATAAATGACGCCTTTTTCGGGAAAACATTCTCTACTACTCTACTGTTTTCAATTTTTTAAATAATTGAATGCATTTAAAATATAATTATTTGCTAATAAAATGTTTACTTAAACAAAATGTTCTAACTATTTCAGCCATAGGAAAATTTACTTTCAACATTGGAAAAAGTAGATTTGTAAAGAATTTTTTCTCCGAAAAACATAATTTATCATTTTTATCAAAATGTAATCATTTTCAAAAATAGGTGAGTAGCAATGTTTAGAAAAAATTCAATTGCAAAAAACATAGTTAAAATTAATGTTTTTTCTATTTGTAAATTTTAACATTTTTCATTTTTAAAAAAAACTTTTATTTGAAATGACATTAGTTATAATATTTTGATTTCTAAAATAATAGAAAAACATTTTTTTCAGATATCTGACTTTTGACATGAGAACTACCTTAAAAAATCCACACACGTTAAGACAAAAATCAGGAGGAAAGCATAGGGAAAATAGGACAACAGATTAGGAAAGAAATGGCCGAACTTAGAAAAGAGGTGTGAAGATGGGAAGAAGTTAGAAAAAATATGAGAACAGTGCGTTATCATTTAATTCCATTTTTAATCTTTTATTAACAAGATTTACAAATTTTCGCAATTTTAAAAATTGATTGGCAAATTAGTTAATTTTCTTTGGTTCTAAATTTAAATGGTTGAATTCTGTATTTTTCATTTTGAAATGGTTCAAATTTGTCTCTTCCGGCTTTAGGATTTATCAGCAAAAATAAACTTCAACAAGCACCTTAATGTTTTTTTATGTACTTTTATTTCTCTTTCACAATTTAATTTATTTTTCAGAAAATTCTAAAGTGAAGAGGGAACCAAAAATATCCCCCAAATTAAAGTATCAAGCAAATATGCGTCGCGGTTTTCACGGACGATGAAGAACTGATTAACCATTTAATATAGACCTGAATGGAAACTTTTTCCGGATTACACTTTTGATGCAAATTCTGAAGACCTCGGAAATGCTCTGATTTGCTCAGACCGCTTAGCCATAAAATGCAAAGATAATTTATTAGTTCTTTAAATATTGATAGAATATGATACTGATTTTTCAATTTTTAATACAAGTAGACAAACGCCTTTTCACTTGACTAAATGAAATTTGTAAGAGTCCGTTTTTCTTTTCAAGAAATACAATTTAATTGTATAATTGTTTAAATTTTGGGTTTCAGCTTATTTATTGTTATCATTTAAATGATAGACAGCCACGCTACTAAAGTCACCTTTACTTTATTTTCTTCTGCAAGTAATATTTTGTCACTTTTTTAATGAAATGATGGTATAAAAATGCTATTCAATTTCGTAATTTCATGCTTCCCCCCCCCCTAGTTTTCCCCGCTTTTAAAAGAATTTCACTTTTGCCCTTTTTTCATGAAAATTTTCCTTTTTCTTTCTTTTTTGTTTCAATTCGTTGATAAAACCCAATAAGAAAACCCAACTATGTTTCAGTCGAAAGTTCATTCCTTTTTTTTAATAGTCTGTCAATCTAATTTTTGTTTGTTATTCATATATTTTTTTATTAAAACTTTACTGAATTAAAATGTTAATTATTTAATTTAAAAATCAGCAATTTCTTTAAAAAACTCATCTTTTTGATCAAAAATTATACTTTTGTCTAAAAAAAAACTCGCCTTTATCGCTTGAAATGTCAGATGTTTGCTTGAAAAAGCAACACTTTTTGGTTTAAAAAATGAATTATTCGCAGTTAGAAGCGCAACTATCTGGCTGAAAGTTGATTTTTGTAGATGGAAATTCAGCTACTCACTAAAAAAATTCATCTTTTATTGGTTAAAAATTAACTTTTTTGCTTTAAAATCTATTTTTTCGAGTTTAAAAGGAAATTTTTTTTAAAGTATTCTACTTTTTTCACTTAAAAGCTCAACTGTTTTTGTCGAAAATGCATATCTTTTGGTACAAAATTAATCTCATTTTTTTTAATTCATCTCTTTTTTTAATAAAAATGTCATCTTCGGTTAAAAATGCAACTATTTTTCTGAAGAGTGTAATGTTTCTTAGTTGAAAATTAATCATTTCAGTTCGAAATCCATGTCATTGGTAGAAAATTTAATTCTTTTCTTGCAAAGTAATTTTTGAAATCTGAAAATTAAAGTAATACATTTTGCAATGAAAATGAATCTTTTTTCTTAAACGCATCAAATATTTATTTAAAAATTCGAATTTTTAATTAAGAATTAACTTATTTTGACAAAAATTTATATTTTTAGTAGAAAATTAATATTATTGTAAAATTCATATATTGTATTCAATTCTAATATTTTTATCTGAAACATTAGGAATTTAAAAATATCTTTTATATTTTGAAAAATGTGTGACATTCATGAGCTTCATTTCAATTCTATGCTTATCTAGTGTATTTTATATTAAAAGTTTTAAAAAATAATGTTCAGAAATTTTCCCCAAAAAATAAGGAAATTAAAGAATATTCTAGTGCAAAAAAATTGAGAAGTCATGACGTTTTAAATTATATGTCATGTAAATAATATGTTAAATTTGTTTGTTATCACATAATGCATTATTCACTGCATATCCTAGAATAATATTGGAGTTAAATTGAAGTATATTAAATTATTTGTAAAACTAAGAACAAAAAATAATTCCAACCCTGCCTTTTCGCAATTTCCTTTTTTTTCCTTTTTTTTTATTTAAATATATATGATATTTTAAAACACAATGATTTGGTTTACACCTAGAAAATTATTATATTTAATTTAAACCTACATTTTTATACCGCGAGTAGTAAAAGTTTTTTTAACTTACAGAATAATCGATTAAAATTATTTGAACTTTTTTAAATTTGATTAGTTTGAAAATAAACTATTCATGATTTAAATCGTACTTTAAAGCTGAAATGTTTTGTTGCTAGCTATAAATGAAGTAAATATTTTTGAAGGTTATATTGATGTACGATCTGAACCTCTGAGTAATGAACTAAGAGAAAAATTTTATTTCTTAATTGACTTCTGTAGGTAGTTTTATTTTGTGAGTAGAGATGCAGGTAGAAAAAATTAATCGAAATATTTTCATGCAGTTTTATAAATGGTTACAATCAAAAATTTAAAATCAAATAATATATTATTGAAATTTTTATGAGACGCTTAAAAATGTAAAGGTTTTAAGTTGTACAATTTTAATGCTGTCAATTGTAAATCTAAGTCTTAAAACATTAAGAATATTGTGTTACAGAATCAAAAAACGTAACTATTAAAAATTTAACAATATTTGACAGTAAAAAAAAAGCTGAAAAATTCTGAAAATAAAACATTTGAATTGTATGATTTAAAACTGTAATCGCGCAATTTTTAAATATGGATAAACATAATATATTCTACGTATAAAATTGAAAAATTAATTTTAAATGATTTAATCTGACAAAGCTAATTTTATTTTTTGAAAACGAAAAACAAAAATAATTTTTTCTAAGAGATTAAGCAGTCTAATCGAAGTTTTCAGTGTATTCGATGGAACACAAATTTAATAAGTTCTTGAGTTTCAATAGTTTTCGAAAAATACCAAAGGCCTGCTTTTACAGTTCGGAAAACTTCTCTTACTTTTTTAAATAATTAAACCTAAGCTTTTCTCTAAAATCACAATCAAACAAAAAATGTTTATTTTAACCCTTTTTATATTTATTATTGTTTTATCCCTCCGGGTTTTGTTTAAAAATATTTATAGCTACTTCTTTTAGTTTCAAGAAAAAAACATTTTTTTCAATAATAAAAATAGTATCATTTAAATGCTAACAAATCAAAATCCAATAGCATCAAATTTTTCTTCAGACGTTTGCTGCCATTATTTCTATTGCCTGATAAAAAATTATTATATTTACGAATCTTAAGATTAATTAATCATTTTGGGAAAACTTGAGACCCCAGGACTACAGTTTTTGATTATTAAAGAAAAGAGAAAAAGTTTATAACTCTTACTATTTAAAAATTTGATATTTCGAATTTTTTGAAGGGTTTATGTTTTTAATGTCAGATGTTTCGCAGGATATGAAGGGCACAGCAATATTTTAAAGGATTTTAAAGATTGAAGTTATTTCAAAAGATTTCGCAGAATTTCAAGAAATTTCGATTCAAACTTTTGTAGACCTCTTAATATTTGAAAATGTTTTATTATGGTTTTTTAATAGTTCTTTTAGTAATACAATAAATTTTTATCTATTTCAAGGCCCGCAAATATAACAAAATATAATAGAATAGAACAAAGACTCAAATATATCGCGGAATATTGTCTGTTGTAGCATGACGTCTCGGTCATGCTAGGATAGTTGGAAATTTCAATCATCAAAATAATAGAACTTGACTGGGAAAATGAATTCTACAGTATACAAATATTACCATTCATAAATTTATTACTTACCATTACGCTTAGAACATTTTCTCTAACAACTTGTATGCATTCCCATGACAACATGCCAAAATACTTCATTTAAACCAACGAGAACTTCACGCTCTTCGGGTCTTTTTTTTTAATTTGTCAGTCACTGACGTGGGCGAAATCGTACAGGAAAGGTGGTGGGAGGTAACGTAACTGCTCAACAAAATAGCCAATCGTCCAGGACTTGAAATAGGTAAACCTTGAAATAAGTGCGACTTGAAATAGGCAAGAGTTCACTGTATTTTAAAATAAAAATCCAGCGACGTGAACACGCGTTTCATGCTCGTCCGTTTACTACGGTAAAATTTGTGGGATTGCAAATGATTTCCTAAACATCATAAGGATTTTGAAGGACTTTGTAATATTTAGAAGGTTTTTTGTTATTTTAAATGATTTCAAAGGACTTCAGAGAACTTTAAAGATTTATATGGATTTTTATTGGATGATTTTTATTTGTTATGGTTAACGGATTTCAATGAATATAAAAAAGTCTAAACATTTTATAATATTTGTGTAAGTTGCAAAGAATGAAGGGATTTTGTAGCATTTCAAATATTTCAAGGTTTCAAAATGTTTTAAAGAATTTTCTAGGATCTCAGAAAATATTATTATTACTATTATTTATTAACTCCCAAGGGCTAAATAGCCCTCTGAGGAACAAATTTTACATATGTTTACTGTAAAATATAACAACTCTGATCGAATGAAAAATATGACGTAGGTAAGAGAAAAAAAAGAAGATTTCCCAGAATTCAAGAGTTTTTTACATTCTCATCTTAAATTTGACTTAGTCGATTTTCATCTAATCTCCACATTTTGAGACCCCCTGAGTCAGAAAACCCGATTTTTACGAAGTTTTCTGTATGCCTGTCTGTCTTCGTTGATTAACGGTTCTGGGTTAATATATGGGAATTTTTTTTTTTTAATAAAAATATCATTTTCCAGGAAAACATTACTAGATATGAAAAAAACGTTAAGAAGCATAATTACTCCTCTCAAAAAGGTCGAAATGTGCAAGATATGAAAAATCATTAATTAAAAAAAAATTGTTCAAAAAAAGAAAAAAAATAGTTAACTTTTTTTTGATCAAATGGGTAGTTTCTGTTTTATTCGTACAAAAATAAGTTTTTGGAAAACTAAACCAGATACGAGAAACAATCATGGAAGTAAGTTGTTTGCCCAAAAGAGATTTACAAATTTGTTATAAATAATTTTTTGATATGACGCCTAGATTTTAATTCAATCTTAAAAAATAATATTAGAAAAGGTTTGTTTGATAACAAAATTGTTCTTAAATTAGATCTTAAAATTAACCTTTGATCTTTTTTTCTGACGAGACACGTGATGAGGATGAGTTCATTAAAGCCAAAGAAGTTTTAACAAATGAAAATTGACAATCACTAAATTTTAGGTGTCTATGGTTTGATCATTAATTTTAAAAGTCCTATTCAAAACTGTGGTGGAAGTACAATGACTGAGTGCGTAGAGAGAAATAAATATATTATCGAGCGCGAGATCAAACAAGAGTGCACTCAATCTTGCAAGCGAAGCGTTCCGCACGCTTAGAAGACAATAAGAATGTGCCTGCACAGATACAAATTTAATAATTCTAAGACAAGCATTAAAAACTGTACATTCGAAATAAATTTTGTCTGATCGAAAAAACTTACATAAAATTTAAACATTTAAAAATTATGAGAGTTCCTGAGTGAGCGTTTAAAAATTTTTTAAAATTAAAAACAGATATTTTTGAACAGAATCTTTTGAAGCTAAACACCTTCATTTTTAAGGCGTCACTATTGTATCATGCAGTATCCACTGACACTCAAAGTGATTGGATATATTTTATATTATTAAAAAAAGAGATTTTTGTGAAAAAATATTTACTTTAATTTGCACTGATTAAAACTGAAAAATTTCAAATTCTGTGCACGTTCAAAGTTTAATCAGTCTAAAAACGTTAACAGATTGTATCATTTCTAATTTTAAGCTTTAAAAATAATAAATGCAAATTTGATCTGAACATTTAAAATTGGCGAATCTCCAAATTAGCATCATGAAATTAAGTCGTTAAAAAATAATAATTTTTCTATTGTGCATTATGTTTTTTTTTTAATTTATCATTCTAATTCAAAGTGCAAAAGTAAGAACTTGAAAATAAATTACAAAGAAAAAACACGCGAATAGCGAGTGAAAACAGCTTCAATCTGCTCAAAGTGAATGCATGAATTTTAAGATTATTTATGTATAATATTTGGCAAAATTTGAATATATTGATATTTTTTCTTTTTTTCCAGTAAAAAGAAAGAATTCAAGCCCAGTCAAAAAATCCGGTATAGGGAGCCGATCGCCGATTTCTCCGCCCTGTAGATAAAAAAAAATATTCAGTTATTTCAAACCGGGGCGTTATTTTTAGGTTTATAAATTTGATATAAAAAAAGAATTATTTTCTTTTGCGAATAAAATACTTATTGAAAAAGTACCTGAGTTTGAATTTATCCCGCTTTTCTGAGCGTAAGAAAGTGCTGCCTGTGACGGAGAAAGCAATAAATAATAAGCAAAAAAATGGGTACGCCGGCTCAAGTTCTACACTTTGTCACTTTTCAGTTGTAAATTTAGATTACAGAAGAAGTTTAGTCACTTTTTTGTCTCTTGCAAATTTAAAATACAGAGGAGAATTAAAACTTCGAAATTTTCACCTGAGTTCATCACAACAATATAATTCAAACATGTAAGGGAGTTAATATTTATAATTAAACTAAAAAAATTCATCTACACTACACGCACTATGAGTTTTCGACTCGCAATAGACACCATTTTCAGGTTTTTGAATAATTGATATTTTTCACAAATTTAAAAAATTGGTATTGTTCAAATATTGTTTGTTGATCGCAATTTCAGATTGCTTAATTCGGACTGACAAATCCTTTACCGTTTCAATTTTCACTTGTTCCATGTTCGATTTCTTCAAATTTATGTTCCTCTATTTTAAATGTTATTTTTTGTTTGAATGTCGCATCCTTAAACTTATAAATATTCTCCACATTTTCAGAATTTGCGAAATTGTTTCCATTTTAATTTCTTTAATTATTCCAGTTTTTGTTTACAAAGTACAGTATCCGACCTTGGGGTATATCAGGAGAAAGTGTTAATTCTGGTCAAGGATACTGATATCGGCTTCAAAGTACATCCTTTGAGAGCCACCAACTTCTTCTAGCGATCCTTCAACTTTCTGAATAGCTACGAGCTGTTTCGTGGGATTTTGTTTTATTTCCTCTTTTTAAAATTATTTTCCTTTTAGAGTATACTTCAATTTCGAAAACAGATAGAAATCACAGGAAGCCAGGTCAAGACTGCATGGGGACAGCCGAAGTTGTGTAAAGCCGTGTTTCACCAGATATTGCTGAATGAGCTGCGATGAATAGTTGTTGCGGTGAAGGTCCTAGTCATCATTTTTTGAGAAATCAGACCGTTTCTCTGGTCAAAATGTCAAAAATAATATTTTTTTCAAACCCTGAGGCCTTCCTCTATCGCTTTCACTATTAAACGACGATTTCTGCACTTTGAGGTTTTTTGGTCCTTGCGGGCCTGCCATGCCGAGGGTCCTCATAGACTCATTACCATACAAAATTTAATGCGCGCTCTTGTTCGGTGTGATCCGTCATCCTGAAATCCCGAGCATACGTGGTTAGATACGCAACAGTGCTTAATATTCGGCTAAGGATTTGCAGGGTTTTTAATAGGGAGCCTCGCAGGGGTCCTGCTAAATTTTAAATATCTGTTTTCAACAACAGCACAAATAAGTACAAAATGAAAGAACAAGGTCGAATACTTTCCTGACAGACCTCATATTATTTCGTATTGTTTAATTTTGAACTCATTAATTTTTATTAATTAAATTTCTTAGTCTTCCTATGCAGAATTGTTTTTCAATTCGTTTAAGGCCATGTGATGAGTGGGTCACGTGACGAGATTCCTACCTTACGGACACTTTTTTTATTTCCTAACTTATTTTCACACGAAGCGCCACAGCGAGTTGAAAATTTGGGGTAATAAATAAGAAGCACTAAGGAAATCGGGTCTGGTACTAAATTTCAATAATTATGACGAAATAAAAAAAACTATTTATAAGAAAAACTTTTTTCTTAATTATTCAAATTTAGGAACAGACCTACCTTTGTTCGTGCTTCTTATTTATTATCCTAAATTTTCAACTCGACTTGGCGCTTCGTGTGAAAATAAGTCAGGAAATAAAAAACGTGCCGGTAAGGTAGGAATCTGGTCACGTGACTCACTAACCACAGGGCCTTCCGTTCTAATATAAAATGGGTCAAGATCCCAAAAGGGAATACCTCTGATTATTTTAGAATTGAGTATGGCCATGCATTTAGAAACGCTGATTCAAATTATGGAAACCCCATAAAACTCACGATTTATCGAATTTATTTCGGTAAATTCAGAACATTTCAAAAAAGTACTGAAACAAAAGTTATAAATTAATTCAAAATATGAAGGTTTTATTCTAGACACTTTTTCTTCACGATGCACAGCTTTTGAGAAAATAGCTGTTGAACTGCGAATCCTTTCCAACTTCAGGTGGAAAAACGTAATTAAATTAAGTAAAAAATATATATAACTGCAATAATTGATCACAGGAATACTTACGTTTTCGGCCGGGCTAAGCATGAAATTTTCAAATACAATTTACAAATACAAATTTCAAAAATGAAATGTGTAATTTGACGAAGTTTACAACGTTTTTGAACATTTTATTTTAATTTTAAATCGTTCTCGTGTTAAACCTAAAAATCCATGTTTTATTAAGCTTTTGTGGTTTTTCCAATGATAATCATATTTGCACCAATGTTCACTATAATTTTTGTAATCAGGACGTTAAAATTTATTAATATACGAAGTATTAAAAAAATGAGACCTGAGCGCTTTTCGAAACTTCATCCCCTAACTTTTTATGGTATAAGCTTCTGGTTCAAAAAAACTTTTAAAAAGGTCTATAAGCAAACCATATTTAGTTAGGGTATAACGCAGACACTACATTATTTTTTATTCAATATTTATTATATTTTGTATCTCTTCTGTTTACGTAATTTATTTCAATATTCATTCGTATAAAGTACGGAAGGGAAACATTGGAAAAAGGAAAAACATTGAAACTGAAAGTTTTGAACCATTTAAAAATATTTTTGTTTTGTTTCAGAATTTGTAAAGATGCAACTGCATCTATTAATTCTGTTGTTCGCTCTTTCTGCATTGTCGGCTGAGCAAAGAACTAAGATGATGGAGGAGAAAGAATGTCTCAATGAACATTCGAATTTATTAAATTATTTTTCGTGGGCTGATTATACGATATTGGGCGTAATGTTGGGCGTTTCCTGCCTAATTGGAACATTTTATGGATGTTTTTCTAAAAAGCAAGAGACCAGTGAAGATTTTCTATTAGGAGGTTCTAAAATGGGAACTTTTCCAATGGCAATGTCACTTGCTGCCAGTTTTGTCACTGCTATTGAATTGCTCGGCAATCCTGCGGAAATGTACTCACAGGTGAAATCAATTACAATGATCATTAATTATTTAATTTATATTGTATAAATCATTTATTTATTCATAGATAAAATATATTTATTGGATAATTTAAATTAGAAATCAGATTATAATATTAAGCATTTCTCCATTTATTTATTTGGAATTTATATCTTAGGGATATGTAAGCCTTTCATCGAAAATAAATCAAATAAATTAATTTTCAACAAGGGAGATTAACTTTCTACCTAGAAAAGAGAATTTTCAAAAAAACAGTTAAGTTTTCAATCTAAAAAGTCAAATATTTTAGAAAACCTTGACTATTAAACCGGAAACGATGAATTTTCAACGATGAAGTTAATTTTGAAATCAAAAAATAAATTTTGGAACTGAATAGTTGAATATTTAGCTAAAAATCTGCTCGCTTCGCGGGCACATTCTCGTAGCGCGCTACGCACTACTCGCTTCATTCGCGAGATGGAGCACGCCTGAGGCGCGCGTCTGTTGAATCTCGCGCTTTGCGTCTGATAATGGGTAACCTCGCGTTTCGCGCTCAAGGCACAATTACACCTTGCGCTTCACGTTCGGATATTTATTCTTTGCATTCGGAATACTTGAATTAAATTTTATCAAAAAGATGTCTTTGAGGTCGCAGTATTTCTACGCGTCTTCATATTCTTAATTTTTTAAGTCTCTCAAAGCTATGTAGCCTTTGAGGCACACATTCTCATAGTGACACTCACGCTGCAAGTTTGATTTTGAACAGATATTTTTAAATGTATGTTTCCTGAACCACCTTAAAATAAATAAAAAACTACAATATTTTTTTCAGACATTTTTCTCTATCTCTCGTTTATATGCTAATAATAGGATTTTGATTTTCATATTATTTTTTATGATTAAAGCAAGATATGCTAAAAGTCTTCCTTTAAATTTGTACGTAACTCGCGTCTTTTGGCGGAATATTTAAATTTTCTATTTTCTGCGTAGTAGTTACGGTAAATAAAAACAAAATTACAAGTGCCATTAGAAAATGTTTAGGACATTTTGTAGGATTTTTTTAAATAAGTGATTATTAACGAATTTGTAGATCTTTTTTGGGATCACGATGTTTGTTAATTCATCTTTTTCGGTCCTGCATATTTTGACGATAAAGTGGATTTTTTTTATTTTTCATTAATTGTTTTGCAATCAAAACTTGGATTTACTATGTTCCAAGAAAATCCAAAATTATGTTTTGATAATCATGTAGGGCTTTCAAAAAGAAATGTTTTCCTTCTCTTGACTTTTTTTGATATCGTGCATTTTTGGCTTAAAATTTGGATTTTCGATTGATTTTGAAAATTCTGAAAATGCTGTAACTCTGAAAATGATCTTTTTATAGAAAAGTTATGAGGATGAATTGCTTGTATTTTTTAATACTATAAATATCTGTACATAGAATTTTTAAATTTATAAAGAAGTGGTGTCAAAAATTTCCAAAATTCGCTGTTTTTTTTTTATTTCTATCCAAAATGGCTGGTTAATGAACTTTTCGTTTCTTTTAATACCCTAAAAAAGTGTGTCAAATATTGATTTGACCCGTTCATTTTTTCTATAGTTATCGTGTTTACGGACTGACGGCCGGACGGACCAACAGACAGACGCCATCGTAAAAATTGTATTTGCGGATTCAGAGGGTCTCAAAAGGTGAACATCCGTTGAAAAACTGTGGTGTGAAATTTCTGAATCGTAAATGATGAGAATGTAAAAAGATAGAGAAAAAAATGGCCATGGAATTGTTAAATTTTCAGTTACGAAAACAATTATCAACATAACAAACATTTTCAACACGTTAAATGCAACCAAAAAATAAACATTTTTAACTGAATAGTTCAATCCTTAACTAAAAAGATCAATTTTTCACGAGAAAGATTAATGTCTTACCCAAAAAGAAGGTTTTACAACAATATACATGAGATTTCTACCAAATTGTGGAATTCTGAACTTGTAGAGGATACATTTTTTTACCAACAACGTAATCATTAAATTTTTAGATAACAAACTGAATGTGTGTAAAAAAAAAACTTTCAATTAAATCGTTAAACTTTCAACCCACAACGTGAATCTTAACAATTTAATTTTTAACTATTTAGTTCAAATTTCAATCAATTAGTCGATTTTTCAACCAAAAAAGATACATTTTTAACCAAATACAGTGAAACCCTTTAGTAACCCTCCCTTCTATAGCACTTCCGAGAATCAATGCCGCGCCGCAGGTAGGTGTAACAGAAGCTGCGCGGGGGCGCGGGGCCTGCTGTTGTCACTCAGGCGAGCACGCAGGCGTGAAAAAAAAATCGGACCGGGCTATAATGAGTTAATTCCCACCCACCGTTAGTCCCAAAATCGACGCTATAGAAGAGTTTCACTGTAGTTGAATTTTTAACCGAAAATATAAATTTTTAAAAAACAATTTCATTTTCAATCAAATAGTTTATTTTTCTATCAAGTTGTTCGTTTTTTAAAGTAAAAGAAGAGGAACTTTCTAACAAAAAGGTGAATTTTCTACACGAAAATATAAATTTTCAAATGAATTCTATTTCTAGTGAATAGAGCGATCACTATGTGGCCACTTTACGGTCACGCAATTGCGTAACTGTACTTATTATTCACGCTGTCCGCTAAGGCGAGTTTCATTCTTGCAACATTTTGAAATTCTGACTTTGTAAATATTTGTTGCTCTATTTTGTTTAAATCTCTATCGTTTTAAATTTTAGTTATCGGAATTTGAAATTATGCTAAAAAACTTTTTCATAAAACATTCCAATTTGAAAATGTTCAATTTTGAACTCTTCGATAATTTAGAACACCACAATTTGCAACTCTTATAATTACTAAATACGTTATTTTCAATACTACTGGTTGATTAATATATTGCGGTGGTTGAAACTTTGAAAGCAAAATCCTAAAAAAATGTTTGATATACTTTCCAACTGATTTCAGGGTACGCAATTTTGGATGACCTGTCTGGCATTTATTCTAGTTATTCCAATAACGTCTCAACTTTATTTGCCAGTTTATATGAAACTAAGGCTAACTTCAAGCTACGAGTATTTAAATATACGATTTGATCGGCACTGCAGACTTTTAGCAAGTGGACTCTATATGATACAAATGGTCTGGTACACTTCAGTAGCTGTTTATGCTCCAGCATTAGCTTTAAGCCATGGTAAATATATTTCTAAGCTTGCTACTTAAAATACCAGTTAACTTACCTGCGTGATAAGGTTTCTTGTATTAATGGGGGGGGGGGGGGGGGGGGGGTATGGTGCCAAACTTCAAATTAAATATCCTTAAAATCATAAGTCAAATGTGATTTTGATGTCTTTATTTTTTGGTAAGTTCACATTATCTGGTTACATATGTCATTACTCGAAACCGCGTTTTAGCTTCGTCACTATTCGTTATTTAATTAATTCGTTGGTCTGGTATTTCGGTCAATGTACTCCATACCATGGGGATGGTCTCCATCAGCTAACTGCAGGTTTATTTCAAGAACATGAAAGTTGAAGAATAAAAAGCTTACAACATTATAATTCTCAAAAGTATAATGTAACGGAAAAAAATCACTCGAGACATTATCAACACTAAATAAATGTTTTCTTATTCAATATAAATAATACCTTTGTACAAAGTGTGTCGCAAAACCTAGTTAAAACTTCTTGAGGATATGTGACGAGTGGGTCATGTGAACAGATTCCTACTTTACCGCCACTTTTTTTATTTCCCAACTTATTTTCACACGAAGCGCCATAGTCGAGTTGAAAATTTGAGCTACTAAACAAGAAGCACTAAGAATTGTCGCACTAATCCTTGAAAATTCTATTCAGCTTCTAAATATCTGGAATTGACTTTCACAGATATCTTCTTTACCGGCAGGTGCCAAAGGCGCGAAAATTCAAAACAGGCATTTGTCAATAATGTTGGATATCCTATTTATTGAGTTATTGCTCAACCCTTGTAATGCGGACCACCCTAATAAATAAAGAAATTTGCTTGAAGTGTGTTCGAAAATGGAAATGATAATTAGGAATGGAAATAACTTCATAACGATCAGTTTCAGTATTTTTAGGACGTAAACTCAAAGTTTACATACTGGTATCTTTCACAGCAATAAAATATGAAATATAATTAAGAATAGAAATACATTTATAACCTTTATAACAGTAATTATTATATTTGTGGGTTATAATCACGAATTTCACATGATAGTCTATTTCAAAGGAATAAAACGTGAATACTTACCGTATTATTATTATTAAATTTAAATTCAAAGTTTTTAAAATTTTCATTCTCTGCATAACTATATTATTAACAACCTCCAATTTCATTAGACAGAACAGACAAATTCATGAATTTCCTACAGTGTCCATTAAATTAGCCACCTGTTATCAAGTACTGTTATCATCTCCATAACATTTTTCGGGCATCATGCTCCGTATGTCCTGTTACAGGAATATATTAATTTTAAAACATTAAGGACGTTTATAAAAACAATTCATAACATCAGAAGTTTAAAGGAATACTTTGCGTATTAACATGTAATATTTTGATGCTTTAAGTATTTCAAAATGAGCTTTATGCACTTAAATTCTGCGAAAGGATTTTTTATCTATTTCCGTAAAAACTGTTTAAATAACAACTTCTAAAACGTTTTTTAAAACAAAAATTTCATCTTATCATTATTTTTCAAAACAAAGAAAGTCATTCTATGAAAAAACTAATATGAAAATTAACAGACGTGGGCCTTTTTTTTGTAATCGACACCATGCTCCATTAGGGTTTCGACTTGAAGTTTCCCATGTAAAATGCATGGTGAAAAATCACTGTTTTGAGTGCTTAGAATAATTTTTTGGGTTTGAAAAAATGCGACAGAAAAGTATAGGAGCCTGTAGAGGATTATCGAACGAAGTATTTCATGTATCAGACATATAGATTTGACAATTCTAATACACCACTACGACTACCTGAGAACTACCCTTAAAACAAAAAATGTCAATTCTTTATGAAATCGACCTCTTGAACATTATATTTTCGTGTTTTTTCCCCTTAAAATGATTAATATTGATTTATAGTGGAATATTTATTATCATTGGTTAATTAATTTTCAATTATTTAAACAGATGGAATTTATTTGAATAATTTTGTTCTCGATAATTCGTTTTTTCTCCTAAAAAGTATTACTGTTAGTCTAGTGGAATATTAATTAACATTGCTTTATTAATTTTTAATTTTTTAAGCAAATAAAATTTGTTTACATTTTTTTTGTTAATAATCAGTTGTTTCCCTTAAAAATTATTACTATTGTTCTAGTGGAATATTTATTAACATTAGTTGATTAATTTTTAATTGTTTGAACAAATTGAATTTGCTTAAATACATTTATTAATTAATAATATTTCTTTGGTGAAATATTTAATAACAGTGTTTGATTTTTTGCATTTTTTTAAATAAAAATTATTATTACAAAAAACTTTCTAAACAAATGGAATTTGTTTACATAATTAAAAATTAATAAACCAATATTGGTCAATATTCCACTAGACCAATATTAATAATTTTAAGGGAAAAAAAGACGAGAACTTAATTTTCAAGAGGACAATTTCATGAAGAAGTGACATTTTTTGTTTTAAGGGTAGTTTTCAGGTAATCGTAGCGGTGTGTTAGGGGTGCTAAACCTATATGTCTGATACATAAAATTCTTCTTTGGATAATTCTCTACAAGCCCCTATACTTTCCCATCAAATTTTTTCAAACTCTAAGAAATTATTCCAAAAATTCAGAAAAGTGATTTTTCCCTATCCATTTTACAGTCGGTTAAATAAGAGCGTGGTCACGATTACTAGCGATCGGTAAATGCGAATGCTGTAATTTTTTTTCATATAGAGGTCAGTATAGTCCTTCATGCTTTATGAAAGAGAATCAGCTGACTGTTCTTTTTATTACGAACCGAGCATTTTTCCAAAATGAGTGCCGACCCGAAACATCGAAGCAAGGCCTGTCGCTCGTGGAAGGAGGAAAATGGTGTCGTGACTTTGGATTGGCCGTCTCAGTCGCCCGATGCCAATCCAATTGAAAACGTTTGGGCTCAAATGAAGATGAAGCTTGGGAAGAACCGACCCTGCAATTTTAAGCAGCTTGTTCGCCGAATTCACAAACTTTGGATGTCGTTTTCAGAAGGATACGCGAAAAATCTCGTCTCGAAGATGCCAACCCATTATTGACGCTGAAGGTGATTGGACCTACTATTAATGTGTTTGCATGAAAGTTTTCGATCAAATAAATCAATATTTGAAAGAATTTTTGTATTGAGTCTTTTCATTTTCTCACAACAATGACCACGCTCTTATTTAACCGACTGTACATCGGAAACTTCAAGTCCAAGCCGGCATCTGTTAAAATAAAAAAAAAATTAAAAATTTGGAAATTTCTTTTTTCGAATTTAGAATTAAATGGAGGGGATCGTTGCCCTCTAAAAAAGCTAGGAGAAACTTCTGGAAGAAACTAAAAAATCTGGCTGACAAGAAATGTCTTATCATGTAGGTTATTGACAAAATCTTGTATATCCAATAGGGTGGTCCAAGTTTTTGTTGTGGAATTTGCATGCATTTTGCCCGGTTTGTATGAATGCAAAAAAAAATAATTGCATTTTAAAAAAATGACATACAGAGCTTGTTTAATAAAAGTTGTTTATGATGCATAAATTACTGCTTTTGAATGATAATTTGATGCTTATATCAAATATTAAAACAATTTCTTATTGTTCTTAGGAATTTTCTTCTATAATATACTTATGTCGCGATCTGTCCCAAATTTCTAACTCATTTGTAATTTCTCAATTAGAAGTTGCAGTTATAGTTGCGGCTGTTTTCTGAATTTTTCCACATTTTTGTCCACTTTCATACAGGAGGTAATAATTAATACAAGTTAACAAACATAATTATTTGAAAAATTTAGTATTGTTTGTAACTATATTTCTTAGAGTAATGCTAGATAGTTGTTCTTTATTTGAAATATTCAGTTTTTCCTTGACTTTTCAGTTAACAACAAATAATAAATGAAGACCAACAAGAATGATTTTTAAATAGTACTGTATTTTTTCAAAGCGAAATCTTTATAATAATTTTGTCGATATATTATAAATACCTTCTAAGTTAAACAAAAAGGCTATCTTACGATAGAGATAAAAACAAAGAATTAAATAATTAATAGTAGGTCGGAGGAGTATGTCTCAAAATTAATTATACAAATTTCGTTTTGAAGTACAACACATAGTTTATTGAAAAACTTAAAACAAAAATTTGGAATTGCACATATTTTATATTTTATAATTGCACATATTTTCAGAGAAGATATTAATAAACAATAATATATCGTTTAAATAATAATTTTCGTTATCTTTGATTAATTATTACATACCTCCCTAAATAAAAAGTTACAAAAAGTTAAAAATTTCTTTCAAAAAACCGTAACTATCTAGAATCGCTTTAGAAGAAGATAGTTACAAAACAGTATTAATTTGTTTTAACAATTAGTTTTGATAAATTATTTTATTTATTAATTCGCTCTGAATAAAAAGTGGACAAAATTTTTAATATTTCACAAAAAAAACCGAAACTTTCTAGCATTATTCAAAGGCAATATTTTTCTAAATAATTCGAAATTGGTTACAAAATTATGTTTGTTAATTTCAATTCATTATTATTACCACACTGTAATTAAAAAGTTGAAAGTAAGTTGAAGAATTCTGTGAAAAGCGCAACTTTCTAACTCTATTCTAAAAACAATACAATAATATATAGTTTGGAAAATTTATATAAACAACTGTTCATCAGCAGAAAGTATTATTTGATTTGTCATAAATAATTTGTATGAAAAAAGCGAGAAAATCATAATTAGTGCCAAAAAAACACAAAACCCACTTTTTCACTTATATGGTTTATTTGGGACCCTCAAAAAATGGAGGCAAACTCTATGGCTAATTGTTTACCTTTTTGTATGTGAAATACATGTTAAACTTCATCGGGCATGCAGAATCTACAAATTAAATTTTTTTGCCAACGTAAAAATGCATTTACTTTTTTATGAACAATTTCCGGGCGGTATGCATATTTGACAGTTAAAAAGAAAATTCCAATTTATTTTTGGGCCACCCTAATATCCGATGATTGCTGTCAATTAATGCTTTTCTTGATAACTCATATTCTAATTAGCTTAATTTGTATTTCAGTTACTGCCCTAAATACTTATGCTGCAGTGACTCTAGTCTATGCAGTCTGCATTTTTTATGCTTCTCAGGTAAGTTTCAATAAGATTGAAAGTTTATTAATGAAGTTAATTTTTTTTAGAAATAATCATTTTTCTAAAACTCTAAATACTTTCCTAAAATTTATTAAATTAACAATAAACTAAGCGATGTTTTTGTAGCCTACCGCTTGACTAAAAACGTTGCAAACCATTCAGAGTTAGCTCTTATACGATAGAAGTAGCACAATTAACGTAGACAAAATTATTATTCTGGATAATTTGAAGAATGGAGGGGACCTCACCTCCACTGCGACCTTCGGGTTATTTTTGTCAAATGACGTCCATTGGCTTCCCCGGCCTTTTATCGACGCGCGCGCTGTAAGCAGCTTTTTCAACTGCGCATGTGCCGAAAATCGCGGCTCTGTTTAAAATCAATAAATATGTATTCTATTCAAACCAATGAAGGTTTCCCCTTTTCGGGCCTATTTTTGATTGGCCAGCCACTGACGCGCAGAAGATCGTACAAGGACCGTTTTTGAAAGTAAAAAAATAGGCGAACTTTCACTGCATTAAGAAGACTGACTCACGAGAAGAATTAACAAATTATGCCTTACATCAGATAAAAAATTACATAGTATTGAGAAAATTGTATATTTGGATTTATAAAATTATAGATTCTGAAAAATCATATCAAATTCTCCATTTTTTTCAATAATTCCTTATGAAAAAGAAGTATGGGTAAGTAGTGAATCCAGTATTTTT
This sequence comes from Belonocnema kinseyi, assembly GCF_010883055.1. Taxonomy (NCBI): domain Eukaryota; kingdom Metazoa; phylum Arthropoda; class Insecta; order Hymenoptera; family Cynipidae; genus Belonocnema; species Belonocnema kinseyi. The sequence goes on from NC_046657.1 coordinate 85,368,646, forward strand.
ATGGCGAAACAGTATTGGCTTTCCAATACTTATTCGCGAAAAAATTATTAGACCCAATACTTACAAATACTTATTTTTCATAAGGGATATGTAATTGTATATGTCTCAGATGTATGTACAACAGAATTTTTATTCCTTCTGGTAAGCCAATCTTCTAAATATTTTTACCTAGAAAAAATTATTTTCAATATTATTCTTGTTAATAAGGGTCACTTTCAAATCCTAATTTTGAAATTCCCTGGCTTTTCCCGAACCAATGTTTAATTTTCCCTGACGGTTATAAATATTTCTCGCGGGAGTAAAAACAACCTTACATCTAGGAGATCAATAATGTCGATGCAAAAAAATGTTTTTTAATTTATTTTAAAGACTTTTACTCATAAGATTCGTACAAAATTTTATAAGGGTTCATCCGCAAAATTACGTTGGACGATTCCGGGAGTGGGGACGGGAGTTTGTAAAATCTTACACTTTCACATACACATATAATACAACTTAGGGTTATTGCATTCTTAACGCAATAGGAAATTTTTCAAACAAAAAGATAAATTTCCAACAAAGTAGATTATGTTTTTACATATTAAGGAGAATTTCTAACAAAATAATGACATTTCGACGGAAAGAGAAATCAATTTTTAGTTAAAAAAAATTATTTTCACCAAATACAGTGAAACTCTTCAATAGCCCTCTCTTCTATAGCCCTTTCAAGAATCGACACCGCGCCGCAGGTAGGTGTAACAGGAGCTGTGCGGGGTCTGCGGTTGTTACTCAGGCGTGAACAAACAAAAACGAATCGGGCTATAATGAGTTAGATCCCACCCACTTTTAGCCGCAAAATCAGCGCTATAGAAGAGTTTCACTGTAGTTTATTTTTCAAATAAAAAATATGAATTTTGAACCAAAAACGAAAGAGTTAAACTTTCAACCTAGGGGATCAATCTTCAATCACAAAATGTATTTTTAACAAACAATGTAATTTTTGAATATTTTAATTTTCATTAAAAAACAGTTCAATTCAACAAAAACAGACTAATTTTTGAACAAAAAAGAGAATTTTTCAATAAAAGAATTGAATTTTGAACCAAGAAGCTTAATTTTCTACCAATAAAGACGAATTTTCAAAAAAATACGTAAAGTTTCAAAAAAAAAATTAAGTTAAAAATATATATATATATTTTTTTTTAACCCAAAAAATAAATTTCCAATCAAATAGTTTTATTATCTACCAAAAAGATGATTTTTCAACCAGGAAGATGAATTTTCTACGAAAAAAGACGTATTTCAACAAAAAGCATGGATCTTAAACGAAATTCTTTAAAGTTTTTTCACTCAACAAAGAAAGAAACTTTCATCTAAAAGTTGAGTTATAAGCCAAAAATGTGAATTTTCTACAAAGCAGTTGAGATTCCAATCCGAAAATATAAATTCTAAACAAAAAAGTTAATTTCTAACAATAGTCTTGGACTTTAAAGCGGAAAAGACCACTTTTTAACTAAATTAATTCATTTTTAACCAGAAACAAAAAATTTTAACCAAGAAGATTTATTTTCATCTAAAGAAAGATTAATTTTTAACAAAATACTTAGTTTCAAAAAAATATTTACATTTTCGTATAAAAAGATCAATTTACCACAAAACAGAATAGTTGCAATTTCAGAAAAAAATTCATTTTTAACAACAAAATAAAAAACGAATTTTCAACAAAAGAGTTAAATTTGTAACCAAGGAAATGAGTATTCGATGGAAAAATGTATTCGGGAATGCTTTCAAGAAAAAACGATTTTTATTTTGAACCAAAAATAGCTGACTCATAAACAAAAATACATTAATCGTGAACCAAACAGTTTTATTTTCAGCTAAAATAGATTAAATTAATACGATAACAATCGAACTTTTAAAACAAAAAGATAAATATTCAACTTGAGAGCTGAATTTGCTACCAGGAAAGATTTTTCAGTCGAAAACGAAACAAAATAGTATCTGAAATGTTTCATCTTTAACCTAAAAAGACGAACTTTTAATAAAAAAAGAATGACTTTTAACCAAATTGTTAAATATTCAACATAATAATAAAATTTTCAACCACAACCCTGCCCAAAACATCGGAAAGATTTTGAAAGAAAATTTCGCATAGATTCGGAAACAGTCGAAAAAAAATTCTTTTCAGATTTTATCAGAATCTTTCCAAAAAATGCATCCGAATTTTTCAGTCGCTTTCCGAAAATTTTTCCCAATATAATTCTATCAGATCTTATCAGAAGTGTCCCACTATTTTTCTATCAGATTTTATCAGAAGTGTCCCATTTATTTTTATCAAGTGTTATCAGAAATTATTAATTATTAATAATTAATATTATCAATATTAAAAATAATATATATTATTTTGTTTTTACAAATTACTATTAATACCAAATTAATAATGATAATTTGAACACACAAAATAATGTTTTTAACAAGGTTTAGAAAACAATTCCTTTTATCCAAAAATTTTTCACTAACTTACTATCAAAATTATTAAATATTTATAATTTAAAAGAACAATTAATAATAAAATTATCAAATTTAGAAATTTTTTACTTTCTAATCCTTCATTATATTTTTATTTTAAAAGTTTATTTATAAGTACGTAATCATGACAAAACAAGTTCTATTAAACAATATTTATATAACAATATTACATAATTTAGTTTTCTGATAGAATCTGATAGAAACTGACAAAAATGCGCGTGGGACAGTTTCGGAAAAGATAGGAAAGAAACGGAATGATAACTGGACACTTTTTGATCAATTCTGAGAGATTCTGAAAGAAAATGATGGTATAGTTTCAGATAGAATTTCGGATGCGAATTTTGGAAAGGATTTGAAAGATGTGGAAAGCTTCGGAAAAAAAATTTTATCAGAAATTTTTAGCAGGGAAGATAAATTCCCAAACAAAAAATTGATAGAATTATAAGTTTGTAAGACTTTCTTTTGTTCTTCATACATTTTCTTTTCTAAATCTAATTTCATTAAGGTTCCATGTTTATTTAATTAACAAAATTTATATGAATGTTTCTTTCCTATGGTTACAAAATCTTAGTGAAATTTTTGGTATGTGTGGGGGAAGGTTCAGAGCAAATCTTACACGGGGGTGTGGGGGTGGTAATTTTAGAAAAAGGCTTTACTTAATTTATCGATGATGCCTGAACTTCAAACTCATTTGATCGAAAATTCCCAGACTTCAGGTTTCCCCTGATATTCCATGACATTCCCTGGCAAACTTCAAATTCGTAAAAAAGATTTTGATTCAACTCAGTCCATTATTCTAGAAACTAAAGAATCTTTTTTAGGGAGGTATGAAGGCTGTTATAATGACCGATACATTTCAAGCTGCTGTTCTTCTGGGTTCATTACTTATAATTGCTGGATATGGAATATCTTGGGCTGGAGGATTTTCCACTGTGTGGAACGACAACTTGCAAACTGATAGGATTGAAATTTTCAATATGGATCCAACACCCACTGTCAGGCACAGTTTTTGGAGTGTTGTCGTGGGTGGAACTTTTTACTGGGCGACAATGTTTTGCAGTAATCAAGCTTCCATTCAAAAATACCTCAGTGTTGAAAATATCAGTCAAGTTAGAATGTAAGTCATTTATTTTAATCGTATTTTATGATTGATTACAGATTTTATCAAATGTTATCTTTGACAGAAGCGGCGGAGTACTATTTGGATAGATTTAAAAGACTTTACAAATTCTTCAATCATTTCACAATGGTTTCATAAAGATTTTAAAAATTTCATCATAAAGACTTCTATTATTTCACGAAGATTTCAAATATTTTGCAAATATTTTTAAAGAATTCGTAAAGATTTTAATGATTTCCCGAATATTTTAAAGCTTTCAGAAAGAATTTTATTATTTCTCAAAGATTTCAATCATTTTCCAAATATTTTAAAAATTTCACAAAGAACTTTAATATTTCACAAAAACTTTACACAGATTTCAATAGTTTTATAAACATTTCCGAATATTTGAAAAATATCTCAAATATTTTGCAAAATTTTCAAGCAATCTACAACGATTTCACAAAGATTTTACAAAAATTTCCAGGATTTTACAAAGATTTTCCAAGGATTTCTAGATTTTAAATATTTCGCAAAGATTTCAGATATATTTCAAAGATTGAACAAAGCTTGCAATTATTTTCTAATGATTGGGCAAAGATTTCAAATATTTCGCAAAGGTTTTAAAAGATTGCACAAAGATCTTGCAAAGATTTCACAAAGATTTCAATAATTTTACAAATATTACCGAATATTTAAAAAATATTTCACAAAATTTTTAAACAATTTACAACGGTTTCACAAAGATTTTACTAAAATTTCAATGATTTCCCAAACACTTGGAAGATTTCACAAAGATTTCAAATATTTCGCAAAGATTTTAAATAGATTTCAAAAATTGAACCAAGATTGAAATTAATGTCTAATGATTTAAAATTTTTTTAAAATATTTCGCAAAGATTTGAAAATAATTCCCATAGAGTTCACAAAAATTTCACAAAGATTTTAAAGATTTCGTGAACATTTTTAATGAATTCATAAACATTTCACAAAGATCTTGCAAAGATTTCGTAAATATTTCACAAAGATTGAAGATAGATTTCAAAGATAGAAGAAAGTTTTCAATGATTCTCTAATGATTTAAAATATTTCATGAAGATTTTTAAAGATATCACAAAGATTTCACGAACAGTTCAAATATTTCGCAAAGTTTTCAGAAAATTTTTTATTATTTAACAAAGATTCCATATATTTTGCAAAGATTTCAAAATAATTTACAATGATTTTACAAAGATTTCACAAAGATTTCAAATATTTCGTAAAGGTTTTTGAAGAAATCACCAAGATTTCAAATAAATCTCAAAGATTTCAGACAGACTTTTATTATTTCACAACGATTTTTGAAGAATTCACAAAGATTTCAAATAATTTTCAAAAATTCTTAAACAATTCACAAAGATTTCAAATATTTTACAAAGGTTTAAAAGATATCACAAAGACTTCTATCATTTCTCAATGATTTCATATAGATCTCAAAGGTTGAATAAAGGTTTGAATGATTTCCCAAAGATTTCTCAAAGATTTCGGATAGATTTAAAAGACTTCACAAGACTTTATTCATTTCTCATATCTATCACAAAGATTTGAATACTTTTTAAAATATAGTGTGTGTATATATATATAATTAAAAATTTGTCATAAGGACAACCGCAGGATTTCGCCGGGAGCGGGTGCTAATCTGAAAAATTGCACCCGCTTCCAGCGAAAT